>NC_061108.1:33200389-33207889 GCF_015104395.2 Macrobrachium nipponense
AATACCAACTCGACCCAATGTGGTTTGACGTCACAGCTCGAGAGGCCCATTCAAGTACTGACCATTAATTTATCTATATCTTCTATAATAATAATAATATCCGAGTGGATCTTGTTTGTCCTCCCCTGAGTATAGTAGGGAGACATGACATAGCCACCCACCCTCTGCAAACCGGCTTCTCCTGCCCCTAGGTGGGTTGGGTAAGTAGGGGAACGGTAGGGTAGGGATACATCCAGCCTCCTCATGTAAACCCGTTTGTCCGGCCGGGTTGTTGCGGCGTAGGTAGGGGATCGGGACGCGCGCTAATAAGCTCGTTCCTAATAATCTTTAACTTTCCTTAATTGAAGACTAGAGGTGTAACGGTCGTGTCACGTGTTGCGTTGCCTTTGGCTCCCTGATATTAAACTCGAAAGACTAATGAATACGTAACGCTCAATCTTTTCTTCTCTCCGGCCTTCACACCGGATGTTATCCAGAAGTAATTGAACGAATGGAATCTTATGAATGCCTTTTCACGCATCTCAAAGCAGATTGTTCCAAACTGTGCACCAGGTAGCCAGTATTTTTTTCTTTCTTTTTTGCCCACATTGGCGCCAAAATTGATATTTTTCTAGTTCTTGACAGGAGTGTCATACGAACAAAATCTTTGTTTAGCTCTGTATTTTTATTCCTGCTTACATGTGCCCTGAAGTGTAACGTTCATTTAATGCGATTGAGACATCGGCGTAGTCGAAACAAAATCATTTAGTTCAAAAATACAATAGAACAGGAATATAAAAAACCGCTTGTGTTTTCACAAGATTAAGGACGGAATCATCATTGAAATTCTGAATGGAGGTCGGATCTTCCCAACAAATGTAGTGGAAAGGGCCTGTGTGTTTGTTTTTTTTTTCTTTTTTGCATAAATTGTGTGGGTAAATTTAAGAAGAAATTCTGAAAAGCTTCCTTTGAGAAAGATTAGATGAACGTGTTTAATGGTCTTCTTATATTTTATTCTGATACTTTTCTTTATTTGTGTGGTTGGCTCTATCCTTTAGTTCGCTTGAGAAGACCAGAAACTGGACGCCTCGTAACTCTCACTTTGAGGCGGCATAAACAACCGGGTGACGTCATCGTAAATCCACCCGTTGTTCGAGGGGTCTTTCTGACAAACCCTCTCCCCCTCCTCTTCCTCCCCTCTCCCCCAACTCAATTACCCTCTTCCCCTTAAGCTCCAAAGCTTCCCATTCTCTCTACAGGGTCGGCATTCAGATTTGCATCATTAATTATAGGCTTTACACCTCGAACTAATTAATTGATGTCATAGCACCCAGCGTCGTTCCCAGTGCGCGCGCGTGTTGAAATTTAGTAGCTTATTTGCGCATGCGCTTAAGCTATCAAGTCCTTATGAATAAGAAAAGGCATTGATCTCCTTCCTTCCTCCCTCCCTTCCTTCCTTCCTTCTTTCCTTCCTTTAAGGTTAGTTGTAGTATGAGGCCTTCCTAAAGACTAATGGCGCCTAGGCTCTTCATTTGTTGCCGCTTTCTTTTAAAAGAATTTTCACCAGGCAATAATTTTTGTTTTTCTGTATCATGAGAGAGAGAGAGAGAGAGAGAGAGAGAGAGAGAGAGAGAGATGCTTTGCTGTATAGTTTATGAAATTTTAAAACTTATGTATCTTCATAGAGAGAGAAACGGGAGATTTTACCTATATGTCTTATAATTTCTTGCATTACGTACTGATATATAATTGCTTTGTATCGATGGTAAATTCTTGAATAACATTTAAAAAACGATTATTGGTAATTATCTTGTGTGTGAGAACCCAGATGTTAGTGGAGACAACATTGGGGTATCTTGTGGACAAACAGAGAAAAAAAATGAAAACAAAAGAAACGATTTTATCCATATATGAATTGATTGTCACACTGAAGTGTACTCATATTTGACCTTTATTACTTCACCTCTCCTTAGGTCTTGTGGTAAGCAAAGGGTCATATTGCCTCTCCAACGACGGGACCTAGGTTAGAATCCTTAGCGTGGCAGAGGGATCTAATCCCTTCTGTAAAACATTCCGCTTTCTTAGTTTAAAAAGTGAATTACGTATCTGGTCATCAGCTGACTTTGGTGGGTCTCATCCGAGAGAGAGAGAGAGAGAGAGAGAGAGAGAGAGAGAGAGAGAGAATGGGGTTCCTTCAAAATGTACACCACCACTATTACGTCATTACAACCACAAAACTTCAACTTGAAAAAGATTTTGAATCTCTTCTCTCTCTCTCTCTCTCTCTCTCCTCTCTCTCTCTCTCTTAGGCTGAAGCTGTTTGCATATATGTGTACGAACGTGCATAGGCAATTGTGTCGTGTTATAGAATTCTTTTCGAAATGATGCCTCTAAATTCCTGGGAACGAACGTGATCTTGCATGGATTATGCTGTCTTTGAACTCTTTTGGGTCGAGCTCGTTTCACGAGGAGGATTTTTATACCGGCCATGCTACGTGGATTCAGCAGGAAGTCTTCCAAACGACAATGGGCTCGCTTCTTTCGGGAAAAAACAGCAGCAACCTCTGATTCACCAAACAGCGCCAAAAGAACACTGTATTCATTAATGCTTAAATTACTAGATGGGCTAGGGTTAAGAGAACAAGCAAGCATCACTATTCTTGTTGCCTCCGAAGTTGTCCTGGTTCACTAACATTCGGTACAAGAGTTCTTTCGCCTATTTGCATCTGATATCAACGCAATGATGACACTGTTCTTTATCCTAAATGGCGTTGGCCTTAAGTGGGAGTTATAACAAAGCATCTGCTGTTTGCATAAAAGATTGTTCGACCGAAAAGGAGCCAGGCAGTGAGTAGTAGTCCGCTCGTTTTTTCCCGAAGCGGAAGCTCTCGATGTAGAGGAAAAATACCAAAAGCTGTTTTTTCTAACTTATGATGATGTGGCTTTAGGGTAAAGCATTGTCGTAGTTATTACCCTTTCACTGGGGAGTGGATGACTTTGGAGAGAAGTATAAAACCTTTTACTGCTTTTCCGAAAGACAGAGTTTGCCTTCAAGGGAAACTTAGACAGTTCGATGTTTGTATGGATGTTTGTACTTCTATTAGTTGTGTTATGATGTTCATTGTCTAGATGCCTCTCTTAATCTGTCCTGAATAAATATTGCCTTGTTGGTCGAGAACTTCTTTGCGTTGAGATGAAATACAGAGATTTAAAAGTTGTGACCAATTTTTTCAGTATCAATGTCAAATAACTTCAGTGGCTAAGAAGTTTATGAAAGCACATTTGCTCTTTTGTAATAACACATTTACGTCGAATGTTGAACGGATCGAATCGATACGGAAAAGATATTATTGATAATGGTTGTATTTAAGTGAATGGGCTAAAAGGCGTTCCTCTTAAATTAGTTTTTGAGACTTGGAATATGATACAATTCCACACTTGTATAATTCTCAGCGCCTCTCTCTCTTTTTTTTCTTTTACTGTCATTGTGTGATAAATGATACAATTCCACACTTGTATAATTCTCAGCGCCCCTCTTTTTTTTTTTTTTTTTTTTTTTTTTTTTTTTTTTTTTTTTTTTTTTACTGTCATTGTGTGATAAACAGAGAGAGATTGTTTCAGTTATATTCCGTTAGTCTTTACGCTGTTGTTTTTTTAATATATTTAGAAGACTTGTCTTGTTACTACATTGAACACATCTCTCCCCTTTCCATACTGAATTATTTATCTTGACGTATTTTTACCATCTTTCTGTAAAATGTTGTTCTACCTAATATTAAAAATTAAAGTTATTCATACAATTGTATGAAAGTTGTACATTCGATATTTGCAAGGAACTGTGTTATGTGCCAAAATTCAATCCACAGAACAGACAAACACGTTTCTCTCGTTGACAACAGTCGTTCTATAACCTTAATAGTGTTGAATGCATGGGAGCCAAGAGACTGTATTTACTGGGATAAATAGCGACGTATTATTATCATGGCCTTAGATGTAGCTGTTGTTGTTTTTATACGAGTCGTAGTTATAATAACAGTTGTAGTCTTACCAGTCTCTTTGCGTGCATGTGCGTGACTCACCGAATTCAACCATAGATTATGTGGATGTACGTAGTTTAATTTCTCGGGCGAGAGATGAAACGGTCCCCCCCCCCCCCTCACCCTCCCCCGCCGAGCAGTGCTACCTTTAATGATAACACCAGCTACCTTCCCTTTGATATATTAAGAGCCTCGGGTTATCCTTAGTCGGTAACCACCATAATACGATTATTCCGACGTTATTTATAGCGGGACGCTATATTGGGGGTATTTATCACCGGAACTGTTGTAATGTATCCAACCCGTTAGTTAATTGGGTAACATAGTTATTTGGCAATAAGAATTATGTGGTCGTAACGCCTTGGTTCTTTTTTTTATTATTCTTTGCACTTTAATTAATCAGCTCGCCTTCTACTTGGGTCTTAAAGGCTGGGTAACTCGTAGCTTTAGGCTGTTATCAAGGTTTATGCTGGCATGCTGCAATCGAGTAATGCTAATGCAGTTTACATAATCTAATTATTAGGTATCTTTGGAACTGTATATAAACAATCTAAACATGTATATACATACATTATACACACATATACATATATATTGTATATATATATATTATATATATATATATATATATATATATATATTTATATATGCAAACGGTTATTCTACGAAATCATTGATAATCTACTCTGTCCATATGCAAAATGCAAAATAGCAAGAAGCCGACTGATCATACAGGTTAGATGGTAGTGTGTGTGTGTGTGTTTGTAGGCAGTTATTTGTTTCAACAAACCTTCCTCTATGTTGTATTTGTCTCCAACATTTTAATCGCCACGGTGGCATTGTGGTGTAGATCGTTGCCTGTCAGCTCAACTCTGAATGGAAGGAAAGAGGAGTTTGATTACCTTTGGCTTAAACTACCGTTCTTATCCATTGATGAAGCGTTCTAGTAAAAGGAGATCGTCTTCCATGAAACTGTAATTGCATATTCCATTGGAGTTGGGGAATCTTTTATAAAACTGCAATTGTTCCGTATTTTGCCACAATAAAGACTTTAGGGGTTGTTCGGTTGGGCAGGTTAAAATGAGCAAACAAATAAGCTACGATGGTTCCAAAATGGCTACTTGACCTTTTATCAACAGACCGATATATTTTAGGTGATGATATGTATGCTACCATTAATTATATGATGTAGTACAACAATAAGTTTTGTAAACAAATTTGTTATTTTTTTAAAGTTAACCTGTTACTACTTAACTAAAGAATAAAGTGCAATATAATGTGGATGATGTATTTAAACCAAACCACCCATGACAACTCACACACACACAACTAAGACAATTATTGTTAATTAGTTTCTTGTTTATCTCTCATCACTCATACACACACGCAGTCTAACCAGTTATATATACTTGTTGTCTTGTTATTTTGCAAATTGATAGACTAGATTGTTGATGATTTTGTAAAATATGAGTTCTGCGTGTGTGTTTGCTAGGAACCAAACGTTGAAAGGAATTTTGCCAATTTACCAGGATTTTTGTTTTTTTACAAACTGACCAGCAATTCTGCAAATTGGTTGATTGCCTAAAAGGATCGTTATATATATTATATATATATATATATATATATATATATATATATATATATATATATATATATATATATATATAAATGTATATTGTGTGTGTGTGTGTGGTGTGTGTGTATAAATGTATAAGTGTAATAATCACAGTTCCCTCTCAACTTCTCGAATTCCTCACACTTTGTGGATACACATGTATTTTGAACGATAATAGACTTTTATCTTTCTCGTGGATAGGTCAGCAACGAAACCCTGCTCTGATAGTTTGAATCCGGGTTCAGTTCCTGACATCAGAATGATTTCATATCTTACATTTGGATCTAAGGTTTTGTAATTACAGCGTATCCAAAAAGGGCGAAGAAATTGAGAAGTTATGAGGTCATTGTGGTCACTATAACAACACGTATCGGGTAAAAAGTGACCAGTAGATCACACACACACAACACACACACACACACACACACACATATATATATATATTATATATTATATATTATAATATATATATATATATATATTACACATACATGAAGAATATATGTGTAACTTTTCATGTACAATTCTTTTGAATGACAGAATGGTGTTCATTCGTTTGACTATCAATGTGTTGAATGGTTATACTTTCCAGTAATCCTTCGGTACAAAATTAAAGGAATGAACTTAGAACGAAGGGTTCAAAATACAATGTGTCCAACGTCCAATAAACGCTGGGATGAAAAAACTTTTGAATATAATTTAAGGGGAAAGAAAAACTTTCCCTTACAAATTGTACCCATACATAACTGGAATGTCTGGCTTTAATTGGGGCAATAGCCTGGCATAGCTTTTGCGCATCTGGAGAGTAAGTGTGTGTCATTATGGCATCTATTACTGTAATTTCGTTAAACCTGCAGATCAGCGAACTGGAAAGGAATTCTCTCTCTCTCTCTCTCTCTCTCTCTCTCTCTCTCTCTCTCTCTCTCTCTCATAGTCGATTTCCTGCCTCCCTTTCCGAAGGGAGAAATAAACTTTCCCATCCCAAGTCAGGAGAACGAGCAACGCTAGATAAAAGCTTCGTCAGAACTTTACTGGTCAGAGAGATGAAATCTGAGATATGAGGAGGGTCCTTTGAGGAGGAGGAGGAGGAGGAAGAGGACGACTTCAGGGAACCCTTGGCCCTGTCTTGCTTTGGCATGGTGCCACGCCTATAGGAGACCTCTTCCTCTCCTCCCACAACCCCACCCCCGCTTCCTACCTGTCATATTGTGTTTCGTGCTGCGGGTCGTGTGCATTTTGTCATAATATCCTCTCGAGGTGCTCTCGCTCCTGTTACGAGTATGGTAGAACCTCTGCCTTCGAGTTCCTCACTGTTCTCTCTCTCTCTCTCTCTCTCTCTCTCTCTCTCTCTCAATAAGGAAGTTCTCTTTGCTTTGATAAGAATAAATGATATACCAAACAAAGGTCAGAATATCGTGAGTCATGTCGTGGTAAATATATAACCTTTTAATAGATCTCCCCTTGCCTCCAGCTTCGAATAAGAAAAGCAAAAACTTCCTTAATTAATAAACATATTTCCCCTCCTGCGTTTGTTGCATTCTGAACAATGAATCATGAGAGAGAGAGAGAGAGAGAGAGAGAGAGAGAGAGAGAGAGAGAGAGATCCTAATTATGAATTGTCGGGATAATGCTTATATCGTTATCCTTCTCTTTTCAGGTACGTTAACGCTATAAAGCTCGGCATGGCAACGCCAGATTACAATGGTTCATTTTAAAAAGTCAACGTACGGAGAGAGGGGGAAGGTAAGTCCCCAGATAATTTTATAGATTCACTGAAAGGACTTACTCATAATATGTTATATTCTAGACTATAGAGGGTAACAGGATAATAATTGAAAAAATATATTATTATTATTTATATTCCTTATT
>NC_061108.1:33210389-33222889 GCF_015104395.2 Macrobrachium nipponense
CTGCTGGTGAAGTCGCTCGGGCTTTGAAGTCAAGGCTGCGTTTGACTTCAACCGAGACAATACCAAGTTTTTTTTTTTTTTTTTTTTTTTTTTTTTTCCCACAGGCAGGAGAGTTCTCTCTGAAGTTGATGTCGTGCCAGTTTTCTCTTTATCATTTTGTCTCGCAATCCACTGGATGTGTACTGATTGATTTACTTTTTATTTGATGCATTTACACCGCTTATGTATTTTGAAATAGCTACGTTATTTAAGGCGATTACTGGGTATGCACAGATTTGATGAAAATAAATTCAGATTACATTTTCATTTCGCTGACAAGTGTATGAAGCTGCTCGTTTGAATGGTTTTCACTTTCTCTTATAGTATTTAAAAGTCTTTTCTTTGCAATATCTCTGATTTTTTCTGTTACCGGCTTAAATTCCTTCATTAAAGAGGACGATGGGACTTGCTCAAACCTATCACTATTTTAGGTCAGATTGGAGCAAGGAAAGACAGAGAATGATAATCATGGCTCCTAACTCGAGCGGCTCAAAAGAGCGGGAGTGACGAAGCTTAGCAAGACTACAGCCTTTTCTGCCCTACGTTAATTTAGAATGTAAAGTGAATTAGTAGCGAAGCTTAGTTGCTCTCTCTTTCTACCCGTATTCTTAATTCATCATGGGTGTTAAAAGACTTCGTCTCTTCTTTCCTGCTAGTATGTCATACAGATGATAATCATTTGAATTTAGCCTTTTTCCTTCTGTGGCACTTCTTGTTTTTTGGAAGGAGTAAGTAGTAACCAACTGTTTTATACTTAATCGTCGATAGTAAATACTGTTAAGATGGTCTTTAGCAATGCTGTTAAGGTCATCGTAGCATTTTGTAGAAGTGGATTTGTGAAGGGAAAATATTATCATTATGGATTGATGTGCGTGATTTTACTTACTTCGAAACGAATATGTTGTAAATTTTGAATGATTATAACATAATAGCCAACTTAGATATCATACCTAAACTGAAAAGTTAAAATTCTGGCACTTCTCTCACATGTTCTCTGCTACAAAGATTATTTTGCTTTCGACTTCCTAATTCCAACTTTCTTTTTCGAAAATGTTTTAAATCACAACAGCAAACTTTTACTGCATGTTTTTTTATATTTCAGCTAAAAAGTTGCAGTTTTCATATTAATATGATGTTGGGTCTGTTTCAACGGGTTTCAAACGAATTCTAGGACGAACTGCTTTAAGAATTCGTTCACAGCTGAATGATAGAGAAGACCTAAAAATATGATCACTTCATAGATTGGGCAACTAGTAACTCATAGTCATATGAGGAGTTTTCCTATAGTTGCTCTTATGGTTATTGGATATCTTCAGCTATGGCTATTTTGAATTTAATGTTGTTTTAAGATCTTAAACTGTTCGAATTGGTATCGTTGTGCCTGTTGAGATGTTAAGTGGTAATCAAAGGGACAGCCAGCAATTTTTATGTAAATTTCGAGAACGTAGAATACTGCCTATTACATGTATCTTGATGATATTATGTTTCATGCACTTGTCAGATTGACAACAAGTAGTATACAAACTTATTCGGAAACATTTTGTAAAAAGTGAAAGTACATGATACTGATTACATCATGATAAAGCGAAAGTATTATGATACTGATTACAGCATGAGAAAGTGAATGTACATGATACTGATTACAGATGATAAAGTGAAAGTATATGATACTGATTACAGCATGATAAAGTGAAAGTTCATGATACTGATTATAGATGATAAAGCGAAAGTATATGATACTGATTACAGCATGATAAAGTGAAAGTACATGATACTGATTACAGCATGATAAAGCGAAAGTATTATGATACTGATTACAGCATGATGAAGCGAAAGTATTATGATACTGATTACAGCATGAGAAAGTGAATGTACATGATACTGATTAGAGCACGATAAAGTGAAAGTTCATGATACTGATTATAGATGATAAAGTGAAAGTTCATGATACTGATTACAGCATGATAAAGTGAAAGTACATGATACTGATTACAGCATGATAAAGTGAAAGTATATGATACTGATTATAGATGATAAAGTGAAAGTATATGATACTGATTATAGATGATAAAGTGAAAGTCATGATACTGATTATTGATGATAAAGTGAAAGTTCATGATACTGATTACAGCATGATAAAGTGAAAGTATATGATACTGATTATAGATGATAAAGTGAGAGTTCACGATACTGATTACAGCGTGGTAAAGTGAAAGTACAAGACACTTATATACAAAGTACCTATCAATCAGTAAACGAGTTGAAAACCATTATTAATTCGCCCTAATGAACGAAGTTGCATCAACGGAAAGAAAAAAAAAAAGGCATCAGACTAAACAGTTTGGTGACAGAGCCTTTTCGTAATGAAGGGCGGACGATCTGTGCTTTTCCAACCGATATTCCAATATCCAGTGGATTGTTCCCTCACGCGAGCAATATCTGAATCGATATTTTCTTTTACTGCCGATACCTTGCTAATTTGGGTGTTCTATTTGCGTTTATGCGTAGCAAATCTTTTTCATGCGTGATTAGCTATTATTCATAAAATTCATGTGATTGAAGTTGTGGTAGCTATATAATGACATTCGAAGATCTCAGGTTAAAGTGACGTATTTATCTGGATTTCAATATGCAAAGTAAGACCCACCAGGTTTTGTCCGCTTTTGCTACTATTAGTTGTAGCAGTAGTTTTAGTAGCATTATTAGTGGCAAATTATCGTTGTTTGTTGTTTCATTGGTTAGTATTAAGAGTACATTATTATTATTATTATTATTATTATTATTATTATTATTATTATTATTATTATTATTATTATTATTATTATTATTACAAGCATCGACCTTTTTATGCTTAAAAAACATAACATTAACTTTACGATGAGAGCAAAATCTCCATGTCTGAAGCAGAGCCTCGCACACCTGACGGCAATAATGACATTATAATAAAATGCTTTAATTGGCGCCATCGGACTAATGCTGTAAATAGAAGAGCCATTTGCCATTACATTGCAGTAACGACCCATCACGAAGCTTTGGCTTTTACGATCGGCGTCTGGTATCGTAACTGGGGATTGCTGTCTTCGTTTGCGTCTGAGAGAGAGAGAGAGAGAGAGAGAGAGAGAGAGAGAGAGAGAGAGGCTGCAATATTTGTGGGAACAAGGGCATTCTCGAGAAACTCGAGAAAAGGAATTAAGAAGAATGAGAAAGGATCAGCTTGAAAATTGGGAAACGGCAAACTTGGAGAGCAGAAAAGAGTGAATATGAAGATTAAGAGAGCGAAGACATGGAAAGCGAGGAACAAGAGCTGCAAAAGTGTGAAAGAAAAAAAAACTTGAAAATTTTAAAGGAAGGAACTGAAAAATCTGTAAAATTGCAATGTGAGAAGGAGAAAATGCTGGCTGAAAAGGATATAAAGTAGATACGAAATTGGGAAGATGTGATTTAATGTAAGACAACTCAGGAAACAACAAAAGGATGAGGCATCTTTGCAGCTACGAAAACAAAATTAATGGAAAATAAAAAAAGCAATGGAAGCAGTGGCGCTGGGAAATGGATATAGATTACATTAGTAATTCTTTTAGATTAAACCAGATAAGCCGTAAGCTTTCAAATAAACGTTCCCAGAATAGAATGGCCATAAGAGAGAAAAAAAAAGAGAGATTCAGATAAGACATAATTGTTAATAGAAAAGAAACAAATATAGTTTCACATACAATGAAATTCTTAGCTTTTATAATTCCCGTCATTGTAATAATATTATATGTAGCAAGCAGTGAGGCTACGAAAAGAAATACTCGCATTTTATGATGCCTAGGCAAAAATGAAAATAAAGTATACAGGTGCTTTTGGCTATTCTGGATTGGAAATTGTTGCCTCAAACTTTATGACTATTCTCTTGACAGATCTACAGATGCACCTCTCTCTCTCTCTCTCTCTCTCTCTCTCTCTCTCTCTCTCTCTCTCTCTCTCTCGCCATAACTTCGGATTATTCGGCCAGTAAGTAGACTATACTCTGTTTTTTTCCATCTGTCCATCCGCCTGTGGTGGTCGCGCATGGTAATACTGCGTCCCGGGCTTTAAATAGTTACGCTATGTGTAAGTTCTAGGTAAATAAAAGGATATCGGGTGTACATTTGCAATTGGAAAGTGTTTTAATAATTTACTGTATGCGAATTACACCGTTAATATTCAAAATAGGATATTATTTAAAGCCCGGGACGCAGTGTTACCATGCGCAAACACCACAGGCGGATGGAGAAATGGAAAAAAACATAGTACAGTCAGATTTTATGCATTGCATTTCAGTCTCCTTTGCAAAGCCACGAGAAGAATGCCGGCATTAAGTGGAAACGAAAGGATGACATTTTAAAATGCTTTAACTAAATTTCTTCATAGAGTCCAGGCTTTCAGAACTCCGGCCGAATGATTTTGTTTTTGAAAGAAGGAGAAACTTTAACCATTCGGAGAGAAAGAAGCTGGACAGCTACGCTCGATGCGTCTCACTGGAACGGGTGAACAGATGGAAAGTAGAAGGCAGACAACAATGCAACCAGGAACGAAGGACAGAGAGAGAGAGAGAGAGAGAGAGATAGAGAGAGATAGAGAGAGAGAGAGAGAGAGAGTGATGAGATTTCAAAGTCGTGTATTATGGATGCAGTATCATTACTAAAAATTCTGTTCGTAATAACATAATGATAATAAATAAAATCCGCAAAGTGCACAAGTGGGAGAATAAAACGAATGATTTTCTTTCTCGCGTTCGTCATGCAAATCTGCTTTCCTCACCATTCTAGCTTAATTCTTTTTATATTACCCAGTGTTTTCACTTCATACTGCTTCATCTCTCATTATCATTATGCAAAACTTGGAATCGCTTTAATGCTCATTAGTGCTGAAAGGACGGCTGTCTTATGTTAGGCTGTAGGAAATTAAATGCCATGTAATTTGGATAATATTGCCGTAAAGAAGGAGTTTCGTGCGTTTTCTTTTAACGTCATTTTATGGTCTCTCTTCCGGCACGAGGCATTTTAACAACATGAATAACTTTGCTTCAGTTTTGGTTTTGATCACGTTTTTAGGAATTGATAAACGATTGACGCTTTTTGGATTGGAACAGGCTTATTTTACAACTGTGATTTTCCATTGTGTTTGTGATTTTATAATATAATCAGTCTGGAATTACAAGTCACCTTTTCATGTTCTCTGAGGAAAAGGTTATAAATCTTTTAATTTGTAAATTGTTTTCAGACAGTCACAATAATTTACTCCTGCCGTCGTCCAGCCAGGGCCAGCCTCTCTCACCTCTGGCCCTTACATAATTTCGTATAATAAAGGTGCCTTGGTCTCAGTTTTGGGACGACACCTGACGTCCGTAAAGTTGGCACTTGCCGTTTCTACCCACGCTATGATTATTAATGTATAATTGTCTCACACACACACACACACACACACACACACACACACACACACACACACACACACACACACACACACACTGCCTAAATTCATTAACATACACGTGTTCTGTTAAACACATAAAACGCATTTATTCGTGTGGATAAATTGAAAAAAAAAATATTATTCTAGTTTTTTAATCTGTTTTTTTGGACACTTAACTGTCATTAAAGTTCGCACACTTCGTTTCGTAAGTCATTTGGAAATGAGTTTAAACGTATTTCCAAATGACTTACGATTACGATATACGTATTAGTGTATACGTATATCCGTCTAACACCACATTTCACTACACTCGTGGGAGAAAAAGTCAAAGTGAATATCTGAACCATTTGACTTGTAAATTATGCATTTAACCTAAAACGTTTTTTAAACATTCTGTCAAACTCATGTTAGCCTGTAGTAAATTGCTTTTAAAAGGTTTACCAAAACAAGCCTTCGGTCCACCAGCTTTATTTATCAGAGATGAATATTTTGAAGTAGAGCCAAACTTCTTGTCAGCTGAAGGAATTGAATATCCCTGTAACTGCGTTGAATGTATAATCGTTTTTTCCCACATCAGATATATTGGGAATCTGTAATCCTCCCTGATAGGAATTCGGGATTCATCGTTATTTTGTTATATAAATTTATCACGATAACCTGATAATCATAAAGAGGTTATTGTTCATGTTCTTCAATTATCAGGTCATGAGTGAAAGGTAGCGTTGCTATCGTGAATAATGTAATAACAAAGCGGATATCACACGAGGTTCTGAAATCGCACGGTATGTCCATTTTATGAAAGAAGTACATATTTCGTACTTAGTTGTCAGTAGGTGAATCAATTTTATGAATCTGTCTCCTTCAAAATTCTCCAGAACGGAGTTTGCGATTACAAATGGGTTATCATGTGACTGGAGAGTCTAATTTACTACTATTCCATGCTCTGCATTATGATCTTATTCGCTTGAAATTATGTACAGTGTGTCGAGCGTCGTTACTGACTTTTAGTGGAATAAGAGCAGTTCCAGTAGCTATAATTTAGCCTTTATTATGTCGTTTAAAATTGGTTACCGATTTCATTCCTCAGAAATGTATGTCTTTAATTCTGTCTGTTTGTTTCTGATTTATGATTCAATGAGATTTGGCAAATATGTTTTTGATGGGCGTTCCACTACTTTCCAGCGTATAAACCACAATAAATTTACACCGTTATCAACCTTAATGTATACCCAGGGGGTCATTAGTGAATATTTTCGCCGCAAAAAATCAAAATTCATACGTCTGCGTTCGAGAAATGATTAGAAATTTGCAGACTTTCATTTTAAAATAATGTGTACCTGCCTTTGAGGAGGTTTGCAAATCGATTACTCTTTTATTATTACTATTATTATTATATTATTATTTTATTATTATTATTATTATTATTATTATTATTAAGAATACGCATACCAAAAAAAAAAGAACTTGAGACTATTGGCCCGCACTTGGTGAAATTAGGAGGACACCCACCGCGCTCGTCATTGCCTCTATTCATTGACTAATTAAAGGGATCAAGAGCAGCGCATTCACAGACTTGGCTTTGGTTTGATTATAATCGAGAACCGTCCTGGAGTTGAGGCATCCGAGGTGGGTGGGTGAGGGTGGGGGTGGTGACCTCAGCGGATGAACAAAGGAATGGAGTGAATGCGAAGAGATTAGGAGTAACCGATGATCCTGAGAGAGAGGAGAGGAGAGGAGGGAGAGAAGAGAGAGAGAGAGTAGAGAACATTGCCCGCACATTATGCAAGCATATATATATATATATATATATATATATAATACATATATATATATATATATATATATATAGATATATATATATATATATATATATATATTATATATATATATATATTGCTTGCATAATGTGCGGGCAATGTTCTCTCTCTCTCTCTCTCTCTCTCTCTTTATATATATATATATATATATATATATATATATTTATATATATATATATATATATAAATATATATCCTTCATTGTGGTACCCCTAAATATGTGGGAATCTAGTACTGCGTACTCCTATCTGTGTATCATCGGTTGAAGTGGTGAATAGTAGAATGTTGAAGAGCTTATGAAATGTTATATTCTAATATTTTTCTTTCTTTAAACGTTGAAAACTGCAGCAAATTGACGATCCTGCACATTCAGGCGGATTTGTAAGACTAATTTACTCGGAAATAACGAGCAAATGAGCTACATTCCCATGGATTTGCGTTGCGCTGCCTCATTAGGATATTATAAACATTTCCCGTCTAAAATATGATCGAAAATTGTGCTACTAAAACCACCTATCCAGAGCGGGGCTGAAATTGGAGAAACTATTTTGGCCATATAGCTATCCCTCTCATGAGGGAGGCAGTCCGCATCAAAATACTGTTTTTACCATCATCTCTTAGACGCGACCATGTTATTGCGATTGTTGTGTAACACATTGTGTAGATGTGCATGTATTCTGTCATACACATACGAATATGTAGTAAGGATCTAGCTGTATTAAACTCTTGCAGAATTTTATTCATTGAGCAACGCTTCCGAAAAATTTTTTTTTTGTATGATTCGAGGATTTACAAATACTGCCCAACTCTCTCTCTCTCTCTCTCTCTCTCTCTCTCTCTCTCTCTCTCCTTCCAGTTTACTGATAGAAGCATTCAATCTCTTTCTTTCTCTCGGGTTTCATTTATTACATTCTTGCAATAGGAGGATGGGTGGCCGTACATCTTGGAGAGACATTTGAAAGGCCGTTCCATTGTCCGGGAGGATTGTCCCTGTGAAATTGGTTGACCCACTGATTAAAAGCTCTCCACCGCTGCAATTTCAGTCTGAAATTGGTTTTTGTTCAGCAAGCTGGGTTTCTCGTTTCTGAATGATTGAGGGAGCGCAAACTCTTCACATTTTACGGTACATCTTGATACAACGGCGGAATGCACTCATTTCAGAGGCGTTTCTTTGGTCGGGGCGGAAGCCAAGTTGGCTTCCTCCTGCGCCTTAGGGAGGAGTAACTTTGGCGTTTCGTCGTCTGCCTCTTCTTGTCTCCTACCGAGTTCTTTGTTCGACAGTATTACAATTTATCGTTTCTGGGAACTTTTTTTTTTACGGGAAATTGCGATGCTTAAAGTTTGCAGGGTCGTTACGGTTAGCAGTTTTAAGCTTTTTTTATTTAATAACTTCACAGTTTACAAAACTTCACATTTAACTTGAAATTCTCAATCATACCAAAAATTATGTTAATAATAATTGATAATCATATTAATGAAAACTTCCAATGCAAATTTTTTGCCGCTGTGATACCTTTTGTCATGCTTTATTGAAATGGAAAATAATTTTTTTTTCTAATGCGGTTTATACTAATAAGCTTTCTTAGGTATAGTTTTTCCGCCTTTGCAGTTTGCTCCGGTGGTTTCTTTTTACGAATTAAGTCTATCCATGAAATGTAAGTAATTTTAGTAGTTGTATGACCAACTTATTCCCCTGCCCGTCCGTGGTCTTGCATTTCCTCAGCTTTTGTTTTCCATTGTAACATTTTTCACCTCTAGAAATCTCAGGTTTGACCTCCTCTCCCCCTCTTCTCTGTTATTTTTTTTTTTACCACTTACTGCTGTGCTTAGTTTTTTCAGGAAATAGTGTAAATTGACCTATTTGCGAGCGTGCTCATTAGTTTTATTGGAAAACCAGAATTAGGGTTTAATCAAATACAATTTAAGTATAATCTCGTTAGGAAGAAAATGTATGAGTCGGTGGACGTAAATCTGCTGGTGCGCTCCGTTAAATTAAACAAATGTTGAGCGCCACCAATAAACCAACTAAAATTTATATATATATATATATATATATATATAATATATATATATATATATATATATATTTATATATACATATATATACATACATCCACATTATATATATATATATATATATGTATATATATGTATATATATATATATATATATATATATATATATATCATCATCATCATCATCATCATCAGGCTATCACTCGATTCGAGTATGAGTGCTCTGGGATGTGGTTATTGATGGGTTCTTATGTGGCTAATGAGACCAATTCTCGAGCCATTCATTCTGTCACAATTGGGGCATGTGTTGTTAGGTGGGAATGGAGGCTGTGGATTGGACCTGACGAGCTTCTCTTGCAGCTCTAAGCGGTTCTCCAGATGCTGCTTTCTGTTCTCTTCATAATTTTTTAATTCCCTTTTCTTTCACTTTACTCTCCAAGCAGATCGCTCCACTGCATCGGGTCTCCCATGTTTTATAGTTAATTGTTCCACCATAGTTTTTAAGTTGGGTTCCCTTTTTAAGCTGTCTTTGAATTCCTTCCTTCCCTTGGTTTGCCAACATTTCGAGTTCCGTCACTTAGCTCTGAGTAAAAGCTGCTTAGGAAGGCGGCTTTCTGCCATTCTGAACAACATGCCCTCCCATGCCCATCAAGTGGCTTTTTATTATAATGGCCTCAATACTGAGGCAGTCAGCCTCTTCAAGAACACTTACATTAGTGCGGCGGTCTTCCCAAGTTATTCTCAAGACGTTTCGCAAGGACCGCTGATGGAATTTCTCAAGGGCTTTAACATGGCGTCGGTAAGTTGTCCAGGTTTCGGAACCATAAAGAAGGGTAGGTAGGACTATTGCCTGATATACCTTTATTTTGGTGTTAACACGCAAGTCATGATCATCAAAAATTTTCTTGCGTAGTTTTACAAAAGCTGAGTTAGCACATCTTAGACGATATTGAGCTTCATCATCTATATTGGCATTTGAAGATAGATGACTGCCTAGGTATGGGAAGCGGTCTCCAGTTTCTAGAGCTTCTCCATGGCTTCAGTATGGGGTGGCTGATATAATACTTGGGTTTTTCTGATGTTGATGGAAAGTCCAAGACGAGAGTAAGCATTTGCAAATGCATTCAGTGTAATTTGCAGATCATTTTCGGTTTGAGCACAGATAGCGTTGTCATCTGCTTACTGAAGCTCAACAATAGCAGTAACATTGACTTTAGTTCTTGCCTTAAGCCGGTTGAGATTGAATATTCCTCCGTCTGTTCTGTAATTGATGGAGATACCTGGAGGCAATTCATCTTGAATGAGGTGCAAAACAACAGTTATAAATATGGAAAACAAGGTAGGAGCAGCGACACAACCCTGTTTTACGCCTGACTTAACTTTGAAAGGTTCAGTAAGGCTACCATTAGCCATTACAGTCACCGACACATCATCATGTAGTAGCAGTAGGATCTTTATGAATTTTGGTGGGCATCCATATCTAGATAGTATATCCCAGAGCAGCTCACGCTTGACACTGTCAAAAGCTTTAGTCAGGTCAATGAATCCCATGTAAAGGGGTTTTTGTTGTTCTCGACATTTTTCTTGCAACTGCCTCGCCGAGAAAACCATGTCAGTTGTACCACGAGCAGGTCTGAAACCACATTGAGACTCGGGTAGGATCTTCTCAGCTAGAGGTGTTAGTCTTGTTGTAAGAATTATATATATATATATATATATATATATATAGTATATATATATATATATATATAAGGCCCATTAAAACACTGGTTAAAAACAAAGGACTATATTTCGGTGGACTAACTTCCCTAATAAGGGTGGAAGTTAGTCCGCCCACATATAGTCCTTAGTTTTAAGCCAATGTTTTAATGGGCCTTTTACACTTGAGACACATCCTTTTTTAACAGAAGAATTTATTTACATATATTATATATATATGTATATATATTATATATTATATATATATATATATATATATATATATATATATATATATATATATATATATATATACATACTCACATTATATCTAAGGAATATATGTATGTATATGAATGATAACAGCCGAATAGAGTCCAACATATTCTCTCAGTGTATCGTTTTGTATTTTCAGTTAGCGAAATCAGTTTAAAGTAGTAAGTAAACAGTGCTTGATATTTCCCCCCTAAAAATTTCTATATTTATAATCTATTATCAGTTAGTGCAGACTGACCTTCAGCATTTGTTTATATAGCAAATGCTCAATTGCGTTTACTATTATCATTCATACAGTTAATTTTCAGGTTTATCCAATTATTATTAGTCTTATCCGAAAGCCTTTATGAAGTATTTTCCATTCAGATTTGCATCACGTATAGAGAAGACATGTGAGATTTTGTGTTGCGAATTCAAATGGGAAAATGGACACTAATCCTTGAACTGTGTTTAAACTGATTTAGATATTAATTTTATCAATTGCCTTTTTTTGGCTGTGCAGCATCTGTTTATCTCAACACCCTTGCTCTTAATAGTCGTATTAGCTCCGGAGCTTAAAAGAATTTGAAAATTTGATTAAGGTCTAAATTAGCTGATTAAGGGTAGCTTTGCTTGCTTGAACGTTTACTATTGAGCATTATATGAACATGTATTTGTATCCTGTTAATAATGGACTGATTTTTGTAGTTTTTTCTGATGATAGGGGCTCTGTACAATAGCTTCGTATTGATGTAATGAAAGATTGTACAGGAGAGGTACGATTTACTCTGTCGATTGGTGTAATTCCCTCAGAGAGAGAGAGAGAGAGAGGAGAGAGAGAGAGAGAGAGAGAGAGAGAGAGAGAGAAGAGAGAGCTTTGAAAAAAAATATGCAAAGGAACAAAGTGAGACTCTGCACATCCAGCACAATTAATATAATGAGTAATATTCTTCGAGACGTCTCCCTCTTTGAAGTTAATATAGGGTAGAGACTTGTGCCCCTCATTATATAATTTCCCTGTGTTATACGCTCGCATTATGATACAGCTTCATTATACCCCATACGGGGGGTACATGGTAGGTATCTCCACGGAAGGATGGGCTTATGAATAATATATTCGAGAAGTCCTCAGGATGTATGGAAGTGAGAGTTCTGAAGTGTAGTATACCTCTGTATGACACCTGACCCACTTCTGTCCAGATATACTTGTTATTTCTTTTGTGAACATGATTGTTCG
>NC_061108.1:33227889-33230389 GCF_015104395.2 Macrobrachium nipponense
CGTCTTGTTGCTACCCTACTCCGAATTCAGTGAGGTTTTTCCCTTTTTCTTCACATGGAAAATATTGTTTGAAAGTTTTTTTTTATTTTCTTTGTAACGTTTTAGAAATTCTGCCTAAATTTTCCTTTGATTTTAATCAAAGTTGTTCGACTTGTCTGGTTTTTCTATAATTGTTGTAGGAATAGTGCTGCGTTTTTCCATGTTCTTTTTCTCTTAGAATACATTTTGCTTAAATTTCGAGTGTTAACAATAACCGATTTTCCTGAATTTCATCCTTTTTATTTCTAATTTTGATTTTGCAATATTTTCTGATTTCTTCTCAAAATCTGCGTCACAATATATTCTCATTTCTTCTCACATTCTGCGTCTGCCATTTTCTTGACTATTTTTACTGATTTTCCCAAATTTTCAGTTTTTCCCCACAAATTTAGTTTGACAGTTGTTTTTTTTTCACTTGTTATTGACAGACTTAGCCGAGGTTTCTCCTTATTGTTATCAATAAAAGATTTCTCCGAATGTTTCTCCTTTTTCAGTGACAGTTATTTATAACTTTTTGCTGATGGCAGTTTCTTCATCTTCCAGTCATTCTGCAGTTTTTTTGCTACCGACTTTTATATCATTATAGACTGATTACATATCCGTCCTGTCAGTGTCACTTGAAGTTTAATTGATTTTTATTTTAGTTCTGCCGAGATTGGAAGACATTTTCAAAATCGTTACTGTCACTCGCAGAATATATATTCCACAACAAATATAGTTATTTCCCTATTGTTAGTGTTCCCTTTTGATTTCTCAACTTTTTCCATCAAGGAAAAGTTTGTTTCTTTCAAAAAATGAAATCTGACGTGCGTGTACATTTCTTCGTCGAAAATTCATATCTGCGTCATTGACATTCTAGTAGCGGGACCGAGTTTCCCTCAAACTTATTTCAATCACCATTTTTTATTATATTTTTCAGTACCTGGATATCTCCACTGTGCTCATTTTAACACTCCCTACTTCTTTCTCTCTCTCTCTCTCTCTCTCTCTCTCTCTCTCTCTCTCTCTCGTTTCTTTATCAACGGTTGTTCTTCCTCTTCCCCCTTCCGGCGTGCCTCATCCAAACAATTAACCAACTCTCTTCGTCCCCTCGAAAAACGATTATGTCAGGAGTTGCTGTTGCGTTATACAAGCTTTCCCTTAAACCCTGTTTGTTCATGAGATTATCTTCGCTATGAGATGAGACTCTCTCTCTCTCTCTCTCTCTCTCTCTCTCTCTCTATGTATCAAGACGATTGTGCTCTAGAGACGTTTCTCGTTCACTCTCTTATCCTGTTTAAATGATTCAACGTATTTTAATATCATTCTGCAAAAATTTAATTTAATTTCTGTATTTTTAGAGATTTCTAGATACAAGTTCATTAACAAACACTGCTTAACGTATTTGAATGTGCTTATCTGCATTACACAGTTGCAGTACATGCAGATTTACGTAAGCAAGCGTTCGTATATATATATATATATATATATATATATATATATTATATATATATATATATATATATATATATATATATATATATATATATAGACCTT
This sequence comes from Macrobrachium nipponense, assembly GCF_015104395.2. Lineage (NCBI taxonomy): Eukaryota > Metazoa > Arthropoda > Malacostraca > Decapoda > Palaemonidae > Macrobrachium > Macrobrachium nipponense. The sequence goes on from NC_061108.1 coordinate 33,229,465, forward strand.
TAGTCAGTAATTCGTACATAATCCGAGGCTGGCGTGGAACGGTGTAACTAATTTGTGGTTTGCCAAATTATGCCTCCCTCTCTCTTCCCTCGCCCTCCCTGTTATTTTTTTAATGAGCACAGGGATTACATTTGCCTTTCGAAGGGTTATGGGGAATGCGCATTTCAGTTCCCTTTGCAAAGACTGCTGTTGTTGCTTGTTGTAGCTTTTAGTGTAAGAAGCGTGATAACGTTGTTGAAGGACTAGGCTTCTGTTGCATCGGAAAACTGGGCATATAAGTAAGGAAGGCGTCCGTATTTTTCGTAAAGTTTTGGAAGGACGAGATTCAATTAGAACCATACATAGCTAGTCTCAAATCAGTCGTAGAGAAGTTTATGGATTTCTACTAATTCGAACCTATATAGGAATGGTTCATTTTATTTTTGAATAAATTTGTATTGATATGAGATCATTTTATATGAATTTACATTTGACATTCGTATATGTATCAGTAACTATAATTCGCATACGAAGTCTTGTTTATCTACCAATCTTTGAATGGTATTTTGGTACCCAACTAAACCCCCATTCGTGATCTTCGCTATTTTTATTTTCTGTTACTTTTAAACCGTATCCTTAGACTATGTCTTGCTGACGTCTACTGTGTCCTCAGACTATGATTTGCTGACATCTGCTAAGTCCTCAGACGATGTCCTGCTGACATCTACTATCAATTCACCACCTAGCCATCATTAGCAGAAAGGGGACGTGCTGTAAGTGACTGGGCGTTCCATTTATAAATCTTGGCTGTCGATAACAGCAGCCATCGCTCGCCAGCTCTGTCCAAGGGCTGTCGTTTGCCTCCAGTTCAATTTGTGCCACAGATGGAAATACGATGGACCAGGAAGTTTGGGATTTATGTGTTGCCGTTTTGTGTCACTCGCTC
>NC_061108.1:33237889-33255389 GCF_015104395.2 Macrobrachium nipponense
CCAATGTCAAGCAATTTTTATTTATTGGCTATCTACCTATTTACTGAAAAAAAAATAGCCGTTACCGTATATTGGCTTAAACCTTCACCAATAATTATCGTCAGAATGGTGACTTCATGAGGCTCCACCCACTTTCGCCTCGTTATAATTCAGGATAACACTGAAGGCTACCGTGGGCATTGTGTATTAGAAAATTTAACTTCTGGCTATAAAAACTAATTTCTCGAGTAGTTGTAAGAAGTGCTAAATGATCCTCAGGATCCCAGCAGTTGGCCTAAACGTTTAATTCATGTATATTACTGCTACACTGTTGCGGCACTACTGCTACAGTAGTATTACTACGCTAGCACTGATACCCCACCATCTATGTATCGTTCCGCCATTCATAAAGTCTTTGGGTTTCAGAGCCGATGGAATTTCTGTCTGGGGTGGAAGGGCGGGGCAACATTTAGTCAAAAGGTGTTTGTTTACCTTGCTTACGTAATGAATGTTTTTCGACTCCTGGCTCGTAATCATTGGCCATGGCGTCGGCTAGATCATTTTTACTCTATAAAAATTAAAACTATCGGGTTTAGGTTATTGATAATGCTGACAAAATTTGTGTGTGGTTGTAAAATATACATATGTCAACTTTTAGCTACATCCGATGCTTTGACAAGGAGCAAAGTCCAAAAAACCGTGTTACAGAGACCCTGAATCTCATAGTAGGGTGATGGTATCATCTTTGGAATTTAAGTGTAGTCGGCTAGCCCCAGTGAGAGTCATTGCTTTTACACATGTCTTGTAGTGAATTTGTAGGAGAGATTAAACTATTATTTGTTAAACAAAGAGTTCAGGCCAACTGGTCACACCCTCAACTTTATAATGTTGTCTGCCTGTTTTTTTTCGTGATTACGCTGATAATCTCTCTCAAGTTTCCCCTTGTTTGTTAACGAAATATGATGAATTTTTCATCTGCTTAAAATTTTAAATGTATGTCATTGGAACGATTTGCCTCAAATTACGAAATACGTGTAATTTCCTATCTCAGTCAAGCTGTTTATGATTGTCCTCTCTTGTAGTAATCTCCGATAATGTTTTTTATTTATTTTTTTGAATTCTCCCTTTGTAATCATTACACATAATGAATTTGCCTCGTCTTAATATCAACTTAACATCGTTACCAACGCTCGCCCGATCACGCCACCCATCCGCTCCCACCTCTCCTTCCGTTAGCCCCCAATCCGGTATCTCCCTCTCTCCACCCTTCTCTATCAGTCCTGTTTTGCCTTTGAAGCCAGAGGAAATCGAAGTGGAAGCGTCCATGGATAGGAGAAGGGGAATAGGAGAGATTCGTAAAGGAATTCCCATTAGCTGATAAACGTCGCCGTAAATTCCCTCCGAAGGATTCGTCGTTAGACAAAGTTTTTGCTCTGCCAATTCAAGTTTAGAAAGCTTTCGTTTAGTATATTTTACTTTGTGGACTGTTTAAATATTGGTTTGTGAGTTGTGGTGGGTTGGTTGCGTGTAATCTATCGCTGTTATGACGGCAGAATAACTTTTTGGCTTGGAAATCATCTTTGTTTAATTCCTTAGATCCTGTTGCTGATTTATCGTATAAATTCCCCCCCCCCCCCTCTCTCTCTCTCTCTCTCTCTCTCTCTCTCTCTCTCTCTCTCTCTCTCTCTCGTTCATGTACAGTGTCGATATCCTGTGAGCTTATATAGATACCTTTGATCGCCTAAATTAATTAATGCTCATCTCCTCTGATTTTCATTCAGTGATTTATGAGCTTCAAACGCATAAACATAAAACCACTCATACACACTCACAATGACTCAGATCTTTTAACCAAGATTTGCTTTAAGCCTTCCTTAATGTCTCTGCACTATGCACGTTCTCAAAATATTTACATGATCATTGCCTCCAGCGCTTTCATTATCTGCCTTCTGTATTTCATCTGGTCATTTTGACATATCAGCCTCCGCAGCCTAAGCATTGTTGCGAACTCAGACCTCAACATATTTAGTTAATCCTTCATACTGTTCACCTTTGATGGTAGTTGTATGCCGCCTTCTGTATTTCCTAGATTATTCAATAAGCTTCTTTCTAAGATGAGGTTATGTCGACACTTCTCTCGTAATGACCATGATTCATAAGGGGAAGCATTATCGTCTCTGGGTACTTTGTTGTAGAATATACCCTACTGATGACACGAAATACGTTCCAGTGACGTTCAAAGGTTCACTTTTTAATACGCTGCAGATGTAACCCCTTACGCGTAATGGCTAATTTCCATTGACTGGAGGAGCTGAATATCATACGTGTAGGATGCTACATGTGTAAGATTGAATTTGTCTAGTTGACATTATATATATATATATATATATATATATATATATATATATATATATATATATATATATATTATATATATATATATATAATATATATATATATATAAATATATATAATAAATTATATTTTATATATCATATATAAATATAATATATAATAAATAAATATATATATAAATACTAATATATATATATATATATATATATATATATTTATATATTACTTTGAATATTGTATCCATATGTTTTGGTTATGCATAAAAAACGATTAATTTCTTGGCCGTAAGTGCCTTATCATTCTGATAGTACTAATGTAAATCCAGCTCTAAACAACGGTTGACAAAGAAAAAGTATGATGTATTTAACGGTATAAAGAGCGAAGGTAAATCTTATCGGAAAAACAAGCAGGACAGAGTCGTAAACTTTTGGCATTGGCGAAGGAGGATAGCGAGAGGGGAAGGAAATAGGGAACGGGTAGAGGGTAAAGTGAGGGATAATGGGAAAGGGTAAAGAGGAAAGCAAGGGGACATGAGGAAGGGAGGACCTGCTCCAGGTATTTTATATGTTTCCCTCGGGGTTACATGGAAGAGCGGTCTCCCTTTGCTTGGAAGGGTCAGTCAGCTAGGCCTCTCTCTCTCTCTCTCTCTCTCTCTCTCTCTCTCTCTCTCTCTCTCTCTCTCTCTCATTAGTCTGTACATTTCATTTTTTCATTCGTTCGTTTATCTCTCTCTCTCTCTCTCTCTCTTCTCTCTCTCTCTCTCTCTCTCTCCAGACAAGAAATAATGGATGGAAACTAGAACTCAAGAGATGCAACACATCCCATTGTGGGAACTTCTTCACATAACATGACACATGGAATAAACTGCCACCACAAGTTGTAAACAGCAGCAGTGTGGAAGAGTTCAAAAGAAAGCTGGACAAAATCATGAGAACACTGTGAATGAATTGTAAAACCTGTTCTTAGAGATGAGTGATCACAGGATGTCTCCTCGGATGAACTAACAAGTCTTTGAGGTATCCTAATCTCTCTCTCTCTCTCTCTCTCTCTCTCTCTCTCTCTCTCTCTCTCTCACACACACACACACACACACACAATCCTCAGAGAGAGAGAGAGAGAGAGAGAGAGAGAGAGAGTATAGTGTAAATTTTGGCAAACGTTTCTGAGTTCTAGTGGTTTACAGGTAATTAAAATTTGATTTCTATGATACCGCTTGAGACTATCTTGCTTCAGACCTGGTCTAGATATTGTTATTATGTTTTTCCTTCCAGTCGACTTTCCATTGATATGAAACCTAAGGAGTAATAGTAGATAGGAACAACTTTCCAGCCATAATGGGAATGGCTTTCCGATTAGTAAAATAAAGATTACACAGAAAGCTCCTCAATATGAAAATTCCCTCAAAGAGAATCACTTTTCTCAATTAGTGCTTATGACAGAGGGAAATAAACTTAATGGGCATTAAGAAAATTCAATTTTAATTTTATTTGCTTTTGGCGTCTTCGACGTAAGCATCGTAAACACGAAAAAATGAAAACCGTGGAAGTGAACGAGAGTAAAACTGAATTCATATTTAATGGGAGTTTTAAGGTCTTTCATTGTGCTTTACTCGGCTGTTAAAACTTTAAGGGCTGGAAAAATGTTTGTTAAAAATCTTTCCGGTTTCTTTGCGTTTTGTCTCTTCCGTTCTGTGTCTCTCTCTCTCTCTCTCTCTCTCTCTCTCTCTCTCTCTCTCTCTCTCTCTCTCTCAGCGGAAACGAGTAAGTGAAATGCATTCGTCCTACGCCCGCTTTTCCTGTTACTTGAACGGCAAGTAAGCGCTTTTGTGTCATATTCGATTATTTTTAGTACCTTAGCGCTGATATGGAGCTTGTTTATCCTGGTAGGGAGGGTTTTATTTGCATTTTTCCATTGCTTTCTGTGGGAAGCGGAAGTATTTTACCCACTTGTCTGCTGTCTATTATTATTATTATTATTATTATTATTATTATTATTATTATTATTAAATTCTGGGCCCGGTCTGGAACGGCAAGTTTACACACAAAGAATTATGTATGTGGTATGGACATTACGTTTGTTTCATATACTCATATATTATTATTATAATATAAATTGCGCATGATTTTAGCAGATGTTTTCGTTTATTTCTTTTCCGCATATTTCATATTGTTCCTATAACTTCATTTTTAAATTACAGCGATAATTATGTAATTACAAGATCGAATATTTAAACAAAGTTATTTATATGTATAACTGAAAAAGGATAAGCTCAGTTCCTGTTACTTTATGGCTTCTTATGCGTGACCAAATTCCTGTCAAAACTTTTCTCCCTGAATTGTTAGTATTACTGAATAGGTTATTCGGGTTATAGTTCACCCATTATTGTTATTATTATTACTTAAAAAGTATAAACAAAGAAATTCTCCTGAAACTTTTCCGTGTTCGTCAGTTGAAGGTTTTTTTTTTTTTTTTTTTTTTTTTTTTTTATCAGATGTGATCGAATAAAAATGGTGTCAAAATTGTGGATTTTCTATCATTCTTTATGACTAGCTACTATTATTTCCTGTGCGGAAGCTGGTCTTGTTTATTATTATTCAGAGGCGGTAGTTGTAGTGGTAAGGTTGCAAGAAGGTTAACCACTTCATGTCACCTGTTACGACCACCACTACCGTCCTCACAATCATGACAACCATTTAGAAAGTTCTTCCCCTCCATGTCCCTTCGCAAGAAAAAATCTGGTGTACATTGGAAAGTAAAAATTTGTCACTATTCTGCTCAGCTTGGAAAACACATCCACATTTTCAAAGTGCCACTCCCAACTTCGCCCTGCGCTTGTCTTTCTCTATTTTTCTTCAGGCATCCCTTTTGTCTTGATGCTCTGATCCAGGATTTTTTTTCTTTGTTCTTTTTGTAGTTATATTCTTTGGCACGTTCCTCCTCCTACTGTGTTGTTAGTTGGACCCACTGTCCTCAGTTCACTATCGTTTTTCTGTGTAGTTTTAATTTCTGCATTGTCGTTAACCCTTCAACTCCCTTTTAAAATACTCCCGCATGTATGCGGTTTCTTACGCGGAATCAGGTTTCTTACGCGGATTTCCCAGCAGCGCTGGATATGCAGACAAAGATTTTGGCATGAGCAGTAGATACCTTTTTAAGTTAGAAAAACTTTTCTTCTCTATGAATTTTTTTTTTCCTTATCTGCAGTTCTATTGGTCGGTCTCAAAGGCATAAATAACGTATGCCCGTATCATTTTTTTCGGAGAGTTAGGTTAACCTATGTTATAATTTTATGCTGCTCATTTTCTTTCTTTATTTTTCTTTCATCTAACTGGTAAATAATTTTCCCTGTAGCTTTTCGTAACATTATCATTATATTTTTCTTTCTCTTAGTGTAGTGGGCTATGGGGTATATGATTAAACCTAATAAGAAGGATTTTGATTTTATCCGTACAAAATATGGGCCATCTTTTTTAAATCGTTGACTACCAATAAAGAATCCTGATTATAATAGGATTCCGAGAAGGTTCTCATCATTGTCAATCACTCCTAATCTCGGCCGTTTCAACTACTTCCTATCCTCGAATTTGATAGTAATCAGGTCCCCTGCCCTCCCATCCCTCCCCCCCCCCCCCCCCCCCCACCCCCCCCCCCCCCCCCCCCCCCCCCCCCCCCCCCCCCCCCCGCCCCCCCCCCCCCCCCCCTCCCTCTCTTTCCACACCGGTGTGTGTGTGTATCACGTAACTCACTTTATATATATACATTATTTTTTTTCTACTTTTACTGTTTAAAGTCCAATTTCAAAGTCCGGACATTGACGTTTCATCCTGCGCTTATCCCCGTCCTCCAATAAGGCTAAGCCTCTCTCTCTCTCTCTCTCTCTCTCTCTCTCTCTCTCTCTCTCTCTCTCTCTCTCTCTTCCACCGCAACTTTTCTTTTGTCCTCGTCTCTTCGTGGCCGTTTAATCACCCTACTCCCCCGCCCCCCCCCCCCCCTCTTCTATTCTCTCTTCTCTCCCTCTCTCTCCTTCATCTCTCTCTCTCTCTCTCTCTCTGTGGCTTTCATTTCATTACGGGGTCCCAGCTCTATTTGGGAAAACTGTGTTCTGTATATCCCCCAACTAATTATTGTGAACGTGACCGCTAACTCTCTCTCTCTCTCTCTCTCTCTCTCCTTCTCTCTCTCCTTTTCTTCATGAATATTTTATAGGAAAGCTTCATTTTCAATATCCATTTTAACTATGAAAACGAGGGTATAAATTCTCTCTCTCTCTCTCTCTCTCTCTCTCTCTCTCTCTCTCTCTCTCTCTCTCTCTCTCTCATTCTATTAAGGCAGGTTCTTCTAGACCAGTTAATCGGGTTTTGTTTAATCAAGCTTCATGGTTCATTGTTCGTTAACGTGTGTTGTGGACGAGATGTCCCTAATACGACCAAGAGCTTGTAATGTTTCGGTAGATTTACTAATATTCTCTTTCGTTTAGTTGTTTGTTTTGTAACTCAGTGTGAGGATTATAATCCCGTCATTTATATTTATTTTTGTACACTTTTATTTCGCTTGGTTTTTTGTCTGTTCGTTTGTTTGTCTTGGTCAATCTTGTAACTCAATTTTCAACCTGTTCCCTTCGTCCGATGGTCTTGATATTTTGCATGGTTACTTGTATAATCGGTGGGTCAACAGTGACCTCTAGTGACCCTACAGTGACCTCACCCCTTATGTCAGGATTTCTATGAACTCTTCTGATTTTCCAGAACTTCTTTAACTCGGTAGAATAATTTAATAACCGGATTTTTCAAACTTTTGGTTTTTTTTTTTTGTCTCGACAGGATATCAATTCGTTACCTACAATCTTAAATCTGTTAAAATGTCTTTCAAAAAATATAGTTTTTCTTAAACACGTTTATATTAGAATAGGCAATAAAAAGTGAAAAATAAATTTTTGGAGACACACCAGGATATTCTTACAAGTAATCATGTCTACAAAAATAAAAGCGCCTCGCCAAACATGGACGGAAATGCTACAAGAAAAAAAAAAGTAATGAACTTCTTTTCATGTAGCATTTCCTTTCATGTCTGGTGTTCACGCTTTTCTTTTTGTAGACAAGAATAATTGTAAGAAAATCCTGTATTGTCTCAAGAAATTTATTTTTCACTTTTCTGTCTGTATTTTCATAAAAACGTGTTTTACAAGAAAATGTATTTTTTGTTATTACTAGCGTTTTGTATATTTTAATTTGATTTGTTCGTTTTCTTTACTTATTCTAAGGAATGCATTTATTGTAATGAATGTAAAGTCGCCCTTTGAACGTTTTTCAAAGCGGCTTTCCACTTCCCTAAAAGTTGAAATCCCTTTATTCCGAACAATTAAAGCATGAGGCAGCGTCAAAGCGATCTTAATGGCTGAACTGAATTGTATTTGTTCGTATTAAATATTCATTGTGGAATTTTATTATACAATGATGCTTTTGGCAGGTGACTTCCTAAGTGCGCGTTTGCCTGCCGTATAATTATTTCGTCACTGAAGCGGTGTGATGAGTGCTCATCCTGTATAGCTGATTTCTGAATACTTTACAAAATGAAATTACCATAGTTGCTCTAATTTCATATATTAGGTGTGTATATATTATATATATATATATATATATATATATATATATATATATATATATATATATATATATATATTATATGAAATTAATTTTATCACATCATCGTGATTCATATGCAAGCATTAACCCACAAATATCCTTTAATATCCAATTCGCTCTACCTCTTGTGTGTGGTGTATGTGTGTGTGTGTGTGTGGGTGTATGTGTGTGTTTGCGTGTGTGTTTGTGTCACTTTTAATGGGCCATTCTCTTGTATTTATCTTGCACACATGGCTTTCGTAAATTTAAATGCATCTCATTCGCAAATAATCTATTTCTTTGACTCTCTCTCTCTCTCTTTCTCCGTATAAACATTCATTTTGAACCATTTTAACCAAAGTATGCTATCCAGATCTCTATTAAAAATGACATCATTTCAAAGCACAGTGGCCTCACATGTCTTCTTATATCTCGGTCCTTTGGTTTCTATTTGCCATACGCGACCGAAACAATTCATCTACATATTTTCCACTGTTTTCGTTCTTAATCAACAAGAAAAACTTAACCTGTGTTCATCAGTATCCGCCATTTTGATATTGTAAACTTATAAAGGGAAAGTAACACTTCTGCTTATTGCAAAATCTCACGGGAAACTCATGTATTCCCTGGATACTAAATTTCCACGTCAAATAACTTTCAAAATAATTCTCCGTCTCTAACTTCAGCCTTTATGAAAGGGAAACCATAGTTTGTAACTTGTTATAGAGGTTCAGAGAGATTCGAAAAATAAAAGTTTTTTTTAGTAGGGCGTTATAGTTGTACTAACAGCCGTTCTCTGGTAGCCCAAGTTCGCTCCCAGCTGCCGCAAATCCGGAATCAAGGAATTCATTTCTGATGATTAGAAATTCATTTCTCGATATAATGTGGTTGGGATCCCACAATAAGTTGTAGGTCCCATTGCTAAGTAACCAATTGGTTCCCGGCCACGTAAATAAAAATCTAATCCTTCTGGCTAGCCCTAGGAGAGCTGTTAATCATCTCAGTGATCTGGTTAAACTAAGATATACTTAACTCAATAGGCGTTTTATCAATTTTAATATGATAAACATATGCTTGACGCATTTTATGAGTAATTGGTTTAAAGAAGGATTATATTTCCCTAATGAATCTTTTTTTTTTTTATCATCTGAAAGCTTGAGTTCTCGTTTAAAAGAAATGTTTTTATTGTGAAGGTAAGTATGGATATTAACAAATTTATTTTGCATATTTTTTTCTAAATTTTTTGTCCGCTCATTTCCGTTTACATATGCACTGATGAAATTACCACAGAAAGACAAATCTTTTCTTTGCGTTGGACTGTCCTTTTGTTCCGCATCCAACAATTTCTAGTGTCATTCTTCTTAATCATGTTTGATTTTTTGTTCAATTATTCTTCACTTTAGTCTTTCCTGAGCATTCCTCCATTAGTTGTCTTTTATCTAGAATTCTCCACCCTCCTTCTCGGCCTTTCGCACTTTTTCCCCTTTTTTCACCAGACCTTACTTATCCATTCGTCATATTATCCTTCCACTCTTTTGTGCTCCCTTTGTTCCCTGCATTTCATATTATCTTTCTCCCTCGTCGATTAATCTTCTCTTTTGGTCTTCCACCTTTCATTGTGGTACCTGCTTACATCTTATTTATGTGGTTCTTATTATCCTCACCTCCACTTTCCATTTCAACTCAACCCTCTGCGTTTGCACATAATTCTCCATTTTACTGCGTCTGTTTGTTTTCATCCTCGTCATTGTTTTTGTCTGAATTTCTTTCCATGCTTTCTCCTCTATTGTTTCACACCTTCTTCCCCTGTTTATACCCCTTAACACTCACCCCCCTCCCCCCTCCCCCGCCATTTCCCTTCAGGGTTCTTATTCATCGTCCTTCGTGCATCTTTGCTACTCCTAAATTTTTCTTGGAAAATTCCGTTAATGGCCTCATTGTGATGCAAAACCTGCTGTTCCAGTTTTCTTTGGAGAGGAAATTCTCTCAAACAATACCTAAGAAAAGATCTTTACTATAAGTTATGAATAATAAAGGAAAGAAAATTAAGATTTAACGGGAAAGTTTAAATTGTGCTTTCCCTCGGTGTAAATTTTATTGTCAGTTTTTCTATGAAAGTGCATTTTTTTTTTTTCCAAATTCACCTGGAAAGACTTTTTGTATTAATTATGAAATGGTTAGAAAACGAGTAACAAAACAGAATGGCATTATTCAGCCTCGGTGTATTCTTAACCAATCCCCATGAAAAGATCTTGATATAATTATAAAAAGGTGACTGTAGGAGAGTGGAAATGTGACGTCATATTTTCCCCCCAATATTTATTCCTGCGTCCTTTAATAATGCCAATTTGAAATCTCCGCCTCACTCCACCCCTTCCCTTACTTGAGTGCTCTCACGCTTCCTGTCGTGTAAGATGGCTGTTTGTAGGATCTGTTTCACTTCCTTTTACACGTAACTTTGAACCTTACGGCTCAAAAGGACGGCTGAGGTTGCAATGTAGTGCACCGTACGTAAGGAAGCCTTGTCGTGGTGGACATTTTGACGCTGTCCATATTTTCAGCGCTAAGATGTCGCCTGAGTAAGTGATGGAGCCGTGTGATGTATTTTCAGTATAATTTTATGTGGGGCATAATAGTTTTAGTAATATTTTGACGAATATATTATGGAGATGTATTTCATTGTTATTTGACGTGGCATATTTATTACATGGCGAGGCAGGAAATGTTTAAGAGTTTGCCAGGGGTAATATATTTTGGATACGTCATAGTCAAAATGTGACTTATTCTTCATAAAATTTAAGTCCTTTTAAACGTCTCTATCATTTAGTGAAATATGATGTACTCATATTTTCAGTGATTTTGGGGGGTTTTGGTATATATATATTTTTTTAGGCGTATATTCTTGTAATTTTTAGAGTATGAAGCATTCATTGTATCTACTTTGAAAATATTTATAGTCAACTTTTTTTTTTTAATGTTGATCGTTTCTTCGTATTTTGTATGTTATGTTTTGAATATGGTATGGTCCTGACATTTTGTTATGGCTTGCTCATAACGTTTTGTATATTTTCTGTATTTTGCTCATAACGTTTTGTATATTTTCTGTATTTTGCTCATAATGTTTTGTATATTTTCTGTATTTTGCCCATAACGTTTTGTAAATTTTCTGTATTTTATTCCATGAGATGTAATGATATCCTTTGCATGATTAAAATACGCCTCGTTGCACATTTGACGCTCAGTGGGTGATGCATATCTCAATTAATCGGTTAGTAAGATATCTCTCTCTCTCTCTCTCTCTCTCTCTCTCTCTCTCTCTCTCTCTCTCTCATGTGAGTAGGGCCGTATTGGCTCGTTCCCCAAAATGCAGTATGCCTCTGTTGACCTAAGTCGTTGTTATGTATGTATCTGTAATTCGACTATAGAGGGCCGAGTGTAGACGTGGGCATTCATTACCCTGTCAGAAATGTCAGAAATGTATACCTTAAAAACAGGAGAGCCTCGTCGAGGTAATCCTCAGCATATCGGGGAAAAACCATTCGTCAGATATTCTCTCTTACTGATTGCTGATTCATTCTCGTTAATGATTTATGTCTTGACTACTATGTACGCGTAATTGATTCAAGGGAATTTTCCTTATCTTTTTTTTATGCCTCGTAAAGCTGGCTGGACTTAAGCCAACATTGGACGTTAATATGTTCACTGGAACACTGGACCCTAGATTAGGTAAGGAACAGACGGAGTCCCGTTTTTGGTGTAGGGATATAGCTGCGTTTGTAATATTTAGTTACTGACTGTTCTTAGTATATCGGCTCCTTTAGCTCGTATCCGCGAACGGTTTCCTTCCATCAGGCTGTTGCACTGTGTTCTGTCAATGGTTCTAATATCTATCATCATAAGAACAGTGATTTGTAGCTCCTTTAGGCATTGACCCCATATATTTTTTCTTTGCCTTCTCTCATTTCCTTGAAAGCTAGCCCATTTTGGAGTTTAAAATAGCCACTCGTTGTTGCGTATGAATGTAAAACATTTTATTGTTCAAAGTAAAAGAAAAAAAAATATGGAAGTTAGAGCGGTGACCGAAAGAAGGCGAAATCTTTTAAAGACATAACCGGCTAGCAACCCAAAAAATTTGTTATTTTACTGATTATAAAAGTAATAGAAGAAGAAGAGTAATAAGAAAAATCAGCTAGTAAACATTTTACGTCCAGAATAGAAAAGTTTATTATTCAAGGTTTCAATTTTGATTAGCTTCTTCCGTCAATGAAAGATGAAAGTGCATTTTTTGTTTGGGGTTACTGATAATGACCTTTTTTTTAGGGAATAGAAGAAGAAGAGTAATAAGAAAAATCAGCTAGTAAACATTTACGTCCAGAGAATAGAAAAGTGTCATTATTCAAGGTTTCAATTTTGATGAGCTTCTCCGTCAATGAAAAGATGAAAGTGCATTTTTTGTTGTTACTGATAATGACCTTTTTTTGAGGAGAGAGAGGATGAGAAGAGAGGGAGAGAGAGATGAGAGAGAGCGAAGAGAGGAGAGATTTATGAGAAAAGACGAGAAAGAGCAGAGAGAGAGAGAGAGAGAGAGAGAGAGAGAGAGTTTACATTGGCACTTCTTTTTGGCATTCATTTTCGTAAACAATGCCTGCTCTTCATATTGTAAGAGTCCGTACCTCGTTATTCTCTGGAGAAAACGTTTATTCAGTTTTTATTTGGATTTTTCTTCAGTTATTTAGTGTCTCCTCTTCAGAAGCCAAGCAGAAACAAAAAGCTTTACTGAGGAAGCAGAAATAGTGCTTTAGTTAATTCCTTCAAGTTTCACAATTTGTCCTGTGTCAAAATTTATGCCAAAATATCAGGAAACTTTCAAGCCAGGGGCCCAATAATCACTATTTTGTTAAAATGAAAGAATTCAAAATGGCAGACCATACATTTCATAGGAATCAAACTGGTTTTTAAGTCGCAAAAAAAGATGGATTATTTGCTTATATACACAAAACGTGTGTGTGTGATATATATATATATATATATATATATATATATATATTATAAGTATATATATATATATATTTGTGTGTGTGTGTGTGTTGTATAAACAAGCAAAATATGTCATTTAATGTACATTTCACTCCAACTTGAGAATAACATGCATCCAATTGAATTATATGATGATAAGCTGTTTGGTACCAGTGAGATTTGCCCTGCCGCCTGATTGGGAAACAACAGCAGAGGCGGCTCGGTGGTAGCGAAGTCACTGTGCGTCGTCGTTTCCCAACCAGGCGACAGGACAAATCCCACTGGTGACGAAAAGCTTATCAATTATAATTATAATTCAGTTGAATTTTTCCTAATTATACATACATAGGTATATATATATATATATGTATGTGTGTATATATACATATATATGGGTGTGTGTGTATCTGTATATTTATATGGGTATATATATATATATATATATATATATATATATATATATATATATATATATATATATATACCGTTTGTTTCGAAATTATAGCCCCCCTCCACAGAACAAATGGAAAGTTATGAATTTTCTGCTAATGCCTATCTCCAAGTATATTATCTTGAGTTTCTATTAAGCTATTCTTCATTTTACATTTCTTGTATTTTCAGACTGAGTGACAGAGTTAGATACAGCCACGGCTAAGACTCGGAGGAAATCAGATGGATTGACTGAATCTGGGCTATAACCTTCAGAGAGGCCAGGGATGGTGGCACATCCTTCATTTCACGTTCCTGCATAGCTAAATACATTAAAAGAGGTGAATCCTTTGTTAAAAGAAACTGGAACAAAAATCCATATGACTGTCATCGCGAAAAGAGTGAGAATCTTGGAAGGCCTTAAGTCCTTTCTCAAGAGTCAAAAGACATCATATCTGAGACAGTGGCTAGACCAAGAAAGTCTACGTAAATTGGTGCTTGAACTAGAAACAAAAAGGGGAAAGAAGAGAAGTTATAGTGCCGTATATTGCAAGTTGAAAAAATCTGGTTTCAAGCCATTTCATGTTATCAGCAAGCCCAACATCACTCAGCAACAGAGAGAAGACCGTGCATGATTTTGTGATTCATTTCTTAAAGATTGAGATGAAGCTGACTTTCTCCAAGTTGCCGTATCAGATGAGTTCTTCATTTACACAGTCAGGAAGCCAAATCATAAAAATGACATCATTTGGGCTGCAAAGTTGGATGATATCAGCGATGACGTGTGCTATCGCCAATTTGGGAAATTTCCTGAATGTTTGGGAATTTTTCTCTGTTTCACAGCCAAATGGTTAATGTGAATCATCAAAGAAAAAGGACAGTCATGGAATGGCGAATACTTCAGAGAAACTGTGCTTACTGGTGGAGTATTTCCTTTCCTCAAAGATCCTGAAAATATGTTATCTGTTGAAGAAGTCACATTTTTGCATGATAAGGCACCATGTTTCAAGGCTCTTCAGACATAGGAGCTGCTTCGAAACAATGGTATCGATTTCTTCTCATCAAGTGAATTTCCAGGTAGCTCCCCTGACCTTAATGTGTGTGAAAACATTAATAGTATCTTAAATAATCGTGTTGAAGCGTGCACAGTGATCTATGATGGTATACCAAGCCGCGACGACCCGCAAAGAGAGGTGACCGAAGTGCTCAGGGAAATGGAGTTTGAGTCTCAGCTCTTTTGCAATTTGCTGAAATCATACCCCTGAAGAATGCAGGCTGTGGTACAGGCAGATGGAGGCCACACAAAATATTGAACACTCAGAGAGAAATTTAAATAGCTCTTCTGAATTACTTTTGTTTTTTTCCTTATCACTTTTAGTTTATGCATTAGATGGGGGGGGGGGGGTGGGGGGGGGGCACTAATTCGAAACACTCTGTGTGCGTATATATATATATATATATATATATATATATATTATATATATATATATATCTATATATATATATATATAATACACATAAGTAAATATTCCAGATTACCGGTGGAGAAATCTGTCTTTAAGTACACCCAGTTACAAAAGCGGTGTCGCCCCCAGGCCTGGCTCGGTGAGATCATGCCCTTCTTGCCCTGAAAGTGGCCCAAGTTCAAACAACCAGGACATAGTTAGAATGGTTCCAAAGGGAGGAGGAGGGAAATTACAGTAATCACGCAAAGAAATGCAATATTGAATGAAATATGTAGAGAGAGAGAGAGAGAGAGAGAGAGAGCTTTTATTCCTGTTTAGTTATTAATCTGACGGATATACTTGAGACCTTCTTCTTTAAGAAACATGTTATCATATATTTTTTGGAAAATAATTATTATGAAATCTTATCACATCGTATTGTTTTAAATCGTTATCACATTTTCTAAATAAAAATGCCTTAAATATTGTTGGAACTGACTATTCATATTAATATTATTCAGACGAAAAAATGCTTTTTAATTATCCTAGAAGCACCTCTCTCTCTCTCTCTCTCTCTCTCTCTCTCTCTCTCTCTCTCTCTCTCTCTCCTCCGTCTTATATCGCCTGGATTAACTATTTAAATAATGGTAGATGTTTGATATGCTATTTGGATGTGGCCAAGGATCACAAAACCGTAAATGGCTACTCTACCAACTTGTGCTAAGCTATATCTATTTGTACCCTAGATTGACTGAATTATAATTACCTGTATTACCAATAATATTCGAATCTGGTCACAAAGATGTTACACACCAGGTTTTGTAGCCGTGGGTTGTATAAGTCATTGAAGCATCAACTTTGCAAGGATATTATTTTATTAATTATTCTGTGCTTAGAACACATTACTGGATATGCTAATTTAGTACTACAGGATTTGTATTTATAGCATGACTTAGTTGAGTTACCAGCATTTGAGTGTGATGGGCGACTGGGCTCCACCCCTCACAACCATCTAGACTACTTATAGAAAGTATTTCAATTCGCTATATTTCTTATGTTATAGAATATTTATTATATTATTTCCGAAACTCTTTTTGAAAATAAATTATGTGAAATGAAATGCAGTGAAATGTGTGCATCGGTGCATTAATATAATGATGGTGGGGTATAAGTTATGAAGGTGTTGCAAAACTGTATAACATGTATAGTCTTAAATTATCTGGGGACAGTCTTTAGAATTGGTCAGATCAGTCACGTCTCAGCTAACCATACCCCTCACCCCACTACCGCACCCCCTGCCCTCCAGCTCACGCTTGCTCACTCACTCTACCTTTATTCGTGGCTTCAGCGTTGCGTCCAACACACCTTGTTGGTGTTCCCCCTCCAAGCTATTCAAGAAACCCACCACTTTCGATGTCTCCTGTTCATTAGTCGTTTATATAGCCATGTTTTTATTTTTTGTAATGAAAAATTGTAATCATTTGGAAAATAAATGGTGTCTGAAAAACTGCCATCCGAGTATTATTTTACCTTCCAAATTACATCCCTCAGAACAATCTCATAATAACTGGAAGACATTGAAATCCCGAACATGAGGTGCGGCGATAGAAGGATATTTATAACAAGGTGGGGGTTAAAGGTGATGAGGGACAGGTGACATTGGGTGACCTTAATCAAAGTCTTGACGGGGTCGCTTATCAATATTTATAAGGTGGTGATTGTAATAACTTTACCGATTGCAGTTAATATCAGTGATTGTAAGTCGCCATCACGACTGGCACATAGCGTTATAGGGTTACTGAGATTATCTTTATATATCTGGTTAATATCTGTATAACTATTGTTTACGTTATGAATCCTGGTTTTCACACGAGGGAACGTGCCACACACAGCTATGGACGAACTGTATATAACGCCAGGGGTCTTGACAATCCTGTTTGCAGCCTTTCAGGTATATGCTCAGCAGAGTTGCCTTTGTTTACTGCCGCCATCCTTACAAACGTTGACATAGATAAGTATATAATACATAGATCATAGTGCACAACATTATGTTAGAACTGTTATTCCAAACGTATAGATAAACACAATGACCTCGACTAACACTTACCTAAGTGTAGATAATCGTAATTACCAAATAAACCTAAACAAAGGCTTCAAACACACGACTTTTAAGACCACTGGCGTTATACAGCTCGTCCATGGCTGTGTGTAGCACGGCACCTCGTGGGAGAACCAGGATTCATTACGTAAACGATAGTGAGGCATTAACCAGATATACAAAGATGATCTCAGTAACCCTATAACGCTATGTGCCAGGCGTGATGGCGACTTAGAATCATTGATATTATCTGCTATCTGTTAAGTTATTACTATCATTAACTTATAAATGTTGATAAACGAACCCGTCAAGACTTAAATTAATGTCACCCAATGTCACCTGTCCCTATCACCTTTAACCCCCACCTTGTTATAAATATCTTTCTATCCTGGTACCTCCTCATGTTCGGGATTTCAATGTCTTACAGTTATTATGAGATTGTTCTGATGGATGTTTTTTGGAAGGAAAAATAATACTCAGATGACATTATTTCATACGTCATTATATTTTCCAAATGTTTACAATTATTTTATTACAAAAAATAAAAACGGGACTAT
>NC_061108.1:33260389-33320389 GCF_015104395.2 Macrobrachium nipponense
ACAAGAGAAAATATGGAAATTTAATCTCAGTTTTTCTTTTAATCTGCGTCATGCCCCAGAGACTTCACTTAATTTGCGGTTTTTTCCTTTTTTCCGAGTCCTTGAATTAAAAGGAGGGAAAGTGAGTCGACTTTTTTTCGTTCAGAGGACGCAGATAAAAATTGAATCAGAATAGTTTTGTATCAAAGGCTTGGTGATGATTTTTTGGAATAGAAATTCAGGTACGAAACACTCAACAGTTTTTTTTTTTTTTTTTTAATTCGGCACTTCCCAGATTTATTCATTACTTTTAATTTAAAATGTTTGAGGAAGGTAGATCTTTGCCGATCTATTTTTCAGTTAGTTTTGAAGAATTGTTGGCTCCATAAATTTTCTAGCGTTCTAGAAACACTAGTTATCTCAAATGAACGCTGTGGTATCCCTGTTATTACAAATTGGTTATAGTTTGTTAGTATTATTTTTCACAAGTTGTTGGGTTGATCCAGCTGTTCTTATTATTATTGTTATTATTATTAGGTTTATTGAAAATAATGGATATTTCAGCCGCGTTCATTTCGTATAGAAGTTTCTCTGTTCTTCTTATTACTGCCTTTTCTTCCGTACTCAAGTTGGATATTAAAATATCCATTATTTTCAATAAAACCTATATTCATGAAGGTTTTCTTCCGACATGTTATTATTATTATTATTATTATTATTATTATTATTATTATTATTATTATTATTATTATTATTTATTATTATTATTATTCTAAAAATTACATGGTAAACTGTAGTGATTTACAAATATTACTAACCTATGGTTTTGATATTATTACAATTGTTTACATTACTTTCTGATTCGTATAAAAATCGTGTCCCTGTTGCTGTAAAATACTTTTTAAAATATTTCTCAAATTTACATCAGTATTCTTATTTATAGGGTATATATTTATTTTTCTTTTATATTTACTTTTCTTTTTTGGGAAGGGTGACTCTACAGATGGCCCCCGGAATTCTCTTTGAATTTTTACTTTGTCCAAAATGAGTAGTTGATTATGGTGGTGCCCGAAATTTAATATATATGTATATATATATATAATATATATATATATATATATATATATATATATATATATATATATGTGTGTGTGTGTGTGTGTGTGTGTGTATCGCGCGCTTGCAGTGTAGATTGGAGTCTCTCTCTCTCTCTCTCTCTCAGTAAATCGAATAGGTATCTTGATCATGCAAAGATTTATAGTAATACAAACAAACCTATATCAAACAAAGATTTAATTCATCGGTAACCACGAACAGGAAAGAAAACCAACTTTTTTGGGGATATATACATATAGATCTGCAAGTCAGCGTTCTTGATCAGGAGTCTCCCTAATTGAAATGGAGTAAACGGAAGTTGTCTGTGGAGGCAGAAATAGATTTGTTTGTTGGTGATGATCTCCCAAGAATTTTATCTCACAAAGTTATTCATGTGACTCCAAAACCAACAAGATCCAAACAGAACAATGTTTGCCAATGGTGCCAAAGCAGCGTGACCCCAGGCAAGTGCGTCTTTTGTACTTGAATAAGCCCATTGATATTGTAAGTCTTCTTCCAAATCTCCCACTCCCCCGCCCGCCCCCTTTTCCCCCACTTTTTGTTTCCTTCTTCCGTCCCTCTTTGATCCCTGAGACAACAGCCTCTCTGCCGTTTTCTATCCTAAGTGATTTTTTTTCCAAAGTTTTCTTAACTTTCACCCCTCCCCCCTCCCCTCCCACTCCGGCAGGGGATATTTGTTCTTTACGTTTGTTTGTTTACTTGCTTTTTTCCCGAATGTTAATTCTAAAAGGACAGCTTTTAATGGCCTTGCTTTACTTCAAAAAGCCGCTCTTTGATGGTTTATGTTTTCTTATCAGGCCTCTTGTGCTATTTCTGTCTTATAGAATTAGTATATGAAACTCAATGCCTTTGTAATGTTGTGTGGCTACCCATTTACGCACACATTCACAAACGCACACACATATATATCGCATCATATATATATAATATATATATATATATATACTATATATAATCTCATATATATATGGGTATATATATATATACATACAATATATATATATATATATCTATATATTTATATATGATATATAATATCTGTATATGTACGAATGTGAGTGTGTGTATGAAATAATGTTATATTTTTTAGTTTATTTATAAAGTCACAGCGCCAATAAAAATAAAAACAAAAATTCAAATTATTATATATAAATATATATATATATATATAATATGTAAATCTATAATTATATGAATATATATGTATATCTGTATATATATATATAATAATTATATATAATAATATTATATATATATATATATATAGATAGACTAGATAGATAGATAGATAGATAGATAGATAGATAAACACCCGGATTGAACTTCTGTTATCGCTTTAATGCCTTATTCATTCCATCGTGGTTCGGTTGAAGAGCAGTAGTATTGCTATTGGTATCATGGACCTCCACTCTATGAACCTCCAGAGGTTTTAGTGTTACATAAACGGGGTATGATATTTTACCCTTATTACTATATTTATTGCCCAATTGGTCTTTATTCGTGAATATATTATGTACTTTTCTGCGTACGCATGCGAAGATTTTCTCATTTTCACTTGTTTATTCACTGTGTCTTTCCATTATTATTAAATCTCCTTTCATCTTTTATTTTTAACAGGTGAACATTATTTAAGGTAAAACAATGTGTTAATGAACACTTTTTATCTTCATTTTTATATGAATCGTAAATAAGCCAACCAAGTACGTGTCGTTTGAAGAAATCGTGTGTGTGGAAGGTCTTAAAACTTAATTCCCAGTAGCTTTAAATTACATGTAATGGTTTTATCACCCATACCGATTCTCTTATCATCTTACCTCCTGCTTCATTCTGCTCATTTTATCAGAGTTTTACGTGACAGAGGCCGGTGTTTATAACTTCGGGAGACCTTTCGTATGCATTATTGAAAAGAAGGTGTATGGGAATCCTATAAAAAAAAAAAGCCCATCGTAAAATTTGTGTAAAAGGCCTCTGTTGCCTCTTCGGAAGCTCCCTTTTCCTCCTAATAGAAGTTTATACTTTCTGCGTTATGGTTATGGGAAATCGATCCCTTGCTAAGATGGGCTGTATACTGAGAGAGAGAGAGAGAGAGAGAGAGAGAGAGAGAGAGAGAGAGAGAGAGAGAGAGAGAAGAGAGTAGAGTAACTGAAATTTATGAAATCTGACTCGAGAAAGCTCCACTGTATTCACCTTAGAGCGACCTCAGTGGTAGTTCAAGGTATTTCAGTCGTTTACGGGATTCTTTTATTCGTTTGTATGTTTTGCATTTTCGGTAAAGTAGCTTCATTTATAGCTGGACTTCAGCACCAGACAGGAAACCTCTTTTCCACAATAGTCCTCGTTGTTTACTATGAATAAATGAATGAATCACTATCGCGGCAAACAATTATTTATAGTCATATTTCAGATGTAGAGTGAATGCAATTGTGTGTTAGTTCCATATCCTCCAGAAAGCCTTTCCAAACATTCAGCTTCGCAGAGCCAGTAAATCGGGAGATAAGTACAGTGTCCTCTTCCTTCGAAAGAAACATTAACCGTTGGACACTGAACCCAAGCGATTTCTAGCAGGTTGCAATGTTCGGTATGCAATCAGGTTATTTCAGTTAATTTCCTATTAGACAAACGCCGTAAGCTTAATTGATAGGTATGAACTTTCCGTCATTTTCAGAATTATGTTTATTTCTATATGAAGGTAAACACTGCGTGCTCCCCCTTGCCGATGGGGGAGGGGTTTATCGATTGAGTATTTAATGAGGTTTAACAACTTGATGACGGGTTTTTTTACGCAATAACTTTTAATAAGGATTTTTCTCTCTTGCCGGGAGCTTGTATCTGCAACAACGTAAAAAGGAACGAGGTTAGGGTTCATGACGGCGCTTGTTTGTTTATTTATTTTAGCCTTTATCTTTATATGCTCGCTTTCCAGAAAAGCGGTTTTTTGGAATTACAAGCCATCAGCCAACGATTAAAAGAGACGATGCTTTGGTGGATGACTTTTTCAGATGATGCGCTTAAGAAAATAGAAAGCTCTTTTGTGTAATATGTTTGAAAATAATGGTAATATATGCTTCCAATACTCATTAAAATCTACGTCATATTTTATATTAAATAGGTTGTCACACACATATTTTGTTTTTCCGTCCCTCATTAGCAGTAGACCATTTCTCTCCTCGCAGACAAGGGACATGAAATTAGAGGGTGCTGGGGTCATCATCAAAGTACAGGTTTTCATCTTCACGTCACAGATTAGATGTGTCTCCGTGAAAAGTCAAGATTCGATTTTGCTCATCCAGTTAATTGAACGTTTCCATGGCAACCTGCCTGCTCCGTTCTGGTATTTGTAATTATTGGAATTAAAAATTGTAGAAATTTGACTCATGTTTCACCGGCGTAGAAGAAGGCAAGATTCATATTATTAATAGAATATGTGAAAATATTTTTTCTTGAGACTCTGCAGTATAAAATTACATAAAGACCGGAGGTTCTGTTTAGGAGAAGCACTGACCGTCGATAAACTTATGCTTTTGAGATGTAAACATGGGCCAAAATAATAAACATTATCCCAGATGGAAGTGATCAAACTGCTGGGGGAAAAAACATCTCAAGAGAACGCTTTTACGTAGGTTTGTTGCTTTGGGTTCGATATTTAGATGAATTTCCAAGCATGCGTATGTGCTCGAAATTAAATATTAATCCACACTCGAAGTAAATACCAGTGTGTGTATCTATATATGTATGTGTATGTATATATCTATATCGTATATTCTTATTATCTATATCATGATCTATATTAATATATAATTATATATACACACATATATATAAAGGGACCAATTACCTCTCTCTCTCTATATATTAAATATATATATATATAGGGGTATACGTATATATATATATATGTATATTAAGGTATATATCTATGATATGAATCTTGTTGATCATGAATTATATAAAACGTGATGCTATGTATAAATAAAGGTTTTTTTGCCACGAAGGCAAAAATGAAAAAGCGAGATAGCCAAGTTCTTTCGTCCTGTTCGGACCCTTTACTGAGGCAAACTGATTTTACAAAGAACAACTAGTCAAAAGAAGGCTTAATATACAAACTGACACTACCAGATTAGCAATAAGGGCGATTTTCACTCTACAGAAAGGAGGAGCCCCCAGAGGCTAGCCACACCTTGAAGGATACCCGCAGTAAACAAAGTGATTCTTCCAGAAAACAGTACATTTTGAAAAAAAACACGGGAGCATATACAATTCAATATCATGAATTTTTACACAAATTCTCCCAACAAAAATTATTATTAATGAAAAGACGAAAGAAAATATAAATATATACATATATCGAGCAAGAGAAAGAGGGAGAGAGACTATCGAACCAGAGAGAGAGAGAGAGAGAGAGAGAGAGAGAGAGAGAGAGAGAGAGAGAGAGAAAGAAATAATAACTATATCATGTGGACTAATTTATTAGTTGTTCATTATTTTGAGGTCCTTCATAAACATCTTACAAATATATGGGTGCAAATGGTACATTCCCAGACTAAGATTTAGGTTGTTTTTTATTAGTGATTTGTATAATTGCCGATTCCAGTAAATTTTCTTGAAACATAATCCTTAGATCTAGCAATTACCGAGGTATAACACCCCAATTAATACAATGAGATTTTTCACTCAGATGGAACAGTGCATTTGAAGTCTGGGCTGTTCTAACTGAATACATATGCTGCTTAATCCGAACACATAATTTTTACTTGACTGACCAACGTAAAACGATGGGCAATCCTTACAAGGAATTTTATAAATGATGTTGTTATTTGATACGGGACTATTCTTAATAGCATATCTTTAATGGTATTGTTATAAGAGAACACTACATTAACATTAAAAACGATTTAAATATTGATTTTATGGTTTCAAATCGACGAAAATAAGGTAAGCTAAGTACATTTTTTAGGCAGCTCTGTTTTTTCATTAATAGCAACATTATAAAACTTTTTGAGAGCTTTTTGATAACATAAATCAATTAAATGAGGTGGGTAGCAGAGATCGTTTCCTATCTTTTTCATGTATTCTATTTCTTGGTCCAGATATTGTGGACTCGTGATACGCAAAGCGCGTAGGAACATAGAAGAAAAAATTGAAATTTTAATATTAAGATGGTGGCAGAATAAAAATGTACATATGTTAAATTATTTGTGGGTTTTCTATAAAATACTGAATTTGCATTGGAAAGATTCTCTATGTATTAATACATCTAGGAAAGGGATGATGATTATTGTTATTTTCAATTTCAACAGTGAATTTTTATGGATAGCAACTAAATTATTCAATTTAGACAGTAAATCATTTACATCGATACCACCAGGTAAGACTACTAAGATATCATCGACATATCGGTACCATTTTGTAAGGGATAAGTGTGATATTGGGAGGTGTTGTCTCTCAAAAAATTCCATATATAAGTTGAAAGGAGAGGTGATAAGGGTTACTCATGGCCATACCAAATATTTGTTGGTAATATTCTCCATTAAAAATAAATCTGCAATCACAAATACATAACTTAATTAAGGAAATTATGTGACTAACGGACATAGGCCAATTCATGCAGTACAAGTTCATTACTTAAATATTCTAGCACAGAGTCAATAGGACTTTTGTAAACCAAGAACATACATCAAAACTGACAAAAAATATCGCTAGGGTTTAGTACAATGTTATTTAATTTTTCCACAAGATCAAGAGAATTCCGGATGTGTGAATTAGATACAGTTGCTAGTAGCGGGGATAACAGTTTAGTAAGATATTTAGATAGTTTATAAGCAATTGATCCTACAGTACTAATAATTGGGCGCATAGGTTGTTTTCCTTATGAGTTTGACTAGGCCATATATAAGGTAATGAGGGACACTTTACAGTTAACTTACCAAACGTTCTTTTTTATCTTTAAGAATTTGTTTGATATTGATATTAAAGTTTTTTATTACTTGGTCATACGGATTTTTGCGAGTTTTTTGTAAGTTATTTCATCCTCTAGTAAGTATGCATGCGTGATATGTAGTCAGGTTTTTGTCAAGAAACCCACTAAACTATTGTTTAGTGGTTCTTGAAAAAACTGTGTGTGTGTGTGTGTGTATCCCGATGGACTGTAATAGAAATGCACTGTAGCATGAGGCATAAGAGAGAACAATGGAGTAGTTCTAAGCTTCATAATGAGAGGAAAAAAAAGCCGCCTAAATGGCGGATGGGCCCTTATCCTCCACCCTCATTCATAACACTTTCTTCTCTCTTGTAGAATTCCGGAGAAGTAAATTAATGTCATAGAGAAAATCACCAAACGGCTGGGGCTTACCATTGCAGTTCCATACTCTGTACTTATCGCAAAAAAAAAAAAAAAAAAAAAAAAAAAAAAAAAAATGAAAAGGAGGAAATTACCGAAATCATAATTGGGTTTTAAAGTACGGTAGAGGTTTACGATAAGTTATTAGTTCAGGAAAACAAAATTAAGTGGCTCAACCGCCTCAGTGGCGTGGTCTGTATGGTGGTGTTGGCGTACCACCTCGGTGGTTGCGAGTTCGATTCCCTCGGCATTCCACTGAGGAGTGAGAAATGTGAATATTTGCTGGTAGAAGTTCATCTCTACGTGGTTTCGGAAGTCATGTAAAGCCGTTTGTTTCGTTGCTGAATAACCACTGGTTCAGTGCAAACGTAAAAACACCATACAAACAAACAAACAAACAAATTTAGCCTCTTAACGAGAGTAGAAAGAAGGAAAAGCGTTCACAACCGTCTGAAAGAAGTACAGAATTAACCACTATCCACATGAAAGGTGATGGGTCGAGAGAGACCTTACCTTACAGACCTTACAGTTCGTTCGGGTTGCCCCAGGTCCCATCAGTGTGAGGCACCTCTAATGTCTACCAGAGAGTTGCTAGTACATCTTCCGGTATATTTTGCATCTTCCAATCTTGGATGGTCTGGGATGCAGTTTAGATATTTGTCGAGCTTATTCTTAAACATCTACGCTCACTCCTGATATATTCCTCAGATGAGCTGGCAACGCATTGATAGACGCTTGCATTATCGATGCTGTGCGTAGTGGATTAATATCCTGTGTGCTTTCCTTATTTTTCCTGGTATAAGTTTTGGGCACTATTAATCTACCTCTGCTTGCTCTTTCTGATATTTTAGTTCCATGATATTTTCTGTTATTCCTTCTATCTGTTTCCATTCCTGAATTATCATGTAGCGTTATCTTCTCCTTTCTAGACTATATAAATTTTAAGGATTGTAGTCTTTCCCAGTAGTCAAGGTCCTTAACTTCTTCTATTCTATCTATTCTAGAGAGAGAGAGAGAGAGAGAGAGAGAGAGAGAGAGGAGAGAGAGGCACTACATCGTCGTTTTTCCCAATAATCTTAAAGGATTTAATTACGAAAGTGGAGGTTATTTCATTAACGAAACGTCGTGCACAAGTGTAATGAGAGGATTTTCTGGTAGAATTCACAGCTTCCCTGTGGAGACTTTCGTGAATTTCCTAGTCCCAGGCTGGTATGGATTTCATTCTTCATCTGGAGTTTCCTTAGGTAGTGTGTTATAGATGTACATAAATGTTTCAACGACATAATATTTTCTGTCAGGGAGACATTCTCTCTCTCTCTCTCTCTCTCTCTCTCTCTCTCTCATAATTGCGTGTTAAATTACATAGACGTTGTAGTATCGTGTTCATTTTTGTATGGGTCCATATTTCCCTTTCTATTGTCCTTGTTAATAGCATCTGATAAAAATAACTTTTGGGTCGTAAACATTGTTCATGATCTCGAAATTTATTACAACCTTGATATGATGGCCTTAGCTGGTAAAAAATTACAGTTAAATTCTTATAAAATCTTTGAGCCTATACACTTTTTTTCCATCTGTCCATCCGCCTGTGGTGTCTGCGCATGGTAACACTGCGTCCCGGGCTTTAAATAATATCCTATTTCGAATAATAACGGTGTAATTCGCATACAGTAAATTATTAAAACACTTTTCAGTTGCAAATGTATACCCAGATATCCTTTTATTTACCTAAAACTTACACATAGCGTAACTATTTAAAGCCCGGGATGCAGTGTTACCAAGCGCGACCACCACAGGCGGATGGACAGATGGAAAAAAACAGAGTATAGTTATTATAAGCTTGAGCGAAAATTACACCTGCCTTTCATAAGCATCTAATTTCACTGGAACTCACGCTAATGTTGGTACACGAAAGTGATATGACTGGTTGGCAGCCTTTCCTCAGTAATAACGTCAGAGATAAAATTTATTAATGTCAAAATGTTCAAGGTCATTCCAGATAGTTTCTAAGTGACGTCGGGATGGATTATAATATTTTTGAGACTAGAAATATTGGCTGGGTACCGAACACTCACGTTTCTCTCTCTCTCTCTCTCTCTCCAGTAGCAAACCATAACATTAGGTATGTAATTTATTGATTAGTTCAGCAAATTCATATTTGATATTGGAGAACGATTGTTTTCTTTCCCTCTTTTCCAATTTGGGAATCGAACATTAGTTCCATAGTTCATGAGCTGAATACGCTGCTAGAACGATGCGATTGCATGCTGACAGCTTAATCGGTATCTAGATAAATAGGGAAAGTAAAGCCAGATTGGACTTTATATAATGAAGTCAGTTATTTTCGTAATTAAATTTTTTTTTTCTTTTTCATCGCAGGTCATCTCCGATACGTGTAACTTTGGCCTAATACGAAATATCATTCAATTTATTTACTTGCAATTCGGATGTTTCATTCGGGAAAATTTATTTTTCTCGACAATTTTTCCCAAAAGCGACGTGTATGACATATTCAGTTCGTTAATTAATCTCGTGTTAGTTTGATTTTTTCTATTTTTGCTTATTCGTCGAGAATTTTGTTTTGGAAATGCATTCGCAGTTTTATGTAATGGAATTAGGATTATCAGTAGTGTCTTATATAGAATTTAATTTTTAATATAAAAAAGGTTGGCGTTATATAATTTACGAGGATTCTTTTTTTATGAGAAATAGAATGAAAAAATTTGCATAGAAATGACTTTGAAATCGACCCTCCATTTTAAAGATTGGTCAGTGCTCATGCACATATTTCGGCACTTGAATTTTGCTTTTGTACGTCATGTCGGTCCCATGTCGGGTGTCGGATAAGAGAGGAGGGCACTGCCTAGCCGATGCTTCTGTCTTGAAAACAAAAGACACTGTGTTCAAGGATGCAACCATATGTAGCTGTATGGTGCGAGCACAATGTGTTATAAGAAGGCCTGAAATCCGACAAAGGAGTAAGGTATAGTACGAGCGTTCTTACGTTAAAACTAGGCTCAGCTCATTTTAACCGAGGGACCCAGAGTCAGACTTTGGAGGGACCTGTGTTCGATTCTCGAACCGGAGGCCGACAGACGAGTGGGTGCTCTCCTCAAGATCTAGAAAATTCTAGATACAGTGGTTCCCGAACTTTTTTCTGTCATTTCCCCCTGCACCCAGTTCAACCATCCAGATTTCCCCCTTCATGTGTATGAGGAAAAGAGTAGTTAAAACACCCTGTGACTATTTACTAATTTATTTTTCAAATGTACAAATATACTGATAAACATATAGTGACAGGGTAAAGTGGATAGAGAGCGGTTAGTAACAACTAACTGCATAGCCATAGAGAGCGGTTAGTAACAAATAGAAGGACTTTTGTTTGCTCTTCTACTTTAGATTTAAATTAGTGAGAAGGGTGATTTTTTAAGTTAGTATGTAGTGTAATTATATACTCGCCCCCCCCCCCGGCAGCTTCAAATTTCCCCCCAGGAGAAATTTCCCCCAGTTTGGGAGCCACTGATCTAGAATTCCCTAAATTCTAGTACTATGTCTCTATTGACCTCAGCAATGAATTAGGTACGTAGATATTAGTCTACTGTTGAGGGTTGCAGCTAGGTTTGAGGAAGTGAGAGCGGAAGAGAAGCGAGAAAAAAAAACATCAAGTCATTGCGTTCGTAGCTCCGTCAAAATATATTCTATCAGAACGGGAGGGCCTCGACGAGGTAACCCTCATCATCCCTCTGGTGTGAAGCCATTCATAAAGATATTCAGAGAAAGGAAATGGTCCACACCTGTACCATCTGGCTTATTATTGCAAAACCGAGTGAGAGAATAAAAATGAAATGCGAACGTTTTTTTAACAGAGGAAATAAGACGAAATATTAAAACTTAATGAGCCAACAAACTCTTTCCAGGAAGGAAAACTTTTGCCTTTTAAGCCCAACGAACACTCACGGCGCCATTCTATTTTTTCTTGGCTCTTTTATATATCTCATTTTCTGTTTCTTCGTGTATTGTTCATTCCCTCTTGCTGCTCATTTATTTACCTTTTACTTTCGATTGTGTTCTCGGTGTACTTATGTAAGTATCTTTTTTTTATTGTTTGCTGTGTTCCTGGTTTTTATCTTTGTTTATTTTTTATTTGCCTTTCATAATTTTTTCCACTTTATTCAGCGCTCTATTTCTTTTTTCCGATTCTTTTTTTAGTTTTCACTCTCTATCATGGTAGTCTCTTTTATTCTGCTTCTCCCCGCATGCTTGCTTGCTTCTTCTATTGTTCTGAGTTTTGTTAGTTTTTTCCTTTTCATGTGGGACTCTCCCTTTGTGTAGCTCTGCTCCTTTTTTTCTTTATTTAGTGAAGGTACTTCTGTTTCATGAACGCGCAAGTTGCTATTTTTTACGTAGTGCTATTATTAGTTTTCCTTTTTGTTTTTTTTTTTTTTTTTACTTTGTTTTAGATCAGTTATTTCTGAGTCGAGTTATTTTTATCCCGTACAAGACTTGACAGATCATAGCTTTGAGACTCAGCTTTATATTTATATCCGCCAATAATATTGGAAGGAAGTCATTTTCATCCGCTTTTGCCTTTGTGTACTTGGTGTCAGTATGGTATCTAAAGTGTGATGGATCTGAATTTAGTGAAACTCTTCAGATATGTTCATGAAATAATTTTACTTGACTATTAGAAGTCAGAAGTCGCGGTCAGAGCTTTCGGTTGTGAGGATATGTAACAGATATGTATGCATGTATATTTGTGATATAATGTTTATACATTAGAGATTTTAACGTTAATACAATAAAAGTTTCCTGCCCTTAATGTGACCGAATGAGCAAAGAACAAGGTCACATTTGGGTGAGCTTATGATAGATAATGATTATGGTCATTCCTTTCAGAAGTGTTTACCGAAACTGACCATTAAAAGTTGAAGTTCCAAGTCAATTTTGAATATTTCATCCCGTCATATATACTATAGGGGCATTCTTTCCTTTCTGATACTTAGAACCGCAATGCCTTAATAATTGAGTTTGCCAATTCAGATCTTCAAAACTCAGATCAGGACAGTCTGTATATATTAAGAAGCCTAGTAGTTACGAGTTCATTGCACACTGGTTGTTGTAGTTACATTGCTCAGATGTCTGTGACTAACAGATATCATATGAGCAGGCAAATGTAATGAGTTTGTTTATTCAGTGCTAAGGTTCCGTGTTGGAGATGTGGTTTCTGCCGAGTATCGTCGTTAAGGTTGAAGACGAGAAAGAAGAGAAAAATCGTGTATGGCTCTTTGACGATCTGGAGTGTAAGACGGAGGTAAAAAATGCAACATACTGATTTGGGAAATTAATAAACTACATATCTGGGAACATTAAAAAACCCCCGTCATCTTTATAATCATATGAAAACTAGCATGGTAGACTTCGTGACAAATTCCCAAGAGCATTTATTCTAGTAAAACTATTAATTAATATTGCCCTATAATATCATATTCTCCTGTGAGAAATAATGATGTAGCGAAGTTTTAACGAATCCTTCTAAGAACTGTTGTCGAATAAGTAGCGAGTCACTTTTGGCTTTGTCGCAGACCCCGGAAATCCTGTGTATAATTTGTTCCCAACGCACAGCTTCTTTTTATTTTATTTATATATATTAACAGCAAAATATCAGTTGAAAGTACGTAAATAATATTTGCCCCGTTTCTTTGATGATTGTTAATTAATTTATTCAGGAAGCCAGATCTAGCACTTGTAATTTATTATTTTTTAATGTCATGTTTTTTTATAACTGAATTTTATAATGATCGCAAATTTTAAATCCATCAATCATAATTGGCGAAAGAGCTCGCGTTCGGTCGAAGCAAATGGAATAAACGACAGATTAATGAGGTTGAAACGATGAAGAACAGATTAAATTTTCCCCTTGGCTCGCTTTGACATCATTTGACGCATTAAACGGTCAAGAACTTACTTTCAACACTCATTCAGTGAGAGGTGAGGTGGAAACTCACGAGAAAAGTAGTGTGAAAAAAGAAAATGGGATCAGAAAAGACCAGATGGAAGAAAACGAGAGCTAATGAGGAGAGACTTCTAAAGATGCCGGTCCATTCTCACGGAAAGTTCATTGTTGCGAACTCTGAAAGGCAAATTTCACTGGCAAAATTTCAGAATGGCTTGTTCGCTTAGACGAGCTTGAAATATCCATAGCAGCAAAAAGATAACTCTCTCTCTCTCTCTCTCTCTCTCTCTCTCTCTCTCTCTCTCTCTCTCTGTTATTTCCTGTGAAGGGATATTTTTTATGTGTGGTGAGGTAAAAATTTCGAAGAAACGGGCGAGAGGAGTAATTATATTCTATATTGTATATTGGTAAAGGTAATAAAGGAGACAAATAATTACAGGCACGTTACATTACCAACCATACCTCGAAGGTTTCGGGGAGATAGGTGATGAGAAGGTAAGGCAGATGGATTGAAGGACAGCCGGTGTGGGACCCAAATAGCAATACTGAAAGAACTACGTTAGAAGTTGCATGCGGCATACAAGGATGTGATCTCTTAACTGAAACGATACAGAGGCAACCTGTCGAGCGCTGAGAATGCGTGATATAAAGTTGAATTGTTGAGAGCAGTTATGTAAAAAGTAGCCAGATGATGGAAGCAATGTGGTTCTGAGAGACGTGTGTTACGAATCCTGGTCGTTTGATTAATATAAGCAGAGTGATGTGATAAGTCAGAGAAAAGACAGCAACAAATGAAAAGTGAATGAAATGTTGATTTTTGTGGATGATACAATACTGAATGGGAATAGTGTTAAATTCTGCAAGGCCTACTGAAGGGATTAAAATTTTAAGAGGAAACAAGTTACTGTAAATCTGAGAACGAGCACAGTTTTGAAGGTAGACAGAAACCAGGATGATGGAGCAATTAATATTAATATGGAACACAACAGAAGCCAGGTTGGCCGTGTTTGAAGAGATTGTTGAGTTGTTTCTCCTTTATGCAGAATAGGCGTGAATATTAAGTATGGATAATATTGAGAAGGTTGAAGCTCATTAGGTGAACTGTTTGTTTATTGTTTGTGGCATGAAGGGAAAAATCAGCAGAGACCTTAAAGAACTGGGTGAGTGGTGAAGAGAAGTATAGGAAAGGAAGACACCAGATATCAAGAAGCGAAAAACTGTGTTGGTGGTTAGATATGGTTTTGATGAGCCACGTGTAAAAGTTTATGAAGCAGGTCACTTTTGTGTAGGTTTTCTGAACAAGACGTTCATCAACAATTCTGCAGTTAAAATATGACAACGGCAAATGGTTCTCTCTCTCTCTCTCTCTCTCTCTCTCTCTCTCTCTCTCTCTCTCTCTCTCTCTCTCTCTCTCTCTAAGGCTACCATTTTTTGAGAGTTATACAGACAATGTATATATATATATATATATATATATATATATATATATATTATATATGTGTGTGTGTGTGTGTGTGTGTGTGTGTCTGTGTCTGTGTCTGTGTGCGCGCACACAGTGTCACTAATTCGTTGTTAAAGTCAACATCGGCAAACAAATTTTTTTTACGAAGTGCGAACATCTATGTACCTGCTGTCTTAGAGGTCGAACCCGGAACCCCACAAAAAATGATATTGTAATGATACAATAAAGTTTGTTCATACTTACCTGGCAGATATATATAATTTAAGTACCCACCCACCTCCCCTCAGGAGACAGTGGAAATAAAATTATGAATAGAAAATGGGAATGGTTCCTGATATATACCCGCCTCCCAGCGGCGGGAATGGGTACTAACCACCTGACTCCCACTACGTGTGTCTAAGTTTTTAATTTCTGTCGGACTTCGGAAAATACAGCTATATATATATCTGACAGGTAAGTTTCATGAACAAACTACATGATATATAACTTGATCACGAAATATACAAGACGTGGTGCTATATATAAATAAAGGTAAGGTCACGGAGGAAAATGAAAAACGAGAACTGCCTGACCGAAAGATCTCAGGCAGTTCTTGTTTTTCATTCGTGGCATTAACTATATATATATATATATATATATATATATATATATATATATATATATATATATATCTTTAGATATATAGAAAGATATATAGATATATACACTGTATATATATATTTATTAGATTTGTTTGAGTGTGCTCCATGGAGACCTTTTCTTTTCTGTTCATCGCTAAGGCTAAGAGAGGTTGAGGAGGGTAAGTGTCTATTAAAATGCAGCCACACTCATATCCTGAGAGATGATGAGAGAGAAATGCTCCTTAACGGCCTCTAATTTTCCTGCCAATACGCGGTAAATGCTCTGCTTAGCCAAGATGAATTTCTTCTTGGAAAGGGACGGAGATAATGAGGCCTTTTGAATGTGCTCGGGTTCTTTTGCTAGTTATCGTATTCTCGCCGAAGTTGACATGGCTCCAAGGTGTGATCCTCTTTAAGGAAATTAAATTAGTATTTTCGGTGTCAAAATTGTCTCAGAAGTATGTATGAATGTATGCCTGTATATTAAACATATGATTTGGAGTTCAACTCTCTATCGATAAGAGACGTCAGTATTTTTCAAGAGCTTAGAAGTAGAATGAGGTTTTCATGATAATAGGGTAAGATTAGATTGCACTTTTAGCTTTATTAGAGAGAGAGAGACGAGCAGAGAGAGAGAGAGAGAGAGAGAGAGAGAGAGAGAGAGAGAGAAAAAAACAAAAACAAATGAAGAATGTTTCATTAGCCGAGGAAATGATGGCAGTCCAAAATGCAAGAAGTGATGCAAATGCATATCCCGTCCATCATGTGGATATTTGTCAATATTGTCAAGATGTATCAGGGGACGGTGAGGTGCTGGAATCTGTTGGGTCTATTTTTGAGACAGTTCTTTCAATCAACATTTCAGGAGACGGAAATGGAAATGTCTGATGTCTTGTTCTCTCATAAAGCTTACGGGATTCTTGTACGTGTGAAAGTAAAAATAATGTGAAAATCAGGTTTATAGTATTTGTGAGTTGTTATCAATGAAAGTCAGAGTACCGAAAGATTTTGGGAATGTGAGAAAAATCGATAGGTAGGCCGATGTCCAGGTGGGTTTTTAGCTGAGTGGAAATATCATTTTATTTTTATTCAGCATCAAAGGATTCAATCGGAGACACTTTTATACTTCTTTTCTCTCTTTCCATTTTTAGGTTTATGTGGATTAGCTTTCCTTTTTCCCAGAGCAACATTTTTTTCGGGACGGTTTAACTCATTTTTGGTCAGAAGATTTTACCTTTTCAGTTTTCAACAAACATTTATTGGATGAGTTTGCTGGTCCCATTCCCTGCCTCACACATGTTGAAGAGCTAAGTGCCTACGGTATTATGATTTCGTGGTGGTCACCCTTGCACGTACCTAGCTGACCTAACACTACTTAGCTTCATTGTTATATATATATATATAATTTATATATAATAATATATATTATATTAATAATATATATATATAATAGTTATATATATATAGAGAGAGAGAGAGAGAGAGAGAGAGAGAGAGAGAGAGAGAGAGAGAGAGAGAGAGAGAGAGAGATGATATTTAAAACGAGGAACGCATTTTCTCGTAGCATTTTTTTTTCAGTAGATTCATAAATGATTTGGATGTAAATTCTTTTGTCCCTTACGTAAGCCCGAATATATTTGCATCAGTTACCGTGAAAACAGCTATGTTGATGGCGCTTTTCTGAGCAATGTAACGAGCCATACGTAAACGATAAAAAAATTATCAGGATTCGAGGTAGTTATTCTAGAATTCGTTGCGTTCGTAAAAGTCATTATCGGCCAATGAGATGAGTTGTCAGGAGAGAGAGCATTGTATTTGGAGTTTCAATGCTAATGCGTAATTTGATCACATTTATACATCCATGTATTCATAGTATAAATGGGTGTTGATTATATGTATAACGCTGAATGTGAACAGAGAGAAAATAAAAAAAAAGGACGCCCAAAGAGATATGGATTCCTGAAAAGTGCGTGAATAAAAATGGACGCATTCTTATAACAATAAAGGAAAGGAAAGCGTTTCCCGAAAGTGAATAATCTGAATTTTTCCCACGACTTCAGTTGCTTCATGTTTCTACACATTCAACTCTTATGCAATCACCTCTGTTTCATGGATAATGACAACCTGACATTCCAACATTTTATCTACATCATCCAGAAAACTTTCTCTCTCTCTCTCTCTCTCTCTCTCTCTCTCTCTCTCTCTCTCTCTCATTTTCTTCATTCCTTTAAAAAGAAAAATCTGTGTAGTCTCACTTTTCACCAAAATCACCCATTCTCTTCGATCAACCAAACCACCGAAAAGCACTGGCTTGTTTGGGCAGTATTGCTAGTCTTGTTACTGCATCTTTTAATCCTGGAACAATTTTACTACTTAACTGCTGCAAAGCAGTTCATCTCATCGCTTTATCCTTTGTATCTTTGCCACATGCAACTTTGACAGTAGATTCCCATTGAAGTTAACGGTTCGGTAGTCCTTTGGCTACACTACTTGAAAGGGTAAGTCTGCTCCAAAGCTTTTGACAGGTTTTGCGTTCTTTCTTATTTCACCTACCCTGTGATTTATCTCTTATATCATTTATGCATTTATCCCCCCCTCCCCAACCACCACACGCACACACCGATATGCCATAATATATATATATATATATATATATATATATATATATATATATATATATATATATATATATTACGTGTTTACATCTTGCAATGTATACAATGCTTTCATAAATGCACACGTTAACAAACTCCTAACATTTCCAAATAATTCGCAGTGCTGTTTTCGTTTTATTATTCACTGGATATTTATATAGCGCACACACTCGTATAACTTCAGCAGATCTCCCTTGGGTACTTACATACCAAAACCCTTATTTACATTTACTGATTGGTAATTGTCCCTCACACATTCTGAAGTGTATGCTGCCCTTGTTTTATTGTACAGGGTAAATAAGAGACTAAATGCAACATTCTCTCTCTCTCTCGTAAGTGAAAAGAAAACAAGACTCTCTCTCTCTCTCTCTCTCTCTCTCGTTAATCTTATATTATTCAATTTTGATCTGTTCCAATGAACTCATTCTCCCTGCTAGTATTGAAAAAGCGTTTGATATGCCGTCGCTCCCCAAGGAAGAATTAAAAGCAAAGTACGAAAAATGTTTTCGATAGCTAATTTCTACATAATTTTCACTTCATAGAGAAAATTATCAAAGTGTGACGCAGTCTGCCTTCAAAAAAAATCTCTCACAGTGTGAGTTTTAATTGTACGGTGGAGAATTAAAGGCCAAAATTGTTGAGTAGGGTTAAAGTTGCTTATGGATGTGAATACGGTTCCCTTTTTTTTTTTTTTTTTTTTTTTTTTTAATCATTGAGTTTTATTATTTTACTTACATACCAACGCGACTTCTAAACTTCATTGATATGTTTCGCATCAGGTGGATAAATTATCCGAAGCATTCGGAGACAGCTAGGTTGGACTTTTTGTTAGAAATTGCTCAAAATCTCGGTTATATGCTGTACGTAAGTCCTTCTTATATAAGACATTAGAAAACTGCAGTTGATCTGGGACTTGCAATATTTCTTCAAGTTTACTGACTTTTATTTATTTAGTTTTTTGTGCAGATGGAAACTTCAGTCTATGTATTTAATGTATGTGTTTGTTCCAGTGTGAAAGCATATGCTTTTTTTTTTGCATATTTTTAAAAATTTTATTATTCATTCAGTGCTCATCCCATAGCTTAGACCTGGTACTCCATTTAATTTTAATCCTTCGGGCCAGACTAGGAGAGGTTTTAATCAGCTCAGTGGACTGTTAAACTATAATAATAACAATAATAATAACATTTATTGCTGTTGTTCTCTCTTGTTAGAAGGATGTCGAAAACGGCCAGAATTCAATACATTTTCATTTTCTTTTTTGATATAACAGAAAAATACGGCAAAGGATTTGAGTCTCGATCCTTCCGCCTTTCCTGTCCTCTTGGAGAAGGATATTCACTTTCGTTCTGTTTTTCTTGCGTATGTAGTTTCTTTCAGTTTTTCCCCTCTCTCTCCATTTCTTTCCACGGTCAATCATCGCTTCTATTTTTTCTCCGTTCTCCCCTTGTTTACCTACTTTTTTTTTTTCGTTTTAGTCATTCCATTGACGTTAAGGCAGCTTTCGTTTTTTTTTTTTTTTCAACCTTAAATGCTTACTGTATGTTTAAGTCTTCGGTGGAATATATACAAGTGTATATAAATAAGTACTCTTAAAACATATAAATGTATTGATTCTTTTCCTGCTTTCTCATTTTATGCGTATACGAACTTGACTTTAAGGTTAACTTTTTGTTTTTTTTCAAGCTGAGCAAAAATTGTTGTCTACGAATGAAGACCTACTACTCCATTTCCATATTTCATAGAGTTTATGTTTTGCTATCTGTTGGCTTTGAGAGGAATAAGGGCTTATAAGAACGTGTGCAAAGTTTTATGAAAAGTGTTTAGTTCAAATGATTTGGAAGGACTGAATTGTTTGGGGAAGGCCATGAGTAAATTCTTACTTGACTTTTGACCTCTGAGCAAGACTTTGATCTTAACCTGATTAGGTCAGTATGAAATCCTTATATGAAGGTACTATATGTGATACTGTGTAGTTCAAAAGTTATGGCAAAAGTCAAATTCATATTTGATCTTCGACATACATGCCAAATATTAAGTCACTAAATTTTATCTTTGCTCTCAAAACGGTAACTGTACCGTATATTTTTCAATAGCTGTTTATAATTTCCAAAGTTGTTTTTGTTGTGTATAATTTAAAAATTATGTCCTATGTCCAAGTAAGTTCCTAGTTGGCTTTTGCCATCTTAATTTGACTTTTACTTAGCCTTGGCTTATTAGCGCACAGTCTCTCTCTCTCTCTCTCTCTCTCTCTCTCTCTCTCTCTCTCTCTCTCTCTCTCTCTCTTTTCTGTATTACATATATATAAATATGCGTATATATACAGACATATATATGCGTGTATATTACATATATATAAATATGCGTATATATATACATACATATATATGTATATATAATGTAATACAGGAGAGAGAGAGAGAGAGAGAGAGAGAGAGAGAGAGAGAGAGAGAGAGAACTGTGCTACTGTCTCTCTCTCTCTCTCTGGATCACACACACACACACACACACACACACACACACACAACACACACATATATATATATATATATATATATATATATATATATATATATATATATATATATATATACATACATACACATATACTATATATATATAGATATATATATATATATACTGTAATACAGGAAAGAGACAGAGAGACCGTGTGCTAATAAGCCAAGGTTTAGTCAAAATTCAAATTAAGATTTTAGAACTCAACTAGGAACTTAGTTAGGCATAACTTTTTTAACGTACGCAATAAAAACAACTTCGGAAAGTATAAACAACTAATGAAAAATTTACTATACGATTAACGTTTTGGGATCAGATATCAAATTTAGAGGTTTAATACATACATACATACATATAAATGCTTACAAGCATACATACATATAGACACACACACACACACACACACACACACACACATATATATATATATATATATATATACACTCTTGCTTATGATCGCTTTGGCAAATTGCTAGCCTATAATCAAGATTAGTGGGACAAAAGACTAGATATTATCGACTAAATATGAAGTTACTACAAAGCATACATGGATGACCATTATGACGTAACTTGAAAGCACACATGGATGACCATTATGACGATCATTTACTATTATAATATTAGTCATAATTACAATAAACTGGAATACTTGAGAAAATCTGTACGACTAAGTCTACAAGTAGCTCTATAGGATACAGTTTTTTTTTCTTTGGATAATAGCACTAGTAATGTGTAGATTTATGTGGACTGGAACGGAATTTATATTGGCAGTATTTCCCCTTTTATTCTCTC
Source organism: Macrobrachium nipponense (assembly GCF_015104395.2). Taxonomy (NCBI): domain Eukaryota; kingdom Metazoa; phylum Arthropoda; class Malacostraca; order Decapoda; family Palaemonidae; genus Macrobrachium; species Macrobrachium nipponense. Next base: position 33,281,820 of record NC_061108.1, read on the forward strand.
TCTGCCTCTCTTGTCTAATGGGCACTGTAGCACACTTGCATTAAAGCCCTGTGTTCTAGCTTTGGAAAGCAATGAAAGGAAGACAGTGTCAATTCACAAATGTATTATTATAATAATAATATAGTAGTGATGATGACTTTTGAAGGTGTAACGTATACCACATAAACGTGTGGCATTTTGCGAATACATTTGGTCTTGCTAGGCCAATGATGATGTTGAGTTTTTCTATTGGCAGTCCCATTTATGTTCATTTTTTCCATTTATGTTGGTAGATACTGAGACGGCCTTTGAACAAGTAAACCGAAAGAAATAAAGAGAGCAACTTCATATTTTAAAGAGACGTCGGTTGAGAAAGTGTTCATTAAAATCGGAATAGTCAGAAGTTTTATTAAGGCGGAGTGAGATGTCCACCAGAACGGTATTAGACGTATCTGAAAAGTTCTTAAAGCGTCTTTTTATCGGAAGTATCGCCGAAACGCCCCAGAATTAACCCCGAGGCTGCATTAAAGCGGAGAATGCTGAAGATGCTGGACTGTAACGAAGTTAACGTCGGTAATAGACCTTGTTTACTTCCAGCAGATCCGTCCTGATCACCTATCCGGGGTTGTAGCCTTGAAGAGGATGCCATGCAGTGTTTCAAAGAAAGGGCTTATAACCTTGTTGGTTATGACTCATGGCGTTCAGTAAGCGGTGCTTTGAAGGAGGTTGTATTAATTCTTATATTTTTAACGCTGGAATTTTAAGAAACTTGTTTACAACCAGGTGGTTTATGAATTTAACTTGTGGCTGAAACCAATAGGATGATACGTGAAAAAAAAATGTATAACCAGGAGCTTCAAAAGCAAGGTTTATGATTCCTGGGAATCTGTCACCAGTGATACTTGCCAACCAAATTTTTTTAAAAACAAATGCTGCTTATTTCTACGGTATTTGGTTACAACCAGAGGTGTTAACAAGAGCGAGAACCAGGGTAGTGTGTTTTAATATACCTTGGTGTTTCTCCTTGACACTGTAGTTGACGTCTCGAGAGGGCAATTTAATGAAGATTTAGCTTTCTCTAATGAGTTGCCTTGGGAACGTCACAACGAGGTCGTTAGGTGGTTGCGCTCTTTAAGCCTCCCATAAAGGAACCTCGATTACTGTTTGCATACATTAAATACTTGAGAGGGATGCTGCTGCACAGCTCTCTCTCTCTCTCTCTCTCTCTCTCTCTCTCTCTCTCTCTCTCTCTCTCTCTCGTTTGTTTTTATGTCTGTCTACTTTTGAGTGATAATGCGTTTATCTCTCTCTCTCTCTCTCTCTCTCTCTCTCTCTCTCTCTCTCTCTCTCTCTCTCTCCCCGTTGTAAAGATGAAATGTCAGGAAGAGGGCAAAAGATGATAATTACATGTCGATGAGAGGATAGGGTGATAAAAAGGCTTTAATTAATGAAGAATCGTGCCAAGCAAAGCGTGAAGAGGAAAGAAAATTAAGATGAGGAGGAGACCAAGTGAAAGAGTAAAAGTTAATTAACTTGAGAAATCGATACAGAAAAACTTAAATAAATAAAGGCTGATAAGGAAAAGTCGGCCATTCATAGAGCACTGAAGCTAGAGAGAAGGAAATCGTGTGTTTTAGAATAGAAATCTTGAATTAAGATCAAACGATCAAGCTCATAGGTAGTAAGAGTCTAGACAGTAAAGTCGTTTGGCGCGCAAATAGCGACGAAAAGAATGATGCCAATTAAGGAAACAGAAAGGAGGAAAAGGTAATAGACTAAGAGGAATAGCACAATATGGAATATAAAGAAACGGAATATAGGAAGATAGGAAACATTTAAGAACAATAGAAGTGTGACAAAATAAAAATGACAATTTCAAAATAACATGCTCAATCATGAGTGGGAATAGAGAGCAATAAAAAAACAAAACAAAAATGCAAGAGCCAAAAAACATCAATAGATAAGAACTACAAAGAAATGGGTAATAAGAGAAATGATCTAATTACATGGAGTGGGAGTGAGCTTCCCCCTCCTCAACACCCCCCCCCTCCCCCTTACAGCCACCTTCCCATCACTGTCAGAGACACGTCAGGGCAGAAGGGGCTTAATGGCGAGGAGGTGAGAGGGGGGTTGGCAATCGGGAGGGGTGGGTGGGGGTTGGTGGGTTAGGTTTAGGGTGGCAAAGGGCCACCGAGGTTAATTAATACATTGATGGGTTGTCTTTCATCAGCGTGCATTCACTTAATAATTGTGGTAATGACGCTTTTTTGGTGAATAGCTTAGACATTTGGTCGCTTATTTATTGAAAGCATTTAACTCAAAAAGTGGCTGTGATAAATGTAATCACAGATTGCTTTCATGTTTCCATATGAATTGGTTAAGGGTAGAAAGCTTGTGTTATATATATATATATATATATATATATATATTATATATATATATATATATATATATATATACTGTGTGTGTGTGTGTGTATATATATACATATATACACATACATACTACATACAAATATATATATATATATATATATATATATATATATGTGTGTGTGTGTGTGTGTGTGTGTGTGTGTGTGTGTGTGTGTGTGTGTGTATCGTAAAGCACTGAGAGATGTAAGTGGTAAATATTATGGGTACTGACTTCCTAGTAGTGGTTTTTGGGGCCATTGTCCTGGAAATTTCATTTAGGCTTAATGTCATGCCATTGCAACGTATGTTGCATGATACGTTGAAGCTCATAATTGCTTGAAAATACAATTGCACTGGGAATGTTTTGGCTTATGATAATGTTACGTTTTTGTGCCATTTGATTGTTTCGGTATTAAACGCAGAAAATTTTCATTGTGAACTATCCTACCTGGAATGTTTATGGATTTTGGGTGTTGGATTTGTTCCGTTGACCATTGGGGTTTGCCCCCCCTCTAACACAATAGCACTGCTTTCAGTTCGTGCCTCTTAACCTATGTATTTTGAAATTATTCTTTATATATGGATTAATACGGTTTTTCTTCTAGTAGGGGTTCCGCTTTTTGAGGCTTGATATCAAATACAAATATAGAAATTTAACAAAGTTACTCAAGTAGTCTTTGTAATGCTACTTGTGGTGATTAGAATTGGAAATCTTAATGACTGGCAATTTCACTTTCACAAGATGTAATAACCCAAACACTGAGTGGGAGTTTCTTAAACGAGGGACAATCGGTTTGTTCAGTAGTTCACATCTTCTGCCAGAACGGAAAATTCTTTGCCATCCTCTGCCTAATTTTATTCGTTTTTTAAAGCTAGAATTTTTTTATTGCATTGCAAAAGTCTATTTAACTTTTTTGCTGGATTTATATCGACATACTCTACTCGGTCCCCTTCATTAAATGTTTAGAACCCTTGTGCAGCCTAAAAGATTGGTCTAAATTTAGCATTTTAATGAATTTTAACCAGACCACTGGTTTTCATCTCAAGTCCCACAGAAAAGAAGGATTTGTTCTTAAATGAGAAGTGGAAACTGGAACAAGACAAAGTTAAAGACGTTGGACAGACTTAGCATCTGGTTCTGAAGGGATACTAACACCGAACCTTTATTGCGGCATGCAGGGCACACAGCATGCAGCAATAAAGGTTCGGTATAGTGCCCCCTCAGCCCCAGTTGCTCGGCTGTTCCATATCTCATTTAAGAACAAATCCTTCTTTTCTGTGGGACTTGGGATGAAAACCTGTGGTCTGGTTGAAATCCATTGAAATGGTAAATTTAGCCAATCTTTTAAAAGGCAGCGCTTCCTCAGCCACCGAAAAATGGTCGTTTCAAGATTAATGTTGTCATTCCACTTCAGCGTTGTTGTGACAGCACCGAATCTGTTGCTTTAATTGCCGAATTGATCAAGAAGGATTTCAAGAGAAATTTCATGAAGTGCATTAAAGTGGAAAACCTGCTATTAATATACCCTTTTATAAATTATAGTTCCCACATAATGTTTTCTTTTTAAAATGCAATATCCTGCGACTTAAGAAATATAAAGTGATTGTAATTAATTTTACTGACATTTCTCAACATTCTGTTTTTGTATTTTTATGATTTTTTTTTATTTCGTTGTTGCATGTCCTATTTCATTTTTTGTTCTTTCATTGATTATTGTGCTTTGTCTCTTTAGGGGATTCCAGTTTGTGGTAAAAGCAGGTTTAGTCCGTCACCCGTAATCATTTATACCTTTTATTTATCAATGCGAACTTATTATGATTCATTATCTTTTCATTGTGGAGATGAAGCTTTAGAAGCTTATGGAGGTTACTGAGGTTTGAAAACAGTGAAAAGAGGTAGTTGGAATGGTTAGACAGCAAGACGAAGAGATCAGTAGGTTAAATGAGGGAGAAAACTCCGCCGTTACAGTGCGACATAATAGTTAGAGGATGAACAGCAAAACGGAAGAAAGGAAACGGATATTGATGGGATGTAGACGGTTAAAACCCCTTACAATGATGCCTACAGTGCACCACTTAAGGTGCGCTAATGTCATTACTCACCTACGTGGATGGAGCTTCAAGAATAGAAGAATAGAATAGCTCTGGGATCTACGAGGTCATTCAGCGATGAAAAGGAAATTAAGATTAGCAAGGTTTGAAAGGTGTAATAGAAAGAAAATCTCGCAGTTGCACAATGAAAAAAATTGTTAAGAGAGGGTCGATAGCAAGAGGGAAGAAAGAGAATATGAATGGAGGTACAGTAAGTGGAATGAAAGGAGTTGCAGCTAGGAGCAGAGGGGACGCTGCAAAGAACCTTGAGTATGCTACGGTGCACCGAGTGAGGTGCACTGATGGCGCTAATTTCCCAACGGGTGGATATCCTCCGTAGGAGGTCTAGTGCCATCAGTACACCTTACGCGGTGCACTGTAGGCATTACTGAAGATTCAGCGTCACTTCGACCCCTAGCTGCTAGCCTTTTCATTCCTTTATCTGTGCCTCCTTTCATATTCTCTTTCTTCCATCGTACTTTCCACCCTATCCTAACAGTTGATTCATAGTTACACCTATCAAGCCTTTTCTCTCAGTACCCTTTTCAGCGCTGAATGACCTCACAGGTCCCAGTGCTTGGCCTTTGGCCTAAATTCTATATACCATTCCATTACTACGGGTGGATGCAGCTTTCATTCCTCAACCAGATTCTGGTTTTGTCATAAGTTGGGTCACCTCTTTGACCCTTGGCCAATTACCATTTCGTTCAAGAATATCTAAGGAAATCTTGTTAGCAGTTTGAAAAAGCAATTGCCAAACCAATCACCGAAATTCCCAAGCGTTCCTGTTAACAGTGTCAGTGCTAAATATTTTATCATGTTATCTTTTGCAGACAAACATAATTCAATTAAAGTGAAAGTATGAATTAATATAGATAATAACTGTAAAACTTTGGTCTCAAGTTATCCATTACAAGGATAACTGTATTATGAAAAATAAATACATAAACGAAAATGTGATGATAGTGTTATTGTATTTGGAATTATGTATTGATAATACAAGGCATATACAAATTTGCATTTGCAAATGAAGAAAGAAGAGCAGTTATGTTGTGAAAAAAAAAAAAATAGCAGAATGGCAGCCCGAGTGTGTTAACGTACTTCATTATAAAATTTACCCTGCAAAATTTTCGCTTTCATCCTAATGCATTGCTTGAAAGTTTTCCGTGGGATTCACGTTAAAGTGCGTTGCGAATGGACCCACGAAAATGATAAAACTCGCATAGCCGTAATCGGATTTGCGAAATGGCAAGAACTTTCTAAGGATTCCGGAGTGCCAGCGAATGACAGTCGGTGATTGGTTCGTGCGGGAGAGGGGCGGAGTCTCCCGCTTTCTCTCTTTGTGTGTCTTCGGTGATTCCCCCGTCCTTGTCTAATTTAGTTTTTATTTTCCGTCTCTTGGTTTTGAATTTGATTTGAACTTGAAGTGGCTTTTGGTTCATTCATTAATGTTGGAGATTTGAAGCTGTTGCCTTTATTGTAAGAATAATGAATATTTATAATAACATTATCCTTATAAAGCAAATATTTTGTGTGAAAATTTTAATTGTCTGTGTAAAGGCATTGACAATTTTCATCGATTTGAGGTCTAGGAAAATTATTTCACATAGATACTTTTAATAGTTAGGGTCCTCGTGTTTTTCCAGTGCTGTAGTTATCAAGAATTCGTTCCCTAAATCGTAAACGTCAGTTTTTTTTTCTTTAACCTTATTATTTCATTTAACCTTTATTATGAGTGTCGGAGGCATCATTATTGTTGCAAATCTCTTTCAATTAAGCATACAGTTGTCTAACATTATTTTAGCCTTGCTTCCTTGAGAATATGAAAGCTTATTTTGTGTGTTCAGTTTGAACTTGTAAGTGCTAGAATTCACTGGAAGCCATTTTTTATTATTTTCTGTGGGATATATATTTTTAATTCTAATTCATCCTTAAGCGAAATCCATCATTTTTAGTCCTATTTCCCGCCTACTTTGAGAATATAACCATGTCTGTTCTTTTTGAGGTGAGAGATTTTAGTCTTCTAGATTCATTTCAATATTGATTTCAGGAAAACACAGGTCAATCCTAAGGTGTGTATTAAATAGATAGTTTCAGATAGTTTTTGTCTGTGAATGTGTTTCTATCTGTTATTTTATTGCTGTTTCGACCTGACTTTTCTTGGACTTTTCTTGAAGCTTGTTCAGCCAAATGGTTGTGTTGGTTTGTTCCAAATGATGCACATATTTCAAATGGGGCCTGGAAAGTCACTGGAAACTCTGAAAAGTGAACAGTATTTCGACGGTCAGGAATTGGCTACCTATGTTTCTTTCTTTAAATAGTTCTTGTTTGACGGAACCCAAAGAGGATACCGTTCGATTGATTATTTATTTATTTTTTTTTACAATCCCTTGAAGTTGCGTTTATTGACGCGCTCTAAATTGCAATTGGCATTTACTCGATATTGCCAACTTTTTTCCTCTTTCATATTCCACATCGGATTAGAAAGTTTGACCTTTGTCTGACATTTCATGAAAGGAAATCGAGGGGTGGAGGGGGGGGGGGGGGGGGGGGGGGGGTTGATTAGCGAATTATGATTATGTCAGAGGAGGCTGTGATTAAATGTCACTCTTAACCATACTCAAGTCTGCGTCATTCTTTGTCATATACGAATATATGTCAGTCTGAACAGTTGGGTTCAGTTCATATATATATATATATATATATATATATATATATATATATATATATATATATATATATATATATATATATTATATGTGTGTGTATATAATATGAATATGTATATGTAGTATATATATATATATATATATATATATATATATATATATATATATATACATATTTATATATATGTATATATATTACTAACAGGACCTCATTGAAAGTGGATGGTATCAAGCAGAGATATTAAAAATGTTACAAGCTTTCCTGGATTATTACAAGTATCCGTGGAATGACCGGACACGTAGTCCAGCTGTACTTATATCTGTGTGGGGGACAAGGAGGATTAAAGTCCTTATTCCTGTTATTACCCTCCATCTCCTGTTGGCCCTGCCTCCGTGACCTTGACCTTTCTCTGCCCAACGATCCATCCAGATATTCATGATCCGTGTGGTTTCTTGTTTTTGCGTTTCTTTTCTATCGTGGAGTGTATGGTTTTTCTTGATAAGCTGTCTCCAAATCCGTTTCCTGTTTGCGCATGGTATGAAGGCATTCTTTACAATCAGTCTCGTTGTTTTGTTGATGTTCCTGTGCAAATAAATTCGTATTTTCCCAATCAATTTTGTGGTCTTTTTCCCAACAGTGCTTGGCGACTGCCGCCGTCTGATTACAGTGCCTTATGTTTTCTATGTGTTGTTTGCTTCCTTCTTTGCATGATTTGCCGTTTTCGCTTAAGTAACGCACTCTTGACACGCTATCATATATACCCCCCTCTTACCTCTTCCCCCTCTATCAACTTTTTATTTCCATAACTATTTGATCCTAATGGTGTTCTTGTAACTGCCTATCAACTTGAAATTACCTAGCTTTCTATTGATGGGTGTAATGGTGGTGTGGTCCGGGACTATAAATATTTTCTTCCGTTCAAATGTTCCTTTTCTATTTTTTGTCTATCCCCAAAATGGTTTTTTCATGCTTTAATGTGTGCCCGTTCCCACCAATGCTTATAGGTATCCTAATCTCCTAAAACGCTCACTCAGGCATTCCAGCTCTTCATCCAAGAATTCATGGTTGCAAATCCTATAAGCCCTGACGGCCAACACTATCATTACTCCTATTTTAATTTCTTTCCTATGACTAGAGAACATGTGCATTTATGAATTGATGGTTGTCTTCTTCCTGTGTGCCTCAAGTTTTAAACTTTCCCCTTCCTGTTTTACCAGTGCGTCCAAGAAAGGGATTCCTCCCTCCTTCTGTTAACTTGATTTGTTTATTTAGTCTATTTATGTTTTCTAGGAACTTGCGTAGTTCTTCCTTTTCTCCCTTGTAAATGATCAAAATGTCATTCGCGTTATCTTAGCTATTTGATGATGTTCAAGTTGCCTTTATTTAATTTACCCACCTCATCCGTTTCAAACCATTCCTTAAAAATGTTAGCATTATCTCTGCTTGGTACCAACCAGTTACAGTGAGGTCCTGTAAGTAAATGTATTGTGTCAGTGGTAAATGTATATACATATATATATATATATATATATATATATATATAACGTAGCATCCACTGGTCACTTTTTTACCAGATACATATGCAACTCTAATAGCCATAGTGCCCTCTTAACTTCCTGAATTCTTTGCTCTTTTTTGGATACGCTTGTCACTACAAAGCCTGAAGATCCAAGTTCAAAGAAATTTTTGAAGAAATTGTGATGTCCGGTACCGGGAAACGAGCCCAGGTCCCATAATCACGACGAGGTCTCGTTGCCGACCTGACCACCTTACAGACCTTACAGACCTTACATCTTGTTCGGGTTGCCCCAGGTCCCTCTCATACATACATATACGTACCTGTCGTTTTCAGATATATTTACTTGAGCTGGAATATACACATCCTCTCCATCGTAGCCAATTGGGCAATCATTTTTATTGCTCTTTGCTCTTCTTTTTGGGATACGCTTGTCACTATACTATATATCTATATATATATAGAATCTACTGGCACTTTTTTTTCTAGATACATTTGCATCAGTAATAGCCACAACGCCATCTGAACTTCTTGAATTCTTTGCTCTCTTTTGGATACGCTTGTCACTACAATATATATATATATATATATATATATATATATATATATATATATATATATATATATATATATTACATTTTTAATCATTTATGTTTGCTCTAAAGAAATGTTATTTCCAGTCACGCTTAGTTCCTTTTACTCTGTCTTGATGATCAGATATCTGAAACTAGCCAAACATTACTGTTATGTAGAACACATTTTCACGCACACAAATAGTGAATATAGACCCGTTGGCATTCTCAGTATAATGAATCTATGAACAAAAACTAAATGCAGTTTTTTTTAAGACTGGAAATTCGTGTGTACTTGTGCTCATTTTCTACAGCTTAACGGTATCTTTACATTAATTGTATTATATTAAATTTTTTTGCAACGAAGCGTGACGGTTACAACCATTTACTGCTATACTGGAGAGTTATTTCGCGACCGAAACAATGTAGCGTATGTGTGTAACTTTTCTCATCCACAAGCTTACGGTGTCTTGGCAACAAGTGGGCTGCATTATCCCGAATGGATATTCTTCTGGAATGAGATTATTCTCAGTTAAACTTCTTTCAAATGTACAGGCAAAGAAACAACCGTTAATAGGTCCCGTCTCGATTACAATAAGATAAATATTAATAGGTCTCTGTTGCAAAAGAGTTCCGCGGCAGATTTCATTTATGAAAATTATATTAATAATTCCATCAGGACTTTTGTTGTCAAAGGGAAATTGAATTCATTGCGCAATGTGATATTTCCAGCAATTTGCTATGAACAAAGGATTGTGGAAATCACATTTTTATTATTAATATTAGTTGAATTGAGTAGTTGCAGTGATATAATGTGGCGGTATTTATTTGCAATTATACATGAATTTATGGCTTCCGAACAAACTGAAATTACAGCGCACCAAGTTTAGGAGATTAATTGTGTTTCGAACAATACATTTTTAAGTGACCAGAGTTTAACAGTTAATAAGACTGGTGTACTTGAGGTCTATTTCTCTCTCTCTCTCTCTCTCTCTCTCTCTCTCTCTCTCTCTCTCTCTCTCGTGTTTGAGAATTAGGAAATTAATATGATATCCATTATTTGTTGATGTTTGCTTCAGAACATCATCTTTATAAAAAAAACGATAATGATAATTCACTCATCAGAAAAATAATATCGCTGTCAAAAGAACAAAATTCCTATTGATATTGTGTTCACGTTTATACCTATAGAGACGCCGCGTCAGTGGAATGCTACTTAATTGCCAGAAAGATGGGTAGAGATGGTGAGCCTAAGCAATTTCTCTGTAATTACAGCAGCGGAAGGGATCAGTCCCTCCAGTGAGTCCCTCTGGTGAATTCAGGAACGTTGGCGAAAGGAAAACAATAATTGGACTTGTGTCTTCCTCCAGCGGAGCCTTTCGAACCGAGAAGACAGAAAACGGCTTCTAGACGATCTCTTCCTTGTTCAGGCTTATAACCGCGTTCGCTCTTTAACAAATTTTGCAAATTGGCCTTCATACACTCGTATACTCACACACACACACATGTATATATATATATATATATTATATATATATATATATATATGTATATATATAACATGTATATACGTATATACATGTATATCTTTTAACACATTTAATCTCTTTCTAACTTGAAACAATCATATTTATAGTTAAAGGTGCCACTTGTTCGTAACAATTTCATTAGTTTAGTAGGCCCTACTACGATCACATAGTAAATAACAGAATTAATGTTCATTATTTTATTTATTTATATGTATATATATATATATATATATAATATAATATATATATATATATATATATATATATATATAATATATATATATATATATATATATATTAGTGAAATTATTACGAACAAGTGGCACCCTTTGACTATAAATAGGAGTGTTTCAAGTTGCAATTAAAAGAGATTAAATGTGTTAAAAGATATACATATATACATGTATTATATATATCATATATGTATATATATATATATATATATATATATACTTGTAATCTATATCTATATCTATATATATATATATATATATATATATATATATATATATATATATATTATATATATATATAAGAGAGAGAGAGAGATCGAGAGAGAGAGAGAGAGAAATTATTTATATATAAACATATGTATGCATAACTTTTTGTTTAAAGTTACGCCATTGTTTTTTATCTTTAAGCGGATTGTAAAGTATTCGATGTTGTTTATTTTGTACCTTCTGGACGGACGGGGAATAGCTTTCGTTTTCTGTTTATTTCGGCGCCTTGTTTTAAGCAGATTGTGAAGTGCGGTTCAATATTTTTTGTTTCCTTATGTATTCCTTCTTTTGCAAGCATGCTGAATTGGTCCCTAACAAATAACGGATAATAAATTTTTCACAAGTGTAATTGATTGATGTTCATAAATGTCATGCCTTTCTTTTTTTTTTTTTCTTTTTTCTTTTTTGAGAGGGATAAAGAGGGGTTGCCTGGTTATTATTTTGAAACTGAAAAAACATCGAAAGTTGCGGTACTTCGTTGCTAATTTAATTGTCTCTTGTGTTCTTGAGTGCGTGCGTATTTCGTAGGGTGCTGTTGTCATATTTTGCTTCCTGGTAATAGTACGGACCCTTTTAGCAAATATAGTTTGAAGTTGTATGTGTTCGGTAGTGCGTGTCTTTAAGCTGTTTTTGTCCACAAAAGTTAAGCAGCTTTCTTCTGGTTATTGGAGTTTTATTGTTTTTAGAAGTGTATCTGTCAGCTATTAAAGGGGGCAGGGCCTCAGAGATCGTAGTTACGACCTTGATTGAAGTCTTTACATGTTTGGAACTGAATAAAAACAGTAAATGCTTTCAGTCTGTGGAACTGTAGGAATATATATATATATATATATATATATATATATATATATATATATATATATATATATATATATATATATATATATATATATATATGTGTGTGTGTGTGTGTGTATTTTATATGTATATATATATATATATATATATATATATATATATATATATATATATATATACATATCCATATACATATCATATACATATACTATATATATAAGCCAAATACTCAAATACTAAACCCTTCCTAACTTTTCACTTCACACTTCCATATCTACGGGCAGGAAGATTTTAATTTTTCAGTTATGTGTGTATATATATATATATATATATTATATATATATATATATATATGTGTGTGTGTGTGCGTGTGTTTATGTATATATATAATATGTATATACATATATATGTATATCGTATACACATATATATAATATATATATATAATATATATATATATATTATGAAATTTATTCTTTAAATAGTAGAAACTTGTACAGTGTTCGATTTTTTTTGCTCTATTTATTGACATCAAATTGTAAAAAAATAATATATATTTTAACTTTTTTTTATTTTATTTTTTGATAATAAAGATCTGATCATGATTAAAAAAGAAAAAGCCAGAGAACATATGAAATGTATTGTATACTTTCATCTAAATCTTGTGAGAAAAATTTATACAATGGAATTTATCAAAAAAAATTTCTGTAATCAAAAAATGTTTTTGTCTACTGTCCTATTATGATGGATTTTTATAATAGATTCATTACGGTGTTTGAATGATAAATATTTTTTTTATCAATTCTTAAATGTTTTCTCTCTCTCTCTCTCTCTCTCTCTCTCTCTCTCTCTCTCTCTCTCTCTCTCTCTCTCTCTCTCTCTCTCTCTAAATTCCAATCATTGAGTAAGGCTTTAAGTTTCGCCGTTATAATTGGAAACTAGATTACTGCGTTTTTGTTTTTACTAATTACTGAATAACTACTTTCTCGTGAATTTAAATTTCCAGTAAAGATTTTGCAGGGTGTTGGCGTATTACTATACGATTTTTTAGTTTCAATTTCGTTTCCTTTGAATTTTGTGTAAATGGATTTTTACGTAATGATTTTTTTTTAATGATAAAATGTTCTTATGTTAGTAGAAACATATGTCTTCGAAGTGATGACGAGGTGTTATTGCACTAGAAATTTTTTTCGAGAGAATTGTTTCTTCAGGTCTTGTGTCTAACGCAACCAAAAAAAAAAAAATTCTGTGTAAGCATTATACAGACCCATTTTATGTTTTTCTTAATTTTTTTTTTTGCTCAACAGAAGATTATTCTTATAGGAAAGAAGGGCTGCAATAAGAAAAAAGAAAGTTAGCTCTCACTAGCACTTTCATCTTTTTCTGACTATTAGATTACTGTGACAACACCGGCAAAATCCTCTGTTATGTTTCAGATACGTACCCAAGGCCTTTTCAGGAGCATATGGGCTAAAAGTTCTCTCTTTTGCATAATAACGAGACTTTACTTCCGCTACCCCTCAACCCAACATTAAGCTCCTTCTGCGACTTCAGAACATTTTCACTTCTAAATCATTACGACAAGACTCTCTTCTCCCATTCTTCTGACTTGACCAAACCCCAGGGCTAACCTAAGAATATGAGCCCTGTGGTCGTCGTCTGACAGTGTTTGTTATTCCAACACTTGGCGTTGCGTTTGGATTCCATAGACAATTTTCTTTTCTTTTTTATTTCTTCTTCTTCTTTTTTCATTGGCAATGATGACCTGCGGTTAATTCTGTAATTAATAGACCTTTTTAATTGCGCTGCCTTTAAAAGAGTTCTATCCCAAGGAAGTAAGCTTCCTAGAATAGTAACATCTTCAAGTGTCAGCCTTCTTTAATCGTGTGTGTGTATATATATATACATATATATATATATATATATATATATATATATATATATAATATATCGAGCTACAAATGTCCTTTAATATCTAATTCGCTCTACCTCAGAATTAATATATTTTCATATATGTTTAACCGAGGGGCAATTTATTAATTAAGCGATATTAGAATTGGCGGCCGGCGGGCGCGATCCATCGACCTCTCAATTCCAGGACTGGCAGTGAAGCCTTAGCCAACCTCGCCACCGCAAGTGATATAAGTTTATGCCGCCTCCCAGCTCAAATACCTGCCGCGCTCATGTGTTTTTTGTTTTGGAGACTGCATCAAGCCCATCTCGTCCTCGGTAGCGTGGTAATGCTTTTGTCCACACGTAGTCATTATATAAGCCAATCACATTACCGTGATTCATATACATATATCGAGCTACAAATGTCCTTTATTATCTAATTCGCTCTACCTCCGAATTAATATATTTTCATATATGTTTAACCGAGGGGGAATTTATTAAGCGATAATAGAATTGGTGGCCGACGGGCGCTATCCTATTATCGCTTAATAAATTCCCCCTTGGTTAAACATATATGGAAATATATTAATTCCGAGGTAGAGCGAATTAGATATCAAAGGACATTTGTAGCTCGATATATGTATATGAATCACGGTAATGTGATTGGCTTGTATATATATATATATATATATATATATATATATATATATATATATATATATATATATATATATATATATATATATATATATATTACACGCACAAACACACACACACACACGAGGAGACTGGGAACTCGCCTTTCTCTTAGAAGGTGTGAACAACGCACAGGAAATAGGAAGAAATTTGTTAAAACATTGATGGCCCTTCAAGAAATGTTGCGGATCTGAAGAAAGGACTTTAAGGACGCGTCCCTTTTTCTGTCTAAATAATTAGGCTGATCCGGGAGGTTACCACTGATGCTTGTCCGATTTCATAGTCGTTGAAGAGCTTGACGTTAACGATGCTACTATTTTCCTCCCTCGCTCTTCATTTTTCCCGATGCACAGAAAAAGCTTAGGAGGGAATAGGCTTTGAATTTATTTTACTTGTGCTTTAAACCTGTGAAAAGATTCAGTTTTTTATCTTTAATAAAACGAAAGTAAAACTCTTCATTTTTTAACTATATTTCACTCAGATTTTCGTGTGGGATTTTGCCTTTATAAAGCATTTAATTTTCATGGATGAAAAATGTGCACGTTTACTTTTGTAGCTTCATTCATTATTATCCGTTCTTTTGGAAACGAATTTCATAGTATTCTTTTTACTTTTCTCCCGATTTTCACTTTTTTCTGTTTCGTAACTACTATTTTTTTTTTCTCACTTGTACAGTACATTTTCGTCCTTTCAGTCTCCTGAATTGTTGAATGAAATATTTTCCAGTTTTTCTTTTAATGATTTCTTTATTTTTTACAAGCTTTTTTAGACCCTTTTTAAATGTTGTCGCCCGTATTGTTTTTTTTTCAGAGAAAGATATTTCTCTTAAATTATATATTGGTATTTTTTCCGTTATGATTATTTTATGGATACTATTAATCCAGTTTTTATGTTTTAGAGAAAGGTTTCTGTTGTGATGCCCTTTTTGTTCAACAAGTCCACCGATCTGGACATTTTAAAGTTATATTTTCCTCGTCTTTCTCGGTGTTGAGATTATTTTCCTCATTGTAGGTTTACCTTTTTTATGTATATTTTCATTTTTTATTTTAATTTTCGCGATATATTTGCATGTTGCTCTGACATATCAAAGCCATGTGAGAATTCAACGCCGAAAAAAAATTAAGATAAAATCGTAATTTTAAATGGAACTAATCAGTAACTATTTATCACCTAAAAGAAGTTGCTTTTTAGGAGCTGCACTTCAGACGTCATACACAGATATATATATATATATATATATATATATATATATATATATATATATATATATATAATATATATGTATATGTATATATTGCTGTGCTACCTACACACACGTTACTATTTGCAATTTACTCACATTATATGCATATATATATATATATATATATATATATATATATATATATATATATATATATATATATATATATGCACACACATACATACATACATAGACAGAGAGTTAGATAGATATAGGAAAGAAAGACGGGGGACCGCTTGAAGAATTCTAGTATGACAAGATGGTAGAAGTGTTAGAACCATATGTCCGTTTCAGTGAGTTAACTCCAAAAAGTCGAGCTGTAGGAGCAGTGTGAATGGGGCAGAATTCACATTACGTCGCTCAGGGGCCTAATGTGACTGCGAGAGTTTGGAAGTTTTATGACCCGAGACCCACAATGGGTTCGACAATTCTGAAATGCGTATTGCATCTATTGCTGCTGTCTTGCTTTACTGTAAAACCATCCGCTCTTTGGATAAAGAGTTTATTTATTGTTGTGTTACTACAGAGTGATTAAGGTCTTGCTGCTCACAGTTCATCCCCAAGCTAAATTTAGTTTTTTCTCTGACTTTTCTGTCTTCGCAATTAGCCTCTTGCTGATAATAACACAAAGATTAGATTATTACCCCACAAATCTCTTCTCCATTCTTCTATAAAGCTCCTTATTTTGCTGGTTTTATTTTGTGTCCTTTTGGTTCTTTCATCCATAACCTAGATACGAGCACGCGGTTGCTTTAGGCGACGGCCTCTTTAAAATAGGAAATTTATATATACATACTATATATATATATATATATATAATATATATATATATATGTATATATATATATATATATATATATATATATATATATATAGGATAATTTTTTTATAAGAACAGACGAAATTAAAAAAAAAAAAATCCGTGGACAGAAAAAACGAAAGATATTGAGCTTCCGTAGAAAAGGAATATTTTTGAACCGAAAACATAATTTGATTTTGTTTGTTTATATTATTTCTTCTTTTCATCTTTATTCTTTTCCTCTTTATCTTTTTAACGTGTGATCATTCTCTATGAAAAATTTAATTAGATCATTAACGTTGTGTTTGCATCTTCAAGATTGTATCCATATTCTTAATGATGACACGATATAATCGTAATAAGAGAAATGAAGATCAGCGATTCATTAGAATATGTGCACATTCTAGAAGATAATGTTAATCATTATTAAGAAGAAATAAGGCTGGCGTGTCCCCAAATGTCAGTGGGTCCTTATATTTATTAACCCGAGCGTCGAATCGACGTCTGTGTTACGAGAGTATGTCGATAAAATTAATTGCTGCCTGCATTCAGGTATGGTGATAACGCGAGTGGAAAATGGATGTATGCATTTTGATTGAAAATTAAAAAAAGAGTTTACCACGTTTTAATCACTTTTAATTTCCGTTGGGTTGATTACTGCCAGACTGGGTTTTGGGTGTTTCCTCGGATTATTGTTGATGGATTGTTATTTTCTTTTTGTCTGTTTTGACCTCTGTTTTCAAGTGGAGGGACACCATTTATGCATATACTCATTCATTTGCATCACTGACACTTTCTGGGCCTGATTTCGTCGAGCCTGACATGGTCATTAAACCGATGAGTTTTTTGACAAAGCTATGTTTTTTATTCATTTGTGGTTTGAACGAATTTTCGTGACTGAAGCCATAATTTTGGACCAATCTAGTTTGCTTACTTCACCTGTCTGTTTTCCTCCTATTTCCCAATTGGACATTCCATCCTGTAGAAGCCTTTGGGGGAGGGGGGCGGGGGAATGGGTGTAGGGTGGTACGTGGTAGTTCTTTATGACTGTGTGGTCGCTGTGATTGATGAAAGCCAAGTCATTTTGTTATGACTGGTTTTCCAACTAAAATAAGATTCTGTCACGAAGTCAACTGAATTTTAAAGATGATAAAATGAGCAACATTTCAAGATCGCAAAGAATGAAATTCTGGGACCACCTGAGAAGGTGAATCGCTATCAGACTGAAAACCAAAATTTTGTCTTTCGTGGTTATGATTTTCTGTTGGTATTTGACGTGCGCCTTCTATCGAGAATCCAACAGTTTCCCCGTATGGAAGCAGAGAATTCTTTCACCTGTGATCTCGGGCGGGATCCCGTCGTGCTCTAGTATAGTTTGCCGCCCCATCTTTTTTGGGCTGCTTCCGCCATCTCTGTCTCCTGGGTAATACTTCAAAGAGAACGAGGACCAACATGAAGGTGGCATTGTTCCTTCGAGCCGTTCCCAAGGGAATCAGGAAGTGAAAAGTATTTTGTAAACTTAGAATTAGAACGAGGGTACTTTCTGTTCTACATGATATTATGAGAAAACCTACTTAATAAAGCACAGAACGTTGGGGTGACAAGTACTTTTCATAGAGTTTTAAGCATCTTTATAAACATTCTAGTGTTAATAAAGAGCCTTCTCAGTTGTACATAGTTCTGTAAATATGATCACATAAGTTTTATTAAAAAACATTGGGTGGTAATGAAAAACATCTTTTAAATCACTCCTCACAATACTTTGCGTTATTTTTATTTACAAGTTGTTATAGAATATATTAATATTAAATTTACATATGATTATTGTTATAAAACATTTTTTATTATTTTTACATACAAAAATGTCCCGCTGCTAGCAGATTAGATACTTCTTCAGACGCATGCGTTTTGCTGTAGTCCAATACAAAAGAGGTTTAATGAGATGCAGTTTTTTATGTTCGAAAGAAATTGTTAATGTGTGAATGCTGAAGAATTTCTCATAGTCTGAAAAATGTCCAGTGAATGGAAAAAATAAAGAATTAACATGAAGCATATTGGGACTGCAGGAAGGAATGGAATCCAGAGAGGCGGTACTTGGGGTAAAAAAGGAACCGTTTATTAACAGGTATTGCAGGGAAGAGAGAAACGGACATCGTACCGATGAGGAAAGAGATAGGCCATCGATAAGTGAAAGAAAGAAAGAAACATCTCAGTGGGAGGCATTACCGGGAATAGGGAAGAAACAGGTCACCAAGAAAACTATATTTGGCAAATAGAAATAAGCAGGTCAGTGAGAGGCATTACTGCGAACGAAGGAGAAGGCGAATCTCCAAGAGACTTTCCTTAAAATGGGAAAAAGGGCAAACCACTGGAAAGCATTTTTCTTAATTAGAAAAGTAGGTCACATTAAACGCGTCTCAGAAGAAGGAAGGAAGTGTATAGGTCACTGAGAGACATTACTCCGAATAGAGTACAGTGAGTAGGAGTCGAGTGGCATTATTCAAAACGTGGAAATAATTAAATTACTGACGGGTACGTATCTTCAATAGGGAGGGGAAAAAACGGGTCATTATATGGCTTTACACTTAAGTGGAAAAAAATGATTTATGAATGGTGAAAGAAAGAGATCCCCGAGAGGCATTTCTTGGAATGAGCATCTTTTTGTATTCGGAAAGAAACATGACTTCACTTAGGGAAAGAAGCGGGTCATGAAAGGGGCAGATGTGCCTTGTTCTGGTATCATAAGGTAACCCTTTGAAATCCTCGAGATTTGCCAGAAAAATAATCTTGGGCATCATTAGCAGCCAATTAGATTTACAGGACATCCTTTAGGTATTAAAATAGCCAAAATGTCACAAGTATATGACGGTAAACCGCGAGCAGTTTTTGTTGAATTTATTTCATATTTATATTCTGAACGAAGTTTACGAGTGTTTAAAGAGATTTAACACTAACTTTGCAAGAGGCAAAGTTATGGGTAAAACAAAAGTTAAATCTTTAGGCAGCTTGTGGCGTTTTCTCGCAGGGCTTAGAGCATGGTGTAACAGATTTATTTTTTCACTTAAACTCTTTGCGTACTTATTATTCATTTTTGACAAAAATACCCAAAAGTCCATCATGTATATAGTATTCTGTTCTCCGATCCATTATTCTTAAATTGGGTAACAGCATACGATGCTCCAGTTGAACAGTGCCTATTTTTAACAATCCCGATGTTCACGTCAGCTATTCCGGTTAGAGTGCACATTGTGAAGTGTGAATTTTTCACTTTTCTCAGCGGACACTATGACAAGTTCTTTATGCTACGACTGCTAAAAAAGTTGAGGTTTGTCGTCATGCATTTCACATTAATTCATCAGTAGGGTTAAGTCATTCTATTTCAATTTATCCTATAGTATTTAATTATATTTCCATTCGTTACTTCAGCCAGTAAGTGGTATTGTAATTTTAATGGGTTCTATACACTTCGAGGAACAGCTCATATCATTATTCGAAAAAAAGGCATACATCATTCTAAAAATTACGGTTTAGATAATTGACCTCCAAATGAGCCAGTGTTTAATTGAATGTTCCCAAAAAATGGAAAAAAAATGGAAGTCCCTTCTCTCTCTCGCTCTCTCTCTATCTCTCACTCAGTAATCATACAAACTTTTGTACACAATTATATATATATATATATATATATCATAGTATGTGCTTGTTTATTTTTGTGTATATGCGTGTGAATGATTTTATGATTCAAGTAGCGATAGGTATTTATCATTACTTGCTCAAATTAGTGAGTAATTATTTTTAATAACTTTTTTATACAATGTTGTTGCATAGGCTGCCTCAACGTAGAAATGTATAAATTGATATACAGCTTGTTTTTATTTAGTTATTTTGCGATTAAAAACTAAACTTCTCGTTTTGTATATTCTCCCTATATTTGGCTTTTGCATTGTAAGGTTGGTGATGATGATGATGATGATATTATTTATTATGGATTGATAGAAGTATTGTTCAGGTTAATTTATCCATAATGAGAGAATTATTTGTTATTTTACAACATTTGACATTGTGCTACAAAGAAATAAATGGATAATAATATACTGAAGGTGAATTTCCTGCATAGGTATACTGTCTTCAAATCATGAGATTTCCGTTGATACAAATGAGTTTAATAATTTTTCTTCAGCAATCAAAACAATAAAAAAAATGTGAGCACGACATTTCAGTAATAACGACTCTTAAAAAGGACGGCATATGACCTGTCTTGCCTTGACCTACTTTGGCTCGTTATAGATGTAACTTTCCTAACTTTGTTCATATCGGAGTTTTACGGCGCTCGAAATTTTTCACAAATGCTGAGGATTTTATCCTCTTGAAATTTCGGAATCGAGCTGGCAGTGCAATATGTCGAAATTCTTAGGGCATTATGAATGCTCTTAAATTCTTCTTCTTCTTCTTCTTTTCTTCTTCTTCTTCTTCTTCTTCTTCTTCTTCTTATTATTATTATTATTATTATTATTATTATTATTATTATTATTATTATTGTCTTAGGTGTATATTTTATACTGATGTATTTATTCGTATAGAGTTGCTACTTATTGTTTGGGTTGTTTTTATCATTTTTTCATTCCTCCTGTTTTCATCCTGGAGTTTCATTCACTATGTGACTTTTGAGTCGAAAGGATTTTACAACCTTCTGTGATTTAGACTATTTGATGTTTTTCGCAAATTAGTATGAAAATAAGTATAATTTATTTATCTGTAAATGATCGGAAATTGCCGACACTTTGCATATCGACTCACCGTTTGATTTGGCAACGCAACGTTTTCCTATACATCAATTTTTACAAGGAGGGATGTTGAGATCAACTTTTTTTCAGGGAGGGATGTTGAAATCAACTTTTATTTTTTGCAGGGAGCGATGTTGAGATCAACTTTTTTTTACAGGGAGGGATGTTATCAACTTTTTTTTTTTACGCAGGCGGATGTTGCGATTAACTTTTTCTACAGAGAGGGATGTTGAGATCAACTTTTTTTTTTTTTTTTTTTTTATAGGGAGGGATGATGAGAACAACTTTTTTTTTTTTATAGGGAGGGATGTTGAGATCAACTGTATTTTACAGGGAGGGATGTTATCAACTTTTTTACAGGGAGGTATGGTGAAATCAACTATTTTTACAGGGAGGGATGTAGAGATAAAAAATTTTTTACAGGGAGGGATGTTAAGATCAATTTTTTTTACAGAGACGGATGTTGCAATTAATTTTTTTTACAGGTAGGGATGTTTAGATCAACTTTTTTTTTTTTTTTTTTTTTTAGGGAGGGATGTTAAGATCAACTTTTTTTTACAGGAGGGATCTTATCAACTTTTTTTTTTTTTTTTGCAGGGAGGGTTGTTGAAATCAACTTTTTTTTTTACAGGGAGGAATGGTAAAATAAACTACTTTTACAGGGAGGGATGTTGAGATCAACATTATAGGGTGGGTACGTTAAGATCAAAAGTTAAGGGGTGAATGTTGACTTTATTACAAGGAGAAATGTTGAGATCATTTTACAGAGTGTGATGTTAAGATAAACATTTTTACAGAGAGGGATATAGAGATCAACTTTTTTGCGGTGAGGGATGTTGAGATCAACATTTTTACACGGAGTAAGTTAAGATCAACATATTTACAGGGAGAATATTAGGATCAATATTGGTAACGCGGAGTGATGTTAAGATAAAAAATTGTTACAGAAGGGATACTGAGAGCAACATTTTTACAGGGGGGCAATGTTAAGATCAACATTTGTGCGGGGAAGGTATATTGAAATCAACATTTTTACAGGGATGGATTTTGAAGCCAGCTTTGTACAGGAGGGATGCTGAAGTCAACATTTGTACATGGAAGGATTGTTACGAACCGAGAGAGAGGTCCGCTCCAAGTTCGATATAATGATAAACAAAAAGAATTCAACACCAACAGTTGAAACTGGGGATACGAATATAGAAAGATACACTAACTCAACAAAGGTTTATTTACAAGCTTACTAACAAAGATAAATGCAGAATGGTGTCTCCTATTTACATACCACAAGTAAAATCTTACAATGCGTGAACTGGGGAAACGGTGGGGTAATGAAAGTACTTGCCGGCCAGTTTTGCGCCGTCGGAGATCTATGCACGAAGCGGTGCTTCGCTTCACACAAGGAGAACTGTAGCTTCTGTCGTCTACTTGACTCCGTATTGCAGAAAACCATGCATACTCTTGATGCTTGAAGGACAGGAACTCCTCAAAACCTCTTATATAAAGTTTCTTCTCTCAAGGCTTGCTCAACGTCGAAAATACCTCGGTCGTCCACTCCTGACGACGACTTGACGAGAATTCGACCCAACTCTCAAGCGCCTTTTCCTCTCTAACCCTTCGTCAGTTCCTTCTTCTCTTATCTCTCTCGGATGATCTCTGATCTCTGCTGCTGAGCTCTCACTGATAATTTGATCTGTGACTTACTGATGATCTCTGATCCCTGCTACTTTGTCAGTCGTATTTATACGGTGACCTAGGGGTGGGGCCTATGGGGGAGGCGGAGCACGAATGTCACAGACTCCCGAGATTACTAGAACTTCTTAGAAGGATCTGGACGAAGTATTACATCAGAAATTGCGGCGTTCCTCACGTCCTGTCGGCGCCTGTCAAATTCCCCAACACTCCTGCCGATTCTAGAACCATCATGAGAACAGGCGCCTCCAACACACGTGCGAATGCCTCCTTGCTGCAGAACTTCTCGAAGATGCGTTTTCCTTTCCTTTATCTTACTTTGCTATACAGCAAATACCATGTCAAGGATGTTGAAGTCAACATTTGTACAGGAGGGATGTTGAAGTCAACATTTGTACAGGGAGGGATGTTGAAGTCAACATTTGTACAGGGAGGGATGTTGAAGTCAACATTTGTACAGGGAGGATGTTGAAGTCAACATTTGTACAGGGAAGGATGTTGAAGTCAACATTTGTACAGGGAAGGATGTTGAAGTCAACATTTGTACAGGGAAGGATGTTGAAGTCATTATTTGCACAGGGAAGGATGTTGAAGTCAACATTTGTACAGGGAAGGATGTTGAAGTCAACATTTGTACAGGGAAGGATGTTGAAGTCAACATTTGTACAGTGAAGTATGTTGAAGTCAACATTTGCACAGTGAAGGATGTTGAAGTCATCATTTGTACAAGGAAGGATGTTGAAGTTAACAATTGTACAGGGAGGGATGTTGAAGTCAACATTTGTACAGGGAAGGATGTTGAAGTCAACATTTGCGCAGGTAGGGATTGAAGTCAACATTTTTACAAGGAAGGAAGTTGAAGTCAACATTTGCACAGGTAGGTATTGAAGTCAACCATTTTACAGCGAGGGATGTTGAGATTTGTAGATTTTAAAGATCTGTGAATATGAGAAAATGGAAGATTGTCAAGCTGTGCACTGAAAAGGAAGAGTTTGTTGTAACAGTTAGATTACTTATTGGTGCGGAAACTTTTAGATGTAATTGAATAGTTTTTCAGAAGAAGTATTTCAAGTTAGAAGGCGTAACTGGCCAGTGTCTGAAAGATGTAGTATATGGTTATATGCACTCTTGATTTTTCATGTATTTTCTCATTAACACTTGTATAACCATGAAAGGTGATAATTGATAAAGAATTTCCTAAGTATTAAGCTTGAAATAAGTAGGTGAACATTTGGAATAGGACATGTTGAATAATGAAGGAAAAAAGAAATTAAGGAAAAGACAGAAAAAAACTGCACTACAAACGTGTTAATATGTCTCGGGAACAATTGAAGCTTATAAAGTAATTGGGTCTGAGTATAAAGGATGCAAATTGAAATGTGCTTATTGGGGTAAATGCAGTTTGAATTCAGTAATGTGGTTGAATGCTTTGGAGCTTTGCTGATTGTTAATGACGTGAAGCTGGCAGCAGAGGTCACTGCGAGAATTGGATGAATTGATGTCAGGTATAGATATCTAGGATAATATCTGAATAGGAGATGAACAAAGTAATGAGCATTTGCATGTAATGTGAATCATTGTTTTTTTTTTTTTACGCTTTCAAAATAGTAGATGAACCCCTACGTAGTTAGAATTCCACAACACATAGTTCACTTACACATACACCATATATTTATATATATATATATATATATATATATATATATATATATATATATATATATATATATATATATATATATATATATATATATATATATATATATATATATATATATATATATACTTATATACACATTATATAGAAGACTGTGATTGGAGGCTAAAATGTATACGTGTGCAATTACTAGGTGTCCCACAGAAACTTAATTTTATGTGTAATTCTGCGTGCATAGTTGTGCCTGGTGTTTATCGTTTCCAAAATGAAGCTGGGAAGAGACGGGATGGTGTGAGGACTGCCCCATCTGTCAGCAGCGTCAGGAAGCGCTTGTAATCCATCCGGTTCCAGTCTTCAAAGACGAGGGGCACAGCACATCCGCAGGAGGTCAAAGTGAGAAGCCCTTTGAAGTCTCGCTTCGTATCTGGGTCAGAAATATAAGAACGAGTGTTTTATGGCGAGGAGCGCGTGTTTGGATTATATGGTGTTCGTACGCTTCGTATGCAAATATATCCAGTTTCTCGTTGAGTTGTTGTTTGTGTGTTAAGTGGTTTCCCTGAAATGTGATTTGAATTAGATTGGGGATTTTCCTTGGGTAGTCGTAATTCTGCCCTTGTCGCTCTCGTTAGGGCGATTTCACTTTATTCGTTGACTTCTTGTGATTCGTTCATTTATACATTTGAAAACGATGTTCATAGATGTATCAAGCTCCTTAGAAATGCTTTAGACCTATTGATTGATAAAAACAAAGTGTCTACTTCGAATTATATTTGGAATGTTCAGATAGAAGGCCTGTCTGTAACCATTTGCTGGGATAATATTATTCGTTTATATTTTGTAACTGCTCGAGGAAACACAAGGAATAAGAAGTAACATTTCACACCCTTTTGCCTTTTTCTTTATTTATTTTTAGAATATTAATTTCTCTTTCCTTTTGGTCTTTCAGGTACGTCTAGATACTTCCGTCTAGCTGGGACAGCAGAGAGAGGTATTATTTGTCGTTTCATTCTTTTTAAATTATAGTAAATTATAGTCTTTTAAGTTATTTCTTATGTCTGTTGCTATGGATAGAAAATCTGCAGCATTTGATCAGAATGCTCAATTACCCAACCTTGCTTAAAATTGTTTCAAGTCAAGTTTGTTGAGCCTTTTCGTTTTTTAGATAACGAACCGTATTTACATGTAGCGGTTCTTGTTTTTTATGATAAACAATTGTTTAGCCCACTTGAAGTTTAATTCTTCTCTGAAGTTAAGGTAAGGAAAAAATAAGTCCATTTCTTGGGTAAGTTGGCAAAGAAAGCGGTAGAAACAATAAGGGTAATTATCATGCTTTTTTGGAATAGTTATTTTAAACAGATCTCATTCTTTACGTCCAGAGCACGTGAGAAATATTTTTATAGTTCAGAATTTACACATTAAGGTGATAGAGGAACTGCTTGAAAAATCAACATATATATATCTTATATCTATTATATATATATATATATATATATATATATTAATATATAGATCTAAATATATATTATAGTATATATAATATATAAATATATATCTATATATATATTAATATATTAATATAATATATATATAGATATATATATCTATATAGATATATTATATAGATATAGATATATATATATACATACATATACATATAGATATATAGATATATATATATATATATATATATATATATATATATATATATATATATCTATATATCGAGCTACAATGTCCTTTTAATATCACTGACGTTCCTGGATTTGAAGGATCCATGGGTTCGCGCCCTGGTCCAGGCAAGTCTATTATCGAGAAAAAATTCCCCTTCGGTTAAGCATCTATGAAAATATATCAATTCCGAGGCAGAGCGAATTAGATATTAAAGGACATTGTAGCTCGATATATGTATATGAATCACGGAAATGTGATATGACTTTATGATATATATATATATATATATATATATATATATATATATATATCTATCTATGTATATATATATATATATATATATTATATATATATATACACGTGTGTATGTACACTGGTTAGGAATAGCTTTTCCTCCGGCTTCAGAATTAATAGTAGGTAATAGTATTATATTTATCCCTGCAGCTTCTTACGATCAGAGAGAAATTCTTCTTATTTTTTTTTTAGTTGAAAGAAGTGTAATCCCACCATGATATCTTGACCAATATTATTGTCATTATTTTCAATATAACAGTATTCGTAGTGTGATTATAATAACTGGAGATAATGATGAAGATTCTCAAGAAAGGAATATTGCGTTGATCGCAGGAGCTGGAGATGTTTGCTCACTGTCAGATATGGTTCAGAGTAACAACGTTTTAATCAAACTATACGATTTTCCATTTCCAGAATCGTAAAGGAAGCTAGTCAGATATCCATTTTTATTTACACTTTTCATGATTAGGTTACTGTTAACCGCTTTTGAATATTAATTCGTCTTCATTAAAATGTGGTGGAATGAAGACGCACCAAGATTCTATTTAATTAGAACTGATCTTGAATTAATTACTTGGCCCGGAAACTTTTGCTCTGTAGTTTAAATCGGAGGAGCGAAAATTCAGTTCCGTTCTTTGGGAACTTCGACCTTACTGCATTTTTCCCTTGAATTTTTTCCTCTCCATTCCTGGTCTTTACGAAGTCTTTTCACCTCTGGCCCTTCAAATTTCTTACCATTATAGGCCGCGAATGTATTTGCATTTAAATACTTCTATTTTGTAATTTGGTTGATTCGTGCATGCGTATCTAACTGTAATAACCATAAGCCTTCTTACCGTCTGCGTCTTTGCAATGTGAGATTATGAACACTACGAAGTGTTATGGATTTCCTCCTGTCGGCACATATCTTGCGGGGTGCAGCTTTCAAAATGTTTTAAAGAATTATTTTAAGAATTATTTATCCTATTAATTTGTTTGCTCTCTCTCTCTCTCTCTCTCTCTCTCTCTCTCTCTCTCTCTCTCTCTCTCTCTCTCTCTCTCTCTCCGTAATTGCACCATTCTCTAGTCTCAACTGAGGAACTTGCGTTAGATCCCCTTGTTGGGTATGGTTAGGGACGGTATGTGCACATTTTCTTAAAATAATGGTTCTATTTAAGAGCAAAGACCAATAGGAACGGTAACCGAATACTCGTTTGTAACTCAGGATCTCTAACCATGAAATGTAAGAACGGTTATAGAGTTAGAAAAAGCACATGCAAGAAAGAAATTCCAAAGCTTGGCAGGAAAAGGAAAGAAATATATACTGAACGCCGTGTAATCCTAGAATGGTCGGTTTTCACAGAGTAAATATAGGACGAGCTCGCCTTACGTGTGGTACGAAGCTGTCAGAGAGCAGGAGAAACATTCGTGCTGAGCTCCATAGAACAGTTACCGAAACAGCACCGAAAGAAGTAAGAGAGAGAGAGAGAGAGAGAGAGAGAGAGAGAGAGAGAGAGAGAGACTCCTTGAAAAGTAAACAACCATAAAAATTTGGCCAAAATTGATAGTTGATTCCACAAATGAGGAAAATGAGCAGTACTCCACCCTTGGAAGAATTATTTCAACTTGGTGTAATCAGTGAGGTAAAAATCGTAATTAGATAGATTTAGCATTGTGGAGAATGTGGTCTTCCCTAACGAATTTAGAATCACTTTGAGGCCAAAATATTTATCCTAAGGAGTGTAAAATGAATACAGTTGTTAGTGTCCTGTCGTGGGCCGCAACTCTTGATAGTTGAGTGTAAACGAGTGAGAGAACAAAGAAACAGATAAATGAACGGTCAGACTACATCGAAATGACTTACCGGCCATGAATTAGGTCATCTTTAGTCCACCGGGACAATACCTTTCACAAAATATTCTCCTTATTTGTTGTATTGTTTCGCGTTCTCTGAAGAGTTACTGCGCCACACGCATTTTTCAGTAATCATCCTTTCCTTCATGTTTTTCCCAGAAGTCACCTTACAACGCCCCCCCCCTTCTCCTTCCCCCCCCCCCCCTTTCTCTCCTCTCTCTCTCTCTCTCTCTCTCTTCTCTCTCTCTCTCTCTCTCTCTCTCTCTCTCACACACACACACACACACACCACAAAGTTACTTTATGTCATCCTACTTCCATTATACATTCTCTTCTTGTTCTCTTAAAAGTGGCTTTACCAGAGTATTTTTAGTACTATCCCATTCCTTTTCTTTTATTACATCTCTTCCCTTCTTCCACTCCCTTTTGCAGTATCTCTCTGTTCCTCCCACTTTCTTCAGTTTCTCTGTGAAATTCTGGACAAACGGCCCCCATGTCTTCCCGAAGGAGGCACAGCTGTAGAATAAATGTCGTCAACGCTTTCTTTTCTTCTCTATATTTTCCTTCAGTATAGAAAGTCCTACACGGTTCTCTGTGTGTGTGAGTGTGTTTGTATGGGCATGTTCTCTGTCGCTTTATATTTGGAGTCTTAGGTTCTCTACATCAATGTCTGTTGTCACGAAATGGGATTTTTTCCCATGTCCGGTCTATGTTGAACGTTCGTATCTCCTTCTCCCAAGGAGAACATAATCCCCCCTAAATTCTCTTATCAGAAACTGGATGCACGCATCTCCTGTTACCTAATGTAATCTCACGTAGATCTTGCTCGTCCCTGTATCCCGTAGATGCGAAAACTTTCTTTTTTTATCCAATTGCCTGGGCCTCTCCCGCCTCCAAGATGTCCCTCCTCAATTGGATTAAGCTGCGTGTTTTACGGTCATGCCCTTAACACTTTTCTTCGTATCTGTCGTGTCTTGTACACTGTCCTCTTATTTGCCTAGGCTTTTCCTCGGGCAGATTTGTTTATTCCTTTTTCGCTATCTGGACGGAAAGGAGACGTTTCTTCTATTTCTTTACGTTTGTGTTTGTGGTGAAGACTCTGTATGTGTTCTGTTCTGTACTTTGAAGATTGTCTTTATAAGTTTTATTCATTTCATCTTTTAAAATTATCTGTATTTGTTAATAGCTTACACTGGGTTCTACTAAATGTTACTTTTTCATAATTGATGTTGATCTCTTTGAGGTTTAAGTATTAAAAATAATCTAGGCAGTTTCATATTTTCTCTTTGCTCTCTGAAATTGAAGGTATCTTGTGTGATAACAATAATTCTGAGTCATAATTACCTATATATGATACTCGCATTTGATGAACGCCCATAATCAGTTTATGATGTACTGGCAATACACGTGAATACTCAGATTGCTTACGCAATATAACTTTCTCATATCAAAGCAATCCGCGAATCCCTTCCGTGAAGCGGAGTCCTCTGATGCTCAGCTCAAAAGGAACGACTCAACAGGTCTGAGGCATCAGATCCGTCCCGGGAGAATCCGCCCTTCACAACACATTCGTTCTTTGCTTAAAAGATTGAATGGGGCTATGTAACAAAAGGACACATGCACATTCCAGGCTCTCTCTCTCTCTCTCTCTCTCTCTCTCTCTCTCTCTCTCTCAAAGATCTTTAGTGGTTATTGTCGTTCATTTAAAGTACACCGAAAATTTACTTTTGAAAAAAAAATCTCCATCATTGCTAACATATAAAAATCGTTCTGCCATAAACCTAGCATCCTAAAAAAGCAGTAAAACTGTAGATTATTGTTTATCATAACGTCGCAGAAAGCCCCTCAGTGGCGTGATCGGTATGGTCTTGACCTGCCACCTCGGTGGCCGCGATTTCTATTCTCGGGCACTCCATTGAGATGTTAGAGACGTGTATTTCTGGTGATAGAAGTACACTCTCGACGTGGTTCGGAAGTCACGTAAAGCCGTTGGTCCCTTTGCCGAATAAGCACTGTAAAAACACCATACAAAAAAATAATAATAATAATAATGAAAATAATAATGTCACAGAACATAGACTGCTTCAGTGCGTTTATGAATGGTGATCATCATGCCGGGTAGCCACATTTTTTTCCCCTGTATTACGAATTACAGGTGATATGACATGACTTTGCAGTACTGAACGGTGTATTTTCATTCCCTAAGTAAAAAGGATTTACGAAACGGCAGAATTACAGCAGATATATATATATTACGTATTGCATAACAGCGAACGGCATTAATGCAGCAATACGCTTCCTGTGTCGATGGTCGAAGTTACTGAAGGTTTGTCCTTGTGAGTGCTTAATGGCTGAGAATTGATATTTCTCAAGTAAATTATACTTTGGTACTTAATTCCAAACTAGAAGTCAATTTCTATGAATGTAGGTGCCGGTTATTAATATTTGTAAATGGATGAAGAAAGGAAAATTGCATTAAACTGATCAATCAGACTTTTAACATTAACACTAGTTAATGCTTTCGTCAGGAAGTTTGAGCACCTGCCCAGAAACAGCCTGAACTTGTGAAATTTGTAATTAAATTTTATTACTCCACAAATTGTCTGATCAGTTAACAAAGTAGCAATAAGCTTACTGCTGAACAGAATTACTGTTGCTTTTAATCTCTTGTATATTTTACGTTGTTTTCTTTCCGAATGGCATTTAACCGATCTCTTTCGTTTGTTTCCGCGACCATGAATAATCAATTGTCGGTAATGCAAATGTTTTGAATGTAGAGGTTAGGCGTACAGTATTCAGATCGAAGTGTTATTTGTTCGATTCACAATAAGAGTGCATTGCTATTGAGCGATCCCCAAAAAATGACGCATATTATTCATCTAGAAAACAAAGGAAGATAGAATACGGGGATGGGGAAGGGAGGGGGAAGGGGAGTTGCTCAGAGGAGAGACGTCATAGAGGGGCCGGGGGTGAGGAAGGAACAATGTTAAATGTGAATTTTTATCAAAGGGATAATTGCGAAACGGCACAGAAGCCTCTTTTGGACTTCAAACGAATTAGCTCGAAATAGCCCAGCACTCGCCGGCTATATAGCCAAAGCAGAACCGAAAGATGGACTCCGGATTTTGACAAACTCATTATTCAAGGTGACACCTCACCCTTATTCGACTTCAAACGAGACACTCATAATAGCTAGTGCTAGAAGGTCCTATACGTGATATTCTCTCTCTCTCTCTCTCTCTCTCTCTCTCTCTCTCTCTCTCTCTCTCCAGAAATTTTCGTGTTGGTTCGCTTCTTCTCTTCATAAACTCACACTCACTCTGCCCACCCCCCTTTTGTGCAATATGTGGCAGATTTTTTTTTTTTATTATTGTCCTCGTTGATACAAAGCGCAGTGTTATTCTCCCGACAGAAAACAATGGAGGCGTTGAGGGAGAAAATTGTCATGCTGCTTTTGTCTGGGGAACCAGACGGTGACTGTGCATCATTTCGCATATAATTCATAAAGAATTATTAATTTGGAGCCTACAGATTAGGTGTGAGTCAGAATCATTTGTCTTATTCTTTGTCACGAGTTCTCAAATACTGAAAACTCATTCGATATGTATGCATATTATATATGATCACAACTCAGATTTGAAATGTACGAAAGTTTCATTCAAATATTTAAGAACAGTGATATCCAATTCATGTCCTCTTGAGATGGAAGTTAGTAAAAGACTAAAAAAGGCCAATAAACAAAGGACGGGCTGAATAGGATTTGGAAATGGAATATAATGAAATTACCTCCGAATGTCAGATTATGCCTACGTTTAATGCGGTCTATATTGCTGAACAAACATGAATCATGTCTGCCAGTGAAAATATTTCTGAAAAGTATTGTCGATTTGAGAATAAAGCTTTAGGAAGAATGTTAGGAGTCAGAGGTCTAGAAGTGATACCATAAGGGAAATTATGAGGCTTCTATACCTTTCTATACCTAGAGATGAGGTAATGAGGCAAGGGAGATGGGGATGACTTGGAAACGCCCTTCGCAAAACTCCTGCGAGAAAAGTTCATGATATTGTCAGCTCCTCTCAGTGCCTGTAGCCATTGATGTAAAAGAAATTTTATATAAATATAAATAATGTAATATGGATTATATGAAATAATAGTTAATATAATACATAATTAACTACAATATCATAGTCCCCACTAGATATTTAGCCATGAAAATAAATATATATATATATATATATATATATATATATATATATATATATATATATATATATATAGTGTGTGTGTGTGTGTCAGTGTCGCACATACTTGTAACAAACAAACACGGCGGAAGTGTAGTCTTAAATTTCCATATTGTATGGAGTCTTTGCACCTGTTCGCGTTCAACTTAATCTTGTGCATGGATAAACATTTTCATGTGTATTTATGTTTTAAATATAGGAGGAATTCGTGGAATACATTAGGGTAAATGTTTTTGTTTTTTGTTAAATTACTGATTAGGATTTTACATCAAATTCATTACCTCCGAATTACCCGAACGAACAAAAGCCTTTTTATATATATAATTTATTTCGCCGGGTAGCGAGGCACTCTACTTTTATCTAATGAATAATTGGAAATGAAGTCTGCTATGCAAATGAGTTTCCCCTGTTTCATTAATTAGCTTTTTAAACTCAATTAAGGGTAAATGCTATCGATAAATTAGTTTTCATGAATGCTTATATATAATTGTGATTTCCATTAGAATTGTAACCTACCTGCGGTAATGGAAAGCATTCCTGTGTTGCTCCCAATGAGGCGCTACGTATAAGGTTCTGGAAATAAACTTCTCGTACTGTATAAGGAGTATACTCAGATTCTTTCTTCTATAGATTTAATATTTTTAGCGAATTAGTGTTACTTTGGGAAGAAGTCGCCCCATATATACCTTTCATTTGAATATGGTCCCGATAAACAAACAAATGAGTTTAGAAACTAGAAAAGAAGAGAGGTAAATTGAGTCTGCTGCACTCAGGAATACAAGTGCTTTAAGATGTTGCAGTATACACCGTGTTCATCATGGCCTGCAAGAAGTTTTGAGATTTGCTGAAGTATATATTTTGCCAAAGCTGTTATAGCTACCCACATCAACTGAGGCGCCTTGACAAGGGGGCTGATATTATTGAAAATATAATCACATTCCTTTTTGGGTACGATGTCAAATACTTTTGCGAGTTGTAATAATAATGAACTGGACTGGGCAAAAGTGCGACGTATCCCCTCTTCTACCCCCAGTTTATTGGTTTTGGTATTAATTCAACTGTTTATCAAACCCCAAGTATATAGTCATGATAGAATTAATTTCAAACCCGGAAAAGTTAGCTACAAAATCAACTCAATTTTTAACTACAAACAATGCTCCATGGCGACAATTATCAAAAAATAAATAAATAAATAAATGAAAAATGGAAAAAAAAATAAAACAAATTGAATAAAAATTGCATAAACATTAAAGGATAAACACATGCAACGTACCAACAGGCAGGTAACTATTAGCCTTCAAATGTGGACTTGTAAAAGACCCCGTAATAGGATAACTGTAGCTTCTCTGTCCCTCACTCCCTTTGTGACATCATAATCCTGTGTTACTGAGGTTAAGCGTTATTGTAGCCTGATCAACTCCTCACAACGAACCATTATTTTTCCCTTATCGGGTCATGTAACAATGCATGACCTTTTCAACAACAAGTCATTAAAATAGAATCTTCAGCCGCCGCCCCCTCCCCCCTTTCCTTGTAGCGCATGACTTTACTCCTTAATCTATACATAATCACAAGATGATGAGTTCAGGGAACTTCTAATACTCTACCATACAGCCAACAATTATATTCCCAATTTATAGCCCCACACCCATGTACGATAATGATTTCCGTACATTAAGGAGTTCAACATTAGTAACGTTTGCGTCCTATTCATGCATAGTGTCATCTGAATCTCATTATAAAAAGGTCATTAAATCTCCTGTTCTTGTCTTGTACATGCATGCGTGAAACATTGTTTAGCTTTCCACATGAATGCCATACAACCTTTTACAGCATATGATTCTCTCGCACTGTAGGTTACAAAATAAAGGAATTGTCCTCCTTTATCAGCATCGTTTTTGCACCCATTCGTGATATCATAATCACATAATATTGAGGTGAGAGATTTTAACGTAGTCTGCAAAGCAATGTATGCGCTAATTTGTGACGTCATGACCCAAGGAATAAGTGTTCTCAAGTTTTGGTGACTCAGTTCAATGTATGGGAAATTCAGTTGGCATTTCAAAGACAGTTCTTTTAACAACCTTCTACCACGACGTCATAGTCCACTGAAATAAGGATTCCGAAATAGTTCAACCTTTTCTTCATTTCGAACGAATGCCATTTTGTGACATCATCATAACATCGTGATGAAGTCATGAAACCCTTTAACCAACTTTGCTAAACTTACCAGCCAATGGAGCTGTGAATAAAGTTGAAATAGGGTACAAAATTAGTCAATGGCTGCAGCAATATAAGTTGATAAGTGAATGCTGATGCTTTATAAACTTTCATTTGAATTTTATTGCAAGATAGATAATCGGATCGTATTGCCGCGAATGCTACGTCATCGGACTTTGGCAAATCGTCTGATTTCTAAGCGATAGCTTCAGAAAGCACCACAATGAACCTTAAATTAAAAATTGTTGAAAAGAATCTGAGGAACAAGTTACCAAACTCCAAGATATATTTATCTTATTTTTCGAAAAATTATCCACCATTCATTGATCTGAGTCCTTCTGTTACTGGTATGAGACAGAAATAGTTATGTATAATAACTGATTAACCTTTGAGATATATTTCTCTGAGACTTATACAATTTAATCTTCTCTGAAGAATAATTAGTATATCTGATTTGTAATCGTGCGTGTGCTCTTATGTGTGTAGGTGTGTGTCTATGTATGTATATGTCACAAAGAGAGAGAGAGAGAGAGAGAGAGAGAGAGAGAGAGAGAGAGAGAGAGAGAGAATGTTGAACAGGCTTATTTATCTGGTTTTCCTTGAGAATGTGGGAAAGGTACAGGGTTTATAAAGATTTAATCTCTTGATTTTCCTAGAAAATGATCATAAGAGAGGGATAAAATGACAGAAAAAAAAACGAAACAGAAAACATTAAGTTTAATTAAATAAGAACCAAAGGGAAAGAGGAAAAAAAAGAACTCTGCTCCCTTCTTCCTTGCCATATGCAATATAAATGATTCAATTAGACTTAATGCTTCTTTCGTACTTTTCCTTTGTCTCAGCCATTGCAAATCCTGCGAGGAAACTTGGCCTTTTTTCACATCTCATCCCTTGTCTTATGCAGCGGCGCCATGTTACCCTGGGTGGGTTGGAAGAAGAAGAAGAAAAAGAAGAAATTCACAAGGCGACGTTTTATTGGATTAGGACCTCTTTTCTTTTGGTCCATCACTTTAACTTCTGTCACAGATTGGTTATTCCATTACAGTTATTTTCATGATATATTGGGGTAAGGAAAGTATTTCGCTTGTCACTTTTGCTTTGCTCGAATGATTTGGCAATTTTAAGTCATTTCATTTTTATGATTAACGATCGTGGCGCACGATCAAATTAATGTATATGGATTTTTTTGCAGTGTTCGTAGTCTTTGAAGTTGCAAATCGGCAGCTTTATTGCAGTAGCGATTCTGTAAATATTTAGGAATTGTTTTCCGTTGGTGCAATATAATAGTGATGAGATTCATTTTTGTTGCCTTTTTTCTTTTCACTCCCGTACGAATTCATGTGGATAAAAACGCGTTATTTTATTTATTCCCGAAGCGTGGAATGAGAAGTCAGTAAGTTACTTTAATTATTTTTAAGATATGTGCTGTTATTTTGTTTTGTTTTTAAGTCGATTTTTCATTATACAGAAATTACACACACACACACACACACACACACACATATATATATATATATATATATATATATATTATATATATATATATATATAATTATTTATTATAATTGTTATATGTATATATACATATTACACATATATATACATATATATATATAAATATATATATATATATCTATATATATATATATATATATATATATATATATATATCATAGGGACATTCCAAAAGCAGTGTTTGGAATTATCAGTACCTTAAACAATCTAGTTATAAACTTCAACAGATTTCACCTCAGTATACATACATATATTCATATTAATTATATTGCAGTCGGACGCTTTATGAGCGTTTTATTAATTAGCGTACATACTCCCAAGGTAAAATGAACAAATTCTGTATTTTATTTTTCATGCTGTTACATTACAGTAACAACCGCATTGTCCCCGTAAGAAAAGTAAAATATATTACCTCAACTGATATTTTGCAATTTTTCTCTTATAAGCTTCAGCTTTCAATCTAACGGACGAATATGTTTGAAACCATAGAGGTGAAGACAACAATGTCACGAAGTCACAGAGAGAGAGAGAGAGAGAGAGAGAGAGAGAGAGAGAGAGAGAGAGAGAGAGAGAGAGAGGTTGGCTTGGGGAATTCTTGCAAAAAGCGAAAGTTTAACCTCGCGAATTCTTTTGGAAATATGCATGGAACGTAACCTTTCCCCCACACATTTCTCTCTAAAAAAAATTGATTAAATAAATAAATAGAAAAAAAAATCCTATTGGTCGCCACTGCACGTGTGTGTGCGTGTTTTGTGTGTGTGTGTTTGTGTGTGTCTGTTGGTTTAATTTAGGTGCCTGAATGTTTGAAGCGGAAAATTCTAGAAACTTTTTATTCTGTAGTCGTATGGGGCTGGAGAGCAGGAGAGTTGTGATAAAACTTTGCTTATAATTTAGAAACGTGGATTAATTTTTAAATGCGATCAAGTTTCTCAGATATGCGAGTCGCATAATAAAAAAGAAAGTGTTGTTGTTTATCATTTTTTTTAAAGAAGAATTGTAGGCGAGCATTAAATATGCAGTAAGAGAATAATTTTCCTGGAAAATGTTGCCTTGCCCTTTGAAAGCCTTACTCAGGTAAAGGAATGAGAAGTCCTTATTCATTTCCTACTAGCACGATGTACCAGAGAGATGCTCATAATTTACCTTAGCTTCGAAATAAATTCTTTACAGTCTTCTTGAAGTTTACACTTTTCACAACCCACCTTTTTCAGTATTTGTCTCTTGTTTGAATTCAAATTTCATTTATCAGAGAGACCGAAACTTATCCCCATCATGGGATCGAGCTCAGCCAGTCTTTGACAAGGCCACGTGACGTTCGGTCAGTATTCCAGTTTTCATTGATTAACATGGTTCTCTTGCTGATGCTGCAGACGAAACCCTATTTCTTCGACTCCAGGATTTCACTTCTAGGTCTGCCGTTGTCCTCAGCTTCTCCCCGATAAAGACGCGCGTTACCGCATCAGTCGAGTATCCGAGTGCATCCTAAGTTAAGTATATCTTAGTTTTACCAGACTACAAGAGCTGATTAACAGCTCTCCTAGGGCTGGCCCGAAGGATTAGATATTTTTACGTGGCTACGAACCAATTAGTCATCTAGCAACGGGACCTACAGCTTATTGTGGGATCCGAACCACATTATATCGAGAAATAAATTTCTATCACCAGAAATAAATACCTCTGTTTCCGCGTTGGCAGTGCCGAGAATCGAACCTCGGACCTCCGGATTGGTAGCCAAGTGCGAAAACCACTCGTCCAACGCGGAACTAAAAGTGCATCCTACAATCGCTGACCCTATGTCCCGTATGATGACATTTAAAACATTATATTTCCCGTTTCTTGTGGTGATCGAGCTTTGTTGTGTCCTTCCTGTCCTTACTCTTAAACGATCGGTTTAACAAGTACTATCCTTGCCGACCGGAAACCAAAATCTAATTGTTTTTTTCCCTTTCCGTTTTCCGTTTTGTGTGTG
>NC_061108.1:33330389-33340389 GCF_015104395.2 Macrobrachium nipponense
TTGGCACGTTGTTAATATATTCAGACAAATGTTCTTCATGAAGATGTTTACCCTCTGGAGGATTGTTGAATCTATGGATCAGTTTTACCTGGTTTTAGAGAAATTCATTTTAGGCAAAACTTTCGTAGATAGTTCTTGTCTCCCAAGAGCCAGTGATAATGACTAAAACTTTGCTTCTTGTAAATGAAACTATTTGCAAGGCTCAGGTGTTGATCATCATCATTTTAAAATACCGAATAGTAGCAAACTCTAGGATCAATAGGGTCTGTCGGTCTTTCATATTTCAACTGCATTTCCTGACTCGTTGAACTAATCTCAGTTTAAGGAGCAATGTCATCAGTTAAGGAGAGAAAACCATTTACACACCTTTCTCGCTGTCACTAAGCTTGACTTGGGTTTTTTAGCCCGGCAAGCCACATAGGCATAACATGATATCAGACGACGTATTTAGACTTAAAATTTGAGTGGGGGAGGGTTGGGAAGGGCAGCAGACTAGCAAAGGACGGTGACATTTGGTTTTCATAAGAAAAAAAGAAAAAAATCATCTGTCACCAGTAAAAAATAAGTATGCTGGTACCTTTTGAGTTATGCCAATGTGTTCTCTCCTGTGAAAGAAATTTCCCACTCTGTAGAGCCTTGGTTTTGTATATTTGTAATATAAGTTGATTGTTATTAGTTTACCAAGTTAAGCTCGAATCCTGGTTACCATATATATTTATATATATATATATATGTGTGTGTGTGTGTGTGTGTGTGTGTGTGTGTGTGGTGTAGAATCTCCATACTGCTGTTCTCTTCTGTTTCTATTTGCAGGTGGGTAAATTTTGATCAGACGTTTACTTGTATAGCTAAATGAGGTTTTTTTTCTTACATCATGTTGGTGACTCGGGGAAATCTTTATTATGTCCATTTCATACGGTAAACAGAATTCTGAAAAGAGGGTGTGTAAATTGTAAACGATGCGCTTTCAGCAACATGGAACACCTCACTGGATAATTTATTTGACTGGGTAGGTTGAAATGGCCATGTGGATTGGTCGCCACACTTGCCAGACCTTTAAATTAAAATCCATGATTTCATCCTCTCTGGTGTGTGAAAGGATCAGCTATCAGCTTTGCGCGATGCAAAATCCAGCTGTTCAAATATTGAAACAGTACATCACGAATAAATCACCTCATGCGGTGCACTATAGACATTACTTGAGGTTCTTTGCAGCATCCCTTCGGCCTCCAGCTGCAACCTCTTTCATTCTTTTTACAGTGCCTCCGTTTGTATTTTCTTTCCTCCATCTTTCTTTGCACAGTCTCCTAACAATTGATTCCTAGTGCAACTGCAAGGTTTTCCTCCTGTTACACCTTTCAAACCTTTTTACAGTCAATTTCCGTTTAAACGCTGATTAAACTCATAGGTCCCAGCGCTTGGGCTTTGGCCTAAATTCTATATTCTATTCTATCACGAATAAATCGTGTTCAATAAAATATCGAATAGTTAGTCGAACTGTGCTCCACTCATGAAGAACCTAGTGACCATGTCGTTTAATAAAGCAGTGTATATTTTGCAGGGCTGAGTGTTGCAGCTTATGGATCACTTTGCTTGGGCCAGTGATTGCTCCCAGCCTACTGCCAACAAGTTTGCCCACCTAGAAATGTGTACAGTCTTTTTCGGTCAAAGAAAATAACTGTAACCAAATCCCTTTATTCTCAATGGGAAACATGGGGAGAAAAGGTACATGAAGAAGTATATGCATATGTGTATATATTTGTATATATTAGGTCATAAATAATATATTAATATCAAGTTCATTAAACCTTGGAAATAACTCCAACCAAGAGTGAATAATATATGATAAATGCACCAAACTGACCAGGATTAGAGCATGCTTGGTACCTTGTTAAAAGTCGCTTTGCGTCTCCGCGTAACGAGAAATACAATTAATTCGGATAATATTCGTGTAAGCAGCATTTTAAACATTTCTTTTCAACATTACACTGCTATTCATATTCCGAAACTAATAAATTCTAAATTCATTAACTGATTCTTCCTCCATCTCGATCCATGTTCCTTTTATTAGCTGAGTTTATTTTTATGGTTTTGATCGTAGCGTGTGCACTAAAGAATACAAGTAAAAAGCAAGCATTTTTGCTCATCGTTCATTTCATCGTACTATTGGTTGCCAGCTGTACGGTGTTGCCTCTTACGCCTGACACCTGCCAGATGCCCGTTTAGATGGGTTGTTGAACGTTGGCGTTTTATGATACACTTTTCTCATTTCTCCTGGACTTGGTAATTCAATCGAGTATCATCTTCCAAGTTTGCTGAGGCCCTGTTGTTAGAAAAAGCGCATCGAAAATTGGGCTATGTATTCTTTTCTTATGGAAGCTAGTCAGTTCTTCACCAAAACAAAATAGTTCCTATATCTCTTGAGATTTTGCTGATTTTGCAATCAGCGAAATGGGAAGGTGATAACTGGGTCAGTACACTCAGGGCGTAAAATTGTGGTCTGTGCTTTGAGTCAGGTAAAAATAGTTGATTATGGTATAATTATCTTTTAAGGAAGGAAAATTTTCAGTATAATCTATTCAAAGGAACACCGACGGTTTGCAAAAAATTAATCCAGAGGTAGAAAAAGATTTAAAAACCTAAAATCGCAAGCCGGGTGAAAAAATACTTCCCACCAACATATGTGAAATTTTAATGAGATAATGGTCAATTTTTGCCACTGTTTTGTATGTTAAAGATAACATTACAGAGAATGTGGAGGCAATTGATCTGGTTATAGAATATGCGTCTTGCTTCAAAATTTGACTTTTTCAAAGATAGCACATGGATTACGAGTCTCCCCGTCGGTTTCATTTTTAAGAACATAGTATGTTTTCTCAGGCATTTTTCTTTGCTCTTCGAAATGACATTTCCTAGCCAATGCATGACGAACATCAATTTGCAACAGCGTTCGCTAAAAATAGAAGCATTTATAGCATATCCTCTCGGGAGACGAGAAATGCTCACTAGCTTTTCCAGCCGAAAGGTCAAAAGTGGCTCCACTCAATGTAATTCCTGTGACGCTGTCGACGCGTCCTTCGCGTCCTTCGTCTGTTCGGTCGTTGGTTAACTCGCTGTTTTCCTCGTCCTGTCAGTGACTGATGTATAAATGAACTTTTTTTTTTCCTCCTAAAGTTGGAAAGTGTTCAACGTAAAGTAAATGAAATTTGTCAAGAGTGTCTGAATACGCGTGATGAATTAAACCAAA
Source organism: Macrobrachium nipponense (assembly GCF_015104395.2). Taxonomy (NCBI): domain Eukaryota; kingdom Metazoa; phylum Arthropoda; class Malacostraca; order Decapoda; family Palaemonidae; genus Macrobrachium; species Macrobrachium nipponense. The sequence continues at coordinate 33,333,637 of NC_061108.1, forward strand.
CCTCCTACAATAAATCTCAGTCAAAGTCACAAGGAAAACGGTTTTACAATCAACACGCACCATTATATATACGGTATTATATATATATATATATATATATAATATATATATATATATATATATATATATATATATATGTGTGTGTGTGTGTGTGTGTGGTGTGGTTGTGTGTGTTGTGTGTGTATGTGTGTGTGTGTTTTGTGTGTGTGTGTACGTACACTTTACAATCGAGACTTTCCGCTCTACTGATGATTAAAATATATAGTCATATCGTGATTTTCCATTTAATTGTCGAACCTTTAATATCCCATAATACACACAAACACACACACACACACACACACACCACACACACACACATATATATATATATATATATATATATATATATATATATATATATATATATATATATATATATAATTTTTTTTGCTGCAAGGGGCCAACGGATTCATTACGAAGCTCAAAATAAAAAAACAACAATGTTTTGGAAAACCTCCGTTAAATGTTGCTCTGCATTGCAAGTGTTTCCGCCGCTAGATACATTTTCCTGACTGATTGGACTTGCTTGAATGGTATTGAATTGACTTGGGGAGAGATAAATGCAATTAAGTTGCTTTAATTGGGTTAGTGTTTTGATGGTGCTGTGAGTAATCGGGCTTTAATGGCTGCTGTTTTTGCGAGCCATCAACTGATTGGAGTTCTTGAATATTTGTTTCCGGATTTCTTAAATATGAAATTTGATGATTCATGGATTTATACCATTACGCTTTTACTTGAGGAACTTGATAGGTTTCGAAGTAGTAAAGTTTATATCCCTAAAGGACCAAGCACAGTGTCTGAAATATTAATCCGATTTTTTTATTTATTTATTTGCTTATTTATTTATTTAAATTTTTTAGAAAGACATGTAGTTTATGTATACAAATAGTGTGACAAGAAAGAAAGTGTAAAAAAGGCTGATTTTAATAAGATTCCATTTTCTAAGTGTAACGTTATTAACAAGGATAATAGTAAAAAAAAACACGTATCATTTGTCTTATAGTCAAAGATGGAAGTCTTGAGTTCTTCCGTTTATGCATGCAAATTCTAATACATATTAATGTGCTCAGATTTCTTTGTATATTTTATAAGTCTCGTCCACTTATTTCGCAGAAGGGTAAGTTCTGTCAACAGGTCGTTCATAAATAAAATCCAATCTCAGGAGCATTTGTCGGAGACTTATCAAGGGTTTTAGTGAACAACCCTCTCTCTCTCTCTCTCTCTCTCTCTCTCTCTCTCTCTCTCTCTCTCTCTCTCTCTCTGTGTGTACTGGAAAGCGATAATTTGTCATGTCCTATATTGGAAATAAGAATTATGCAATCCAGTGTTATTTTACATTAAATTAATCTCTCTCTCTCTCTCTCTCTCTCTCTCTCTCTCTCTCTCTCTCTCTCTCTCTCTCAATATTATCATTCATACGTCTTTTGTAGGGATTTTATAGCTTTTAAGCATAGTCTTTCTCACTTGGACACTTAGTTCGTGATTGGCTGTTCACATAAATAATTTACTGCAACATTTTTATAGTTTCTCAGGACATGGCCTCTGATGTAAGCTATGGACTTTTGTATGCGCAGATATGATCATGCAGTGAATTTTGTGTATACTATATATATATATATATATTATATGTATATATATATATAGTATATATATATATATTATATTGTGTGGTGTGTGTAATGCTCATATAATATATATATATATATTATATATATATATATATATATATAAATCAGAGCACCAGCAGGAAAAATGAAAAGCAGCAGTACCTAGCGCTTTCGTGTATTCTTCTTTTTTTTTATATATATATCGTACCCTGATGAGGGGGGTATCAAGAATACACGAAAGCGCTAGGTACTGCTGCTTTTCATTTTTCTTCTGGCTCTTGATATACAATCTTCACGTGTTACTTGTGATCGTATAAATAATATATATATATATTCATATATATATATATATATATATATATATATATTTATATATATATATATAATATATATTATATGTGTGTTATATATATATATATATATATATTATATATATAATATTATATATATATTATATATATAGTGTGTGTGTATGTATATATATTTATATGCATTGGAAATATGTTCTTGTAAATTAAAAGAGTCTTGGATCCCATACTTCCAAGGAGGAAAGTACAGGTTGGCTTATTGTTTTTTGTTTTCATTTAGTTAGCTCTTTCTTAACAAAGTGAGTAAGGGAGCTTTACTTTAAATACTCTAGGTAATCCTTCTTCTGTGATCGGTTTAATCCTTTAAATATGTTGGTGATAAGGAGGGATTTAGTAAGGGGGGAGGGGTTGTCATGGCTGCTCTGGGGATTATCGCTCAAGGACCAAGTGTTGTAGGTTGATGATTCTCTTCCTAGTGACCGTTAAGATTTCCTGAGACAATATCTTGAGCGGGACGCGTAGGAGGAGGGCGGGGGGGGGGGGGGGGGGATGAGATAAACCGCAGACTTTTTGGAATAAACCACAGAATGACATTAATTAAACCGCAGAGTGTCCATATTTCTCAGAATTCTGAATTCTCAAAATCACTCAGATCTGTGGAAATTTATTTCGTAAATTAATTCTGTTGCCGATTTATAGAAGTGACTGTAAATGTGTCTAGTGGCGGAGGTACTCTGAAGCTAAATTTACAATGATTGAGTTATTGTTGACACTTCTCCCTTTTAATGGTGGAGTGAGGTTGAGCAATGAGTGCTATCTGTCTTTCATTTTTTCCAGGATCTAAATAGGCATGTTTTATATTCCTTTTTTTTATGATGCTGGCCCCATGTTTCAGAATTGATTGGTACCACTGCTTTAAAATGTTTAATTAATAACTATTTATTTAACCAATTTTGCAAACGTATCTAAATCGTATTTTGAATTGTGGTTGACAAAATCTACTCCAAAGAAAATTTATTTGCTTATGTGGATTTTTTTTTTATCTCAGTTCTGAGAAATAGTTTAATGTAATAATCTCTGGGTGTTATTCAACTGGAGCACAATACGTAGCTGCGCGTTACATTTTTTACTTAATTAAGGATTTATTTATTTTGAAATTGGACTTCACATTTTATTACTTATGTTCAGAATTAATCTGAAATTTTATAGAACATACTTTTGTCTAATTTAAAGATTCCAAGAACTGGTTTGTTAGGAAAATTAAGAAGTTTACGGACCGAGTAAGATAGCCATTTTGAAGACGAGAAAATGAGCAACAGGCTACAGTAGTTGATTTTCATATTTGTTATTATTTAAAATGCCTGGAAAAATTCAAGGGAAACCGTGTTTTTCTTGGGTCAAAAATAAAAGTTACGTAGTAAATATATAATATTTTTTTCCTGTAGCCGTTGCCGGTACAAATATGAATGTGCCTGTGTAAAGTCAGACATACTCGCTCATGGAAATGTAAACATATGTTTCGCCATTCTGTAACAGTTTGACGAATGCTTCCGGCTGTTGTGTATAGTGACAAATGCAAAGCTCCGTATTAATTTGCCTTTTCATTGTTCCAAAGCTATTCATGATACATATGATGCGGAAGAAAGTTGTTTAATTTTCTCCGAGCATAATGTGAAGACTCATTATTTTAATAAACGAAATGGAACGGGCAACGCAATGCTGCTTCTCTGTATAGCCCAGGTCTGAAGGAAAAGGAGAAAGAAAGGAGGAAAGAGTTGAGGAAGCATTGAGGGTAGCTGGGTAGGAAGAGCTAAAGTTAAATAAGTTTTATGTATAAAGTACGTGACAGTATTTAGAGGACGTATTTCAAAATATGAGATTTAGCGCCGGTTTTTCTCCCAAATCCCTAATAGTTTTTAAGGTATTATATGAGAATTTTTTTGCGGTTGGAAGGTACGCAGATATTTATCAATTGTGTGTGGATTTAAGAGTGTTTAGTGGATTTTAAAAAATATTCATCCACATTATTCTAAATGATCATTTCTGGCGGGGATGGCCAAAGTCGTCATCTATGTGGCGCTACTTCATAGGAATCAGTCGAACAATCATTCACTTGCCACTTGAAAATAGTCGAGACTTAGAAGTGGAATTAGAGGAAATGAACAGAGAAACAAGTAGAATATAGTGCTTTATTATTTACTGTTGACAACCGTTCCTGTTCATCAGTTCATTTCTTTTGTCCTCCATGAGCTCTTATGACTTATTTTGCTATTCAGCTGATTATTTTGGCTTTTCCGAGTATGGCAGCATTCAGTATATCGCATATTCTTCTTCATCGGCTTTGCTGCTGAGATTATGCGACTTTCTTATTATTTATGGTTACATATTACGGGGAGAAAATTAGATATTGAGATTGTGACCATTTTTATTGGTTATGCAAAAGAGTACTGTAGCAGATGGGTCTTAAGCTGTAAAAAATGGAAAAAAAAGAAATAGCAAGAAAATCGTCGGTATGTATTCTCTTCCAGATCATATTGCATGTTAATGATTAACAAATGTTGAAGAATAGAAACACGCTGGCGAAAGATCGTAGATCGTTCCATGACTCGCTAGCAGATCATCCTCTCCCCCCATCCCCCACCCCACCCATCCTCCATCCCCCTGAGGCCTTCAATCCCCGACCTCGAGACGACCGGCGAGGTCAGGCATTTTTCCTTTATGGAAGAAGTCGACGCGAAAAACAGGCCCAGCGAAAATTTTTTGTCGAAAATTGGGAAAGGGGAAATCCGCTGTTATCCGGACAATGGGGACAGTTATGCGCCTCGGTGTATTGAAAACCAGCGTCCGGTTCAAGGCACCATATCAGCTTTAATCAAGTCCTTTCAAAAGAGGCGCCTTTATAATGTGATCTCGCACACGCTTACGACTTTCTGAATAATATGCCCAGCTTCTATTTTGCTTTTCTTTTTCTTTTTTTCTCCTTTTTTTAATAGCTTCGTTCTTGTTCATTATTCAAGAGCTGATAAAAAAAAATAGTCTTTTCATCATAATGGAGTATTCAGAGACTTTTTATTGATGTATGTTTATTTTCTATTTTAATGATAGTTCTATTCTCCTGTTTGTATCGAATGTGGAGATATAAAATTGTAACTCCTCCGCACGAAGAGAAATGTGTGGCCTTCTCTTTATAAACGCTTACTTTTATTTTGTTTCGAATTTAAAATTAAAATAAAAAAAAATAAATCGAGAGTGAATATATTTTGTTCCGCCTCACGGAAATGAAAGGAACTCAGTTATTTTTTATGCTTTTAAATTCGGTATTTACTTTTATTTTGTATTTTCCCCATTTGCTTATCTAGTTTTGTGGGTCTATGTAGAAGGTTTTATAAGGTTTTATTGCTAAAAATAACGAAAGCATCAAATGTGGTATATTTTCTTTTCGTTTTCCTTATAGTTTGATGTATTCTTGAATATTGAATGTGATTGTTTGATTGTGTGAATTATAATGCAATGCCTCTTAACATGGCGTTTATATTTTTGCAGTTATTTAACACTTACTCTGTATCTTCACGATTGCTTTATGGGAATATATCAATTTGATATACAAGTTCATTCTTTCGAAATACCTCTGAGTTACAATATAAAGTCATCTTTGCCGAATGTATTTTCTGAAGTCGTAGTTTTATATAAATTTAATGTTTTCTGTAATTAGGTATATTTATATTTTTTCAAAGATATTTATTAAAAATTTCATATTATCTTTTCCATTTTTTTTAAATTAAAAGCTCCATATTTTCCCTTTCAATCCCTTAAAAATGAATTTTCATTTGAGGTTTTTTAAAGTAAATTAAAAATGCTGCATTAATTATATATTTTTTTTCTCAAATGAAGACCGGAAAAATATACTTGCTTTTTTTTGATGAAAACGGGCAAAGATTGGCGACACTTTTTTTTGTGAGGGGAAATTGCTGCCGACGACGGAAAATATATATGTATATTTTTCTCATAGGTTTGATATTATACGCTCCGTTGGTTATTAAGCACTAAAACAGTGAGGGGCCGTCGTCCTGGAATACTACTATGTCCACTTTCTTTTCTTAAAGAAAATATTGTCTCATAAAAGTTATAAATGGAGACCTCCGCTGGATAACAACTGGAGAGAGAGAGAGAGAGAGAGAGAGAGAGAGAGAGAGAGAGAGAGAGAGAGAGAGAGAATAACATGAAAACACACGCACACACCACCCACACACACTCCAACGCATGAACGTACAGTTAACTTTTACTCTTGTTTATTATTTGAAAGGCACAATTCTGTTGATATTCAGTTAAGTTCCATAAACATTTGATGCTCAGTTCCGTTTACGGTACAATCCCTAAATAAACGATTTTAACTAACTGTTGGCTATGATAAAGCTTTGTTACATATTATTCCCTTTATTATGATTAATCCAATTTAATTCTGTTTATACGAGTTCATAATATTAGAGCGACGGGGTTGAGACACGTTATTGCTGTGAAATCATCAGACTGTGAATTACAATTTACTTTGTCAATTGTCAGTAAACACTAATTATAATTAATGCAGCATTTTATTTTTTTTTATTTATTTATTTATTTATTTTTTTTTTTTTTTTTCATTTTAAAAACCACCCATGAAAGTAAATTTTTTAAGGGATTGAAAATTTAAAAAAATAAAATTTTAATTTCAGAAAAAAATGAAAAAGATAAAATACGATATTTTTGCTGAATACTTTTATGAAACAATGTGAATTAATATGTAGAATTAATATTCTGTA
>NC_061108.1:33345389-33372889 GCF_015104395.2 Macrobrachium nipponense
AGCCAAGGAATGCATTGCTTTTGTATGAATGTGAATGTCAGCCAAGGAGTACCTTACTTTTGTAAGAACTGAACATCAGCCAACGAATGGTAATTGATTTTGTGAAGAAATGTGAATGCAACCAATTCTAAGGAAAGGGAGACGTTTTCGCTAAAAAACTTTTGTAAAAAAGTGTCGAATTGGGCCTCAGTCAAGGAATGCTTTTTGTAAGAAATGTGAAATGGGCCAAGCCAAGGAATGCTTTTGTAGGAAATGCATTGACACTCACGACACCCAAGGTGGAATACTGCTTTTGTAAGAATGTGAATGCCCACGCAAGGAATGTCCTTTTAAGGTTACACTTGTGAATGCCAGCCAAGGAATGCTTTTGTAAGAATGTGAATGCCAGCCAAGGAATGCTTTTGTAAGAATGTGAATGCCAGTCAAGGAATGCTTTTGTAAGAATGTGAATGCCAGCCAAGGGACGCATAATCTCGATCCATTCATTCAAAATAAATATGTAATTTGTAGAGATTTTAAGGAAGGTAGTGAAACGAGACGAGAGCAATGGTGTAAGCCCAGCCGTAATATAAACATGCTCTGTAAGGGAAGTGCTGACTTCAGATTCTAGCGAGTTTACCATCCTTCTTTTTTTTTTCCACTTATCAGGTGGTAATATTTGTTTTCCAACCATCAATATTTCACATCACATATAAGTATTTTTATCAATATGATCGCGATTTATACCTAGTGTTAGATACATCACGTGTTATTGTGGTTTCATGCTTATATATATATATATATATATATATATATATATATATATATATATATATATAATATATATATATATATATATATCTACATATATATATGTGTGTGTGTGTGTGTGTGTGTGTAAAATTCTCACGGTCTGACTATGTATGTATGTATGTCTGCATGTATGTTAGCTATAGACGGCGAAACTACTGGACCAAATTGAACCAAAGTCGGACCATATATGTAGATTTTATAAAGGATAGTGTTAACGGGGTGCTGTTTTGATCCGGATAGCCGGCCATGCGAACTTCATTATTACTTGTAGAGAAAAAAGAAAGCATTAGTCTGGTACAACGTTTCACGAGGATTCCAAATATGCTCTTACCTTTCTTCTACGATGAAAAAATAACAATGATATTAGGGGATGGTTTTTAGCTGAGTACCGTTTTGATCCGAATATCTGGCCGGATCTTATTCGATATTAGTTGTAGAGATAAAAAAAAAATAACACTTTATTCCCATAGAACATTTCACAAGGATTCCAAATATGCTTTTACTTTTCTTTCTACGATGAAAAATAACGGATGATGTTACAGGTTCGCCAATATAGTTATATATATATATATATATATATATATATATATAATATATATATATATATAATATTCTTAATAAATATATACATATTTAAATATTTATATATATGTTAACGTAAATAAATAAATAAATATAATAATATATCTATAATTTATATACTATATTATATATAGTATATTATATATTATATACTTATATATATATATATTCTTAATATTATTAAGATATATATATATAATCGTAACACTTGCTTTTGGTTTTGTCTTATTTTGTCTGATAGGTTTTTGAACTACTTATTTTCCTAAGTCGCTTTTTACCTTTTCCACATTAATTGTACCAACTTGTATGCATTTATTACCAAGTATCTTCTTTGACTCATGCTGGCTTCTTTACCCTGACAGCGGGCACGACTTCCGTCGGTTAGGGCGTGTGGGTGGATCTCGACTGCACCAGCCCAGGATGAGTCTGCTAGGAAAGCCCCTCAACTACAAGACTTCGCGGAGGGACGTCCGCTACAGAAGGACCCAAGCCAAGGTCTACAACTTCCTGGAGAGGCCCCGGGGAGTGAAGGCCGTCGTCTATCAACTGGCTGTGTGAGTTGAATGGGATATTATTCTATCGCTTTCCCTCACTTCTTTTTCCTTCTACTGAAGGAGACTGGGTGTTGTTGTCACTGCTTTCCCTAGTTTTATCGCTCTAGGGTTTATATTTTTATTAATGGTCTGAGAAAACTACTTATTCGTCGTCAGAAATATTGGTTCTAGAGATAAACTTCCGTTTGCATTGCCTTGTATCACCCAAGGGCACTAGCAGAATCCCCCCCGCCCCCACCAACCCCCTGAAGAATGATGACAAAATAATAATATTGAAGATTTAGTTAATTATAAAGAATGAGAAATATGGAAATGGGGAAGACAATCTATTATATAAATAACAATAAAATTTTGAGAAAAATTAATAATAATAATATGTATTTATATACATGAATACACACACACACACATATATCATAGATATTATATATATATATATAGATATATATATATATATAATAATATATATATTATAAGTTATTATATATATTATGTGTGTGTTGTGTGTGATATAAAATGAAAATGATGCCCCCCAAGAAATTTTTTGGATCCGCTATTGCCCAAGGGTATAATAATTTTTTTCTGATTCTCTCAAATTTTGCCAGGTAAGTCAATGTTAGCCTTTTTTTAAGTTTTATGCAGACTTGGAGACTTGTCAACACTGAAACCATGTCGCTTTTTATTGTTTCAGCCTTTTAAAAATCTACTCGGCGAGGTTCCACAATAGAGCCAGAGGTCAAATTTATAAGTTGCCAATGTCAGGAAGTCTGTCGAAGTTTATCGTCTCTTATCTCTTTCTCAATATACATATGTTCCTCGCTGGACGAGTGGTTTTCGCGCTCGGCTGCCAATCCGGTGGTCCGAAGTTCGAATCCCAGCACGGCCAACGCGGAATTAGAGGAATTTATTTCTGGTGATAGAAATTCATTTCTCGATATAGTGTGGTTCGGATCCCACAATAAGCTGTAGGTCCCGTTGCTAGGTGATCAATTGGTTCCAGCCACGTAAAAATATCTAATCCTTTGGGCCAGCCCTTTAGGAGAGCTGTTAATCAGCCAGTGGTCTGGTAAAACTACGATATACTTAACTTTTTTTTTATTTTTTCTCATATACAGAGTCTTTGGGAGATGTCTTTTTGTTGGACGTTAATCAGGGATTTGGCTAAGGTATTTGGGTAGGTAAATGCAAAAGGGTTGGATTTCCCAAGGGTGTGAGTTACTCTCTTAATCGTCTCCAGGTGGGGAATTTTTATTTTATTGTTGGGTGTGTCTCTGGTCTTGTCTTTAGGGGGTCGGTAGAAAATTACGTTTGCTTTTTGAATTGCTTTCTCAATTATATGGTCAGGATACTTTAAAGATGAAAGTTGCTTGCGAATTAGTTCAAATTCTTTTTCCAGGAAATCTGGGGAACAAATTCGTAAGGCTCTTAAGAATAGGTTGCTAGCTACACCTATCTTGATAGTATTGTCATGATAGCTAAAGTAGTGAATATATGAAAGTGAGAACGTTGTCTGTATATGGTAAATTTGTATTCTGTCGTGTCTCTGATTATTAAAACATCAAGAAAAGGAATTATCAACCTACAAAATTAAAGGAAGATTAAAGGAAGATTATCAGCGGGGGTGACCTAAATTGGCTTACTTGTGGACGAATCTCTTGGTATAAATACCACCTTTTCTGTAAACTTTTCTCATTCATATACCTGAAGAGAGAGACAGCAGTCTCTGAAATATAGTACTTTTCTCTCTACATTTTGGTGTTTTTATGGGCTCCTTTTATTAGATGGAATTCTGTTGTTACAGAACATTTTTGTTTACCAGTCATATATATATATATATATATATATATATATATATAATATATTATATATATATATATATATATATTTATATTATATATACCATGTATGTATGTGCGTGTTGGCGACCCAAAATGTTTTATGTTCTTATGCATATGTATTTGGATTATCAATTGTCTTACGCTATTTTCATTAGAAATTAGTCAAAGGATCTTTCTCAGTTGCTTGTAAACTATTTATTTAATAATAATGCATTTGAAAACAGTATCCCACATTAATTTATTCATCGTTATTTTGGAGGTAGAAAGAGTCAGGTGGTCCATCGTAATTGTTATCTTTATTCAAAACTTGTTTCAGATCGAAGACCCTAAAATATTAATTTCTTCCTCAAATGGAGTTGCTTGGTCCTTTGTTAGAGTGCTACTATATTCGTGAACACTAATCTCCTTCTTGCATCTTTGATACAATATGGTTAAATACTTTCTAATATCATAAAGTATAAAAGCAAAAGTGCTCCAGACATTGCTCTATATTCTTCACTATCGCTAAGCAATGGCTTTGAAAATTTGGGGTTAATTTACTGTGATATATTTAAGCGGAAAGAAAATTTATTTCAAAAATTTGGAGACAGTCGCTCTTGGCTGTAAAAATATCAAATTTCTATTTGTGATGGTATAACAGACTTATAATCACAAGTCAGTTCCCATATTCCTTTTATGTCAAAGTATATAGCTTACTGAATTCTTGTGTACCTCACTATGTTATTCCGGGGATAAAAAATCGTTATAACAACCACATTATTTCCACTGCCCCAAGCCGTCCCCGGGTCCATTTCCTTGAGGGGATGCTGTGATTCTCCGGCGGTTTAGTATCACGTCTCCCAAGCGCCTTTCACCGGAAATGACGAGATGAGGAAAACATTTCTGCTGTTCCTCTCAGCGTCAGCATCATCACCATCATCATCTCTTAATCCGACCCCACCCCCTCTGTGTCTCCTCCGTTTTCTTCAGTGAGTTCTCGATTTTTCCCTAATGTTTTGAATGACTTGGAGCAGATCTAGATACCATGTTTTCTCTCGCTTGTCATCATTTATACTATGACGTGGCCTTGGGATTGTGTAAAGGAATAAACTATAGATGCAGAGGGAGGGAGAAACCGACATCAATTACATTTTTTGTAATGAATACCATTTTACATTTATCCAATTTGTGTTAACGTGAACATCAGTGAAGCATATACTACGAGTAAAAATAAATCATTTTATCCAGTGAAAACTGAGAGACCCAGATGGGCCTTTGACTTTGTTGAGAATATATCGGCTCTTCCAAAGGCTAACTAGATCGTACAACCTTACAAGAGTGATAACATTCATGGCCCGGATGAGTAATTGCTCTTTATCTCGTTAGATGCATGTTGTTGCAATGAAATGGTGTTTGCATATCGCCGTTTCTAGTGTATGTGATGTGATGTCCACAAAGGAGAGATTTCCTCCCAGATGTGAAGGTTAGATTTATCTGGTTGATATGGCTCACTCTGTTGATTTTAAGTGCTGTACTTTTTCGTTTATTTATTTATTATTACTTTTTTAAGAAATGGAAGAGAATCCACTTTAATTCATGCATATACTCATATGATCTCATGACAGATTATACAAAGTCAGCATTCAGTGATTGGTTAATTTAATTTGCAATGCTACTAATATAGCTAACATTATTATTTAAAGGAATTTATATACAACGTCAGCGTTCTCGCTTTTTCCAACATTTGCCTTTGACTTAATGATAACATATGTACGGTAACTTGATACATTGCGGAATGTAGAGAGCGTCTTGTTGTCTTCTTGGTCAGTGCTATGAAACTTTTAGTATTAAAGTCTTTATTTAGGCTGTAGTTGAAAATCTACTTTTACCTGTTGTCAAATTTACTCTAGACCTAGGTTATTCAGACATAGGCTTTGTTAATGGCTTCGTTTTGGCTTGTTCCTCTGGTGTGCCCATTTACCCAAACATTTTAATGCCATTTCATTTGCAAATGCAACCCTTATTTTCGCTTTGTTTCCAATCGGTTTAAATGGCAGGTATGTCATTACGAAAGAAGGGAAATTCGCAAACTCCACTCATTTTTTATTCAGACGAGGTTCAATTCGCCCAGCTGTTAAGTGTCCGTTGTCTTTCTTATGGTATATGCTACCTCAGTGACGTCACTTATGCCAAATTTTCCGATCATTTACAAATGAAGTGCTTTTTGGGTACGTAATTCTGACTAACTGGACCAGGACCAGTGTTAGGAAACAAACTCTCTCTCTCTCTCTCTCTCTCTCTCTCTCTCTCTCTCTCTCTCTCTCTCATGCAAGTAATAGCTTTCATTTGTTTGTAAATATATAATAAAAGAAGCTGAATGGCCAAGAGGATAAACAATACAGAGTGAAACAATGGTTTTGGAGGTTATGTGGACTGCAGATAATTGACTCGTGTTGTGGGGAACATAAAAGGAAGAAAAGAAAAAAATTAAATATTTTTTTAAATGCCATATAAGCAAGCCCATGGACCATTTTCATAAGTTGCCCTGTGCAAACATATAATGAAGATATATTTTTTTTCTTTACAGTATGTGTCACTATTTTCTTAATGATTAGCCTGAGAACCATTGGTGTTATCGTATACGTATTAAGAATCTGCGGGATATCAGTCCCCTCTTCCCCCATTCAACGAAAACTTCGTTAATTTGGTAAACTTTTTAAAGCCAGTATCGCGTGTGTTTCTTAGGCTTATGTACAAACCTTGAGTAGTAATTTATTAAGTGTCTTCCCAATATTTTTAACGCACATTATGGATGAGTTGTAATCTGATTCGAAAACTGTTTTCATAACTTGATATGATATTTTCTGTTTTTTTTTTTAAGATGTTATTTACAAACGTAAAGATGTATCACTTTGATTATGATCCGTTCAGAATATTATGACGAAGTATATCTTTTCAGTATTTTTCTTTAGATAATAATCGATAATATTTACCTACATCATTCTCTCAGTTAAGAGATGGTAAACGAATATATCCTGGGAACAGTGGGATCGTTAGTATGACCTCCAGGGAAATTAAGGTAAATGTGTTGGCTCTTGAGATGAATCGAACATGTGCAGAGCGCGAAGTCAGATGGAACAGAAGCTTTTGTCTTACACTATCTTTCTTACCTAAATAATGAGCGAGAATGATTAATATAGAATATTTTCAGAGCATATTCAAATATTGCTTAATTCCTTGCAGAATTCTGTGTTCATGTTGAAATAAATTTCGTTATTTTAAGAAATGTTTTTATTGAGTGATATATTATTAGATGCGGTGTTATGCGTTCGAAATTGGTGATTCATTTAGATACATTCGCTTTCTTAAAGTTTATTTGTTTTTTGCGTTATGGGTGTACGCCTGCATTTTTCTAGGCTTTATATAAGTACAAATTAGTGATATATATATATATATATATATATATATATATATATACATATATATATATAATATATATATACTTTTAAAATTTATATATAATTATATATTTATATATATATATACACACACACACACACACATATATATATATATATATATATATATAATATATATATATGTATATATATATATATATATACACACACACACATGTTATATATATATATATATATATATATATATATATACACATATTTGTGCGTGTAAGTATGTATGTGTGTATGCATGTAAAAGCAATGAACTACAGCAATGTGCACGTGCTGTTAAGAGAGCTTCGAACAACGTTCATTTCAGTCGAGGAGAATTTAATCTCTCTTATATGTGTTCTTTCCTCCTGGAATGCATCAGGTGTCCGGAAGCTCTCGAGGTACGTGTGTCGGTTTCCAACACCTTTTTCGTATCGGCGAGAGAAACTTTCTTTCACCTGCTGGACTCTCTCTCTCTCTCTCTCTCTCTCTCTCTGTCGGGGGATGAGGGGGGGGGGGGGGGGGGGGCGCTGTTGGATACGAAATGGAAACGTCAGATCCGAATTGTAAAATAATGGATTATAATATAAGGGAAATGACTTGAACCAACTTCGTAAAGTAAGAGAGATTTCTAAGTCAGAAAAAAGGGATACAAACTTAGAAACAACATTTTTTTAAATGAAGAGAGGCATGTCTGTGTTGCCACGATATATATATATATATATATATATATATATATATATATATTATATATATATATATATGTGTGTTGTGATGTGTGTGTGTGTGTGTGTGTGCGCGTGTGTGTGTGAGTGTGCGTGCGTGTGTGTGTGTGTATATGTATATAGCTAGATAGATGTATACCATAATCACGACAAGGTTAAGGTATCGCGGATTCGTTTCTCGCTACCGGACATCATGATTTCTTAAAATATATATAAAGAAAAAAAAATTGTAGATGGAGCTCAAGGGTTAGTAGTGACAAGCGTATCCAAAAAAAAAGAGGAAAGAATTCGAGAAGTTGAAGAGGACATTGTGGCTATTACAATTTCATATGTTCGACGATTTTGACCAGTTTACGTTTATTTGTTCACGAGTTTGTAGTACATCTGTCATAGTGTACCATTTTACGTAATTTATCAGGTCATTTGAAATTTCTCTCTCTCTCTCTCTCTCTCTCTCTCTCTCGTCGAATTGCGGCAGGGAGCTCAGATCGTCATTCTAACATCAAAGCCATCTTGAACCTTTAGTCTTCGATTTGATTAAAAGGATTTGCTTGGCCTTTGTGGGGTTTTGTATCTGTCCGTATGTCTGTCTGTCTGTCAGTGTCTGTTCGTCGTCTGTTTCCTTGACGATTCGGCCTCTGAAATCCAATTGAATGATGTAACAAGATATGGATTTTCGGTCTTGTCATGTTCCCGGGGCTAAACTTTGATGTTAAATACATCAGAGGTGAATCAGTTAGATGAATGGATATCCCTTTTCGATTCGTATTATTGTTCTAAGGCCTCTATGTAACTTTTACATTTTCATACTTCGGTAAATTTATATGTATATATCCGCATGTTTCTTGGTTAACATTTTTCATTTGGTTATTGCTGCTGGATGACCAGAGGTGATCCGAATCTTCGATGCTCTACTGTCCCGTCTGCTCACATTGCGACACTGCCCCGATTTCATTAGGGGATAAATTTAAAAATCATAGTGATATTATATATTATAATATATAAAATATATATATATATTATATATAATTAATATATATATATATAAACCGTTCTGAGATATGGCAGTTACTAGTAACTCGAACAACAGAAGACTGTTGTAGGAGGAAGTACAACTCAGGTGGTCCCTTAAAATACATTTATTGCAACGTTTCAAAACACAAAGGTTTCATTTCCAAGCTGTAAAGACAGAAAACAATAGAATTTATATTAAAAGCGCAAAATCACATACAAGGAAATAATACATTATAATAACAAGATAAAAACTAGTTGTAGCAGAACCAAACCATGAAGAGAGAAAGGAAGGACAGAAGTCAGAAGGGAACAAACCAGAAATGGCCGGCAAAAGGCAAAGCTCACGTAAGGTAAAGAGTTGTCGAGGGAGACTGCTAAGTGTTCAATTGAGGAACAAGCTGTTTAATAAACAAGGACTCAGAATTGTCAGTAGTTTGCTGGAGTCCGTCCCAATATTCAAAATAAAATCTTTGTATTGTATATTGAAAATGAAAACTTTTAGTGTTTTGAAAACGTCGCAATAAATGTATTTTAAGGACCACCTGAGACGTACTTCCTCCTACAACAGTCTTCTTATATATATCTAGATATATATATATATATATATCTATATATAATAATACTATATTATATTATATATATTACATAATATAATATATAATATATAATATATATATATATATATATATATATATATATGTGTGTGTGTGTGTGTGTGTGTGTGTGTGTGTGCGCGCGCGTGTGTGTGTGTGTGTGTGTGTGTGTGTACATATTTATGTGTGTGAGTGATTGTACTTGTTATTCAAGTCGCTTTCCAGTTTAGAAATCAGTCCTTCATTTGAAGTTGAGCAATCGTGAACTTGTGCATTCGTGAGAGGAACAACATCCTGTAATAAAATATCGATGAGTAAAATGTACGGCGCACGGTTGTTAGGATTTAGAACCCTTGGAGGACTTTCTGAGTAAACTAATAAGAATTCAGTTTTAAGGCTGCTTCCAATTCTGATGAATGGTGGAATGAAGGTCGACTCTTGGTCGCTGGATTTCGGCGCTCGGGCTGAGGGACTGTGATTTCAACTTCGATGTCAACCTGGACCGTATCAGAATTCAATCTCTCATCCATAAGAAAATGAGTCGGTGCGCTAGTGATGACGAAGATCAGCTTCATTATGAAAGTAGAGAGGTTTCTCGTCAGTGTTTTTTCATTATTCCTTTTTTTTTTGTATTGTCTGTACATTGGTCTTTTTAAAAATCTTTCCTTTATTTTTAAGGTCGTACATAATCTTCAAAATTTTGACAAAGGTACTAATAAAAGTGCTATCAAATTTTCACTCCTTCATTGCTTCATTATTCTGTTCTCGGTTTTTTTTATATATAATGTACCCCTCCAACTCAGCTCAGTAACTAGGTCTATATTATCCCATTACATAAAAAGTTTTTTTATTCTATGTAAATCTCAAGCTTCTGTAATAACTTAGAGAAATTAATTTGATTAAATTCACCATTCACATTTTGTTGAAATAAACCGTTTTGAATATGCTTGATTCTGAAGGTCTTTTTTTTCTGTTTGTTGTATAACTGAAACAGCCATCTGAAAGCATAATCTCCCATTTCCGTGAGGCAGTCTGTTTGCTTCATGTATCCTGTTTCCTCTAGAATGTTGTGTAATACTTTCATTTTCATTGGTGACACCACCTGTAGCTATTACTAACATTCCTTTAGGAAAATTTTGGTCATCCTCAAAAGCTTCCGAGCATATCGTTTACTTTATACGTCCAGCATTAGATTTACTGTCAGCAGCCTCTTGGTCTTTATGTTCCTTGCGCTCTCTGTTATTAAGTTTAAGAGGATACTTTGCACAACTCGGTGTCCTACCAAGACTTTGCCTATTTGTCTTAATATTTTTGAGTAATTGTGCAACTACTGTTTTCTTATAGGCTTGGTTTTTCCTTATTTTAGTTGCTATTGTGTAATTTTCCTCTTTGTGTATTTAGTCTTCTCTTTGCCCTACTTTTCATTTTTTGTGAAAGAAAATGATTGAGATGGCTATTTGTCTGTCCGTCTGCGCTTTTCAAGTTCCCCCTCAGATCTTAAAAACTACTGAGGCTAGAGGGCTGCAAATTGGTATGTAGGTCATCCACCCTCCAGTCATCAAGCACACCAAATTGCAGAAATCTAGCCTCATCAGTTTTTATTTCATCCTGGCATGGCTGTAGGTGCCAACACCACAGGCCACCCTCGGGCCGCGGCTGAAGGTTTCACGGGCCGTGAATGAGAGTTTCACACAGCATTATACGCTGTACAGAAAACTATTGAGGCGAAGGAATTTATGCGTATATTTTGTCTGTTCTTCTTTGTAAAGACGCCTGCATTTTTGAGGGATGTTGTTTCGTATTGAATTAGCTTTCTGCCTTTTCCATAAGAATGAATTCATGTCGCCTGTGTCAGCAGAATGTGCTCAGTCTTGGAGATGCGTCTGACCCGTTAGTGCTATTTTACTGGTATCTTATACCAATGTGTGTAATTATTCAAAAGATGATAAAAAACTAATTTATAAGTTGCAGTACCTCTTAATCTGGATGTCTTCTGTATTCGTGAAAATAATCACGCCAGATGCCTGCGGGTATTGCTATGTTGAATCTCTCTCTAAGAGACGTTCTCTTTAAAAGAAAATACTCAGAATAGTTCTTCTGTTATTATTTCACATTTTAAAAAGTAATTTCTTCCTTGGTTGATAATGAAATGTAAACACTTATGTCAAACCGTTGCCTGGAGCAAGTTGTCTCGAGAAGATATTTACTATGGTAAATATAAAGGTACATAACTGTTGCTTAGGTAGTTCTTCGCGAGATTCTTAACATTAATGTGAACTGTGATATTCAGACTGTTTTCCCGGTTAAGATAAAACTAAACTTAGTTTCATGCTGTTCGGTCTTCCTGAGGGTGTTCAGTGGTAAATAAAATCAGTTAACACTGATTAAATAAATGAAAAAAAACACTGGTTAATTATGAATGTCTATGAAAGAGGGAAGAAGAAATGATGAAGATAAATGTGAAAGAGGCAAGAAGAAATGATTTAGATAGATATGAAAGAGGCAAGAAGAAATGATGAAGACAGAGTACCAGCTGACGAACAACCGAAAAATAATGATAGATGACAACAGGGCTGATCATTTGGGCTTCCAAATTGGTTTTGCAGAGCCCACGCTCAGGCTATTAGTTATCCATTCTTTTGAAAATATTTTTGTGTGTGTCTTCCCTGTCTGTGTTCTGAGAGCTCACAGCAATGAAATTCCTTATCTAAGCCGTGTTTTCGATAGACTGAAAATGCAAATAAAGTATATCTTGTCCTTGAACAGTATGTAGACATACACAATCTATCAGAATTGTTTTAATTGAATCTCGCACTGTGCAGATCTTCGTATCATACCCAGAGGTTGCTGATGACCTTGATTACTGAATATCAGGAAAAATCTCTCTCTCTCTCTCTCTCTCTCTCTCTCTCTCTCTCTCTCTCTCTCTCCTCTCTTCCTTGTGGAATAAGCTACAAGATAGCAAGGATGCTGCCACTCTAAATTCTTTTAAGGTTAAGTCGAAGAAATGCCTGTTACATTAGTATTCACCTTCTATGAATTTACTTTCATGCTGATCTTTCATTATTTTACTCATATTCATTAATATGCATTGTAGAATAAACAGTGTCAATTGGAAATAAAGTTATTATTATCTCTCTCTCTCTCTCTCTCTCTCTCTCTCTCTCTCTCTCTCTCTCTCTCTCTCTCTCTTATCTTTTTTGAAGCAAAATCGTTGAAGACGGCATGGCGAGGAGGCCGGTTGGAGAGAAGCGGAGAGATAGAATATAAAATTCCGGGTGTTGCTGGAAAAGTTCATCTCGTGGGGCTATCAAGAGTTCTCACCTGTTTACCCTGAGGAGATAATGATTCTGAGCTGTTTGCCTTACGGAATAATGATTTTTACTTGCACGATTTCATTAAATTCAGGCTAGCATCCTCCCCTCCCCCATCACTCTCTCTCTCTCTCTCTCTCTCTCTCTCTCTTCTCTCTCTCTCTCTCTTCTCTCTCTCTCTCTGGATGAAGTTAACAAGACAGAATTCAGGATATAGTTATTTAAGAATATAGCTAAAGGTTATAAAAGCTGTTTCGATATCATCTTTGATAATATAATAATAATAATAATAATAATAATAATATAATAATAATAATAAAAAACTTGACGTAAGAAATAATTAGTTATACTTAACATATTGGAGGGAAACTATTTTGCCGTGACATATTATTCGTCATTTTGACAAATCTATCTGTATGTACTTTTTGCGTATTGTTTCACAGGATTTAACGTTTCGAAGAGTGACATGACGAATCTCCTGTGCATTCTTCCATTCAACTGATGTGCCATATTTGAAGTGAAGGAAATAATGGGTTTGTGTGTTGTGTTTTGGTGTATTATTCGACGGACGTACCATACAGAGCCCAGTGTGTTTTCGTAGCTTTGTGTCCATTCGACCTTTGCACGAAGTGGAACCAGAACGATTGGATGATACTCGAAGCTCGACAGCATCAGAGGATGGGATGATCCTTTAAGCTTGGCAGCTTCAGAAGATTGGATCATTCTCTCGTGTTAGATAACGATGGAAGTTTGGAAAACGCCGAACAAGATGAGAGGATTAGTTGCTGCTTGTCGCTCAACACCTTCACAAGAAACGTTCGTTCCAAGCTTTAATTTTTGGAAGTGAGAGAAACCTTCGTTTTGACAAAATTGCAATTTTTCTCGTTGCTCTTTTAGTTTTGGCGAAAGCCGGTGTCCGCTGTGGTGATAAGTACAAAGTGGTTTATTACGTATTGTCAGTGTTAAGGCCAGCTTGCCATTTGTTTCAAAGATGAAGGAATTCAGGCTGTTATTGACTTCTGTCACATTTGAAGGTCGGTTTTCCATCCTTTCCCTCACTGATGAGGTCAGGTTACATTCACATCTGACATCTTTGATGTCAAGTGGTTTTATTCTCCTTTATTAAGTGTCACGATGGGGCTAATGAAATCCACTTTATATACGTTCAACACTGATGAAGTCAGGTTTTCGTCTGATTTCGTCTTCAAGTCAAAGTTTTCGTGCATTTCAAATATACTCGGAAGAGGGATCCTTCCACTTTCCACGCAAGTTAGATTTCTTGAAGTCACAGACTCGTTTATATTATGGTAGCATTAAGGTTAAAGCATCTCGTTTGCCATATAATAATCTAATCTGTTGAAGTGAACGGATCCTCCACTTAACTTCTTTCCTATATTTTTTGAAATAATCTAATCATGCATTGTGTGGTTAAAGCAACGTTTATTCTGGCCTTCATACAGGAAAACAGTATCGTCATGAAGGCCATGCGCCTAGCATTTTTTTTTTTGTTTTTTTTTTCCTTAGATCGTCCACCATGATTATTGTTACGGTAAAAGAGTATTCCTCGTCTGAAATCAGTCAGGTCATTGCCTCAGTATCATTCATGTCTGACATTGGACGGTTCGAGATTATCGTAAATCTGATAACATTGCGTTAGTGAAAAGTTGACGAATTCTTACTAGTCGACAATAGAATCCGCCACTTCTGACTTGTTTATGCATAGAATCACTACTAATGGGACATCTTTGAATTCAGGTTTCGCTATTTATCTGAAGTCAGATTGTCCAGTTTCTCGTTGAAGTCATATTATCGTTCATTTCCATCAATTTCCAGGCCACAAACTTTTGCTGTAATGTGATGTTATTGAAATCAAAGGCACTTTAGCCTCCCATTTTTGTGGTCTCAAAGTCAATCGTTCACCAAGTTTTCTCAAGCTTTTGGTGCAAATGAAATTTCACTTTTCCGGTATTGCAGAAGTTAAAAAAATAAATAAATAAAAAAAAATTAAAAAAAAACTTTTCTAACATCTAAAGAAAAGAAGAAGAAGAAAAAACTTTCCTAACATCAATGAGGACAGAAATCCTGCCATGTTTTAAATTTTGGAAGCCGTATGACCCGCCATCGAGGCCATAGGATCAATCTCTAACCTACCTGACATTTTAAAGTTCACGGGATTTTCAACTATATTACATTGGTCCCGTTAGTCTTCCATTAATCAATCTTTGTAAAAGCTGGAAGTTAATCTGATTATTCCTTATATTGTTAAGATGAAAGGGTGGCCAACTGATTTAGTATGACTAAGGTCAACAGCGGGTCAGCCTCATAGAGTAACGTCATGGTAAAAAATTCATCCATCTCCAATTTTGTCTGCATTAGAGCTAGGATCCCAATTTTTTTAATATGATGAGTACCCATGTGGCTCTCTGGGTTATTATGGGAGCATCATCATAATTTTCGAAATTGGAAAGCAATCTAATTATAAGGATTGATTTTTGATTCCCATAGGAACTTTCTATTACATTAACAGAAGATTCATGGGTGAAACTTGTACTCTTCAGATATTTATTAGGATGTTATCCACATTTTCTAAACTTACACCGTACACACACACACACACATACACAAACACAAACACATACACACACATATGTGTGTGTGTGTTTATAAGTTTTTGCGTAGATTTAAGTGTGTGCAATATAAACAGACAGACAGATGTATAGATATAAAAGAGACAAGTTTCTGCATGAATTTCAAAGGTTTCAACGCACCTCTTTTATTACCTCAAACCTTGGATAAGTTCTGCGTTTCTGTTCGTAGCGTGTTAATTCTCTGAAAGTTTTTTTTATCGCAAAACAAAAATATCGAAGTAAAACGCCATTCCTTTTGTCAAACATGTAAGAAGTAAACGTTATTGGCATTGAAACGGTTTGATTCAAGATACATACAAAATATTTTGCAAATTGTTCACCGAGAAAACTTACAGATTCTTACGGAAACTTACGTTTCATGTCTCGTCTTTACCACATGAAACAATTTATTGTTGAATACATCAAAGAGGCTATTATATGCGAAAAAACAGAAAAGTACAACTTTTACGCACAGATGCAACTGTATTGGATAATAGATTTGACTAGTAAATTAAAACAAAGAGTAAATAGGCGATTGTAGCAGCATTTCTCTCTCTCTCTCTCTCTCTCTCTCTCTCTCTCTCTCTCTCTCTCTCTCTCTCTCTGCCACAAATGGACGAGAGCATCAAGGATGGTACAAACAGTGTTTTAGTATTACAGCTATTACAAAGATACTAAGCTGAAAACAAGTCGAGATACGTACTTTTGAAGTATTGTTAAAAAAAATTTGGGGGCGGATGTTAAAAACACTGTCATTCTCTTAACTTTATGAGCTTATTCATCCATAATCAGGATGATCCAGATATAGTGAAGATTCCCAGGAGAGTTCTTCTGTTACGCCTAGTGATGCAGTTTGCCACATTCCTCAGCTGTAATCTAAAAGAAAATGAATTACAGAAAGTAGTGACTAAAGCAAACGGCTATAGAACACTTTCTTATCGGTTCGTGATTATGCTTTTATAATTAGCAGTTCTCGATAACTAATGAGAGTCTTATATAGAGAGCATCATGTCTCTGTCAGACTTAAGCCTACAAAGACCTGGTGCACTCGAACACTATTTCTGTCACAGTGAAACATTACTGCCGGACCACAGGGTAGGCACAGTTTTGCTCGCAAGCAACTGATCGGAAATTATTTGGAAATTAATCCATTTCTTGCTGCTTTGCAGATGGTGCCAACCACTAAAATAGTTCTTCCTTTGGTCAGAAGGTAGCCTCTTCCATGATGTTAATACCTTTACTTCACCCACAAATCTGGCATTGTTGAATGCATTGACATCTTTTAATGTTAGTCAGCGTCTGACTTTATTGGAGATCAATGTATTTTTTTCGGACTGGTATCAAATTCGTTAGGTTATATATCCATATACTGTGGATCTTGGAAAATTTTATGCTTGCAAATATTCTAATTCGAAGAATACCAATTTTGAGACATTTTTAAGGTCTGACAGTCATGTATGTTAAGACAGTTTTGTGCGTTCATGTGTTGCGGACTCGAAGATCGCACTTTGTGACGTAGAGGATTGTCATTCAGTTATCTGAGCTTGTCCAGATTAAAGGGGTATCTGCTTGTTTTTGTCCTAGTAGTAATCAGATAGAAAATTCTGAAATTGATGGTCTTCGTAGGCAGAGAATCATCTGTAACACATCATTGCCAGTTTATGTCTACAATGTAATTCTGACATTACAGAGATCAGAACACCAGCCTCTAACTATCGGCACGAGGTCAGATCACTAATCTCTCTAACATTCCAGATACTCGCCTTAAACCTGGAAACTCTCCCAGTGGAAATGAGTGAGTTTCAGAATCACTTAACCTTTGATAACCATCATTTTTGAAAGATGTGAGAGCAGCAACGTCGGAAAAGTTCCATCAAGAGAGGAGAAGGAAAGTCTGGAGGAGAGGTAGTTGGAGAGCTCCTTGACCCGGCAGCTTTGGATCAAAGGTTTCTAGTATAATCCGCCATCGGGAGTTTCTGCGGCTTGCTATAAGGACGAATATATACTATTATATTCAATAAGACTGAGAGAGTTCGATCATTATTGATCCTTGTGTATATATATTATATAGCTATATATATATATATATATATATATATATATATATATATATATATATGTGTGTGTGTGTGTGTGTGTGTGTGTGTGAGACTGAGAATATACATATATATATTCATGTATATGTATATGTGTGTGTACGTGTGCGTGTTTGTGGAACTGCAGATATGAACTGTATATGTTTTACCATGATTTTTAAGTAAATAATTAAAAAAGCCAAAATTTGAACTAACTAAAGAAGTCATACACGTGAAGTTCTCCAGATCGAGCGCGTCCCGTCTTTATTGAGGGCAATGTTTATCCACCCTGAGGATCTCTTACCTTTGCCTAACCAAACCCGCCCCCCCCCCCCCCCCCTCTACCCGTATCTCCCCTTTCTCCGCACTCCTCACCTCCCCGCCCTCCAGGAGACCATAACCGGGGAATCGAATTTATCCTCCAGTCCCACTCAGGGATGAGAAACTGAAAATACATTTTCGGGGATGGCTTTTTAGATGAGCTTTGCCTTCGAACACGACATCGGAGAAGCGATCGTTTCGTCGTGATGCGATTCCATTTTTTGTCGTGGATTTCTCATGGGCTGCTTCTTTACCTCATGCTTGTCTGGAAAGGGTTCCACATGGAATTCTGGTCTTGTCGTATGTTTGTATGTTTCACGGTGTAGTATATATATATATATATATATATATATATATATATATATATATATATATATATAATATGTGTGTGTGTGTGTGTGTGTGTGTGTGTGTGTGTGTGTCGTGTCTGTGTGTAATGAATTTTAATCATATCACCTAATTCATATAAGAGCATTAAGCTACAAATGTCCTCTAATATCCATGGGCTGGAAGCATGGAACAAGAACACATGACGGCAGGGACATGCTTTAAACCCACGCAGCCCCATGGGAGGACGAACTTGTTACAACTAAGAAAATTCCCCTTAGGTTAACATATATATGAAAATATATAAATTTCCGAGGTAGAGCGAATTGGATATTAATGGTGCGTGCGTGTATGTGTGTGTTTATACACACACACACACACACACATATATATATATACATATATATATATATATATATATATATATATATATGCGTGTGTGTGTGTGTATTTATACATAGATGTTCTCGTGTGCACGTGCATACAACACACACACTATATCTATATATATATATATATATATATATATATATATATATATGTATACATACATACATACAATGTGTACTTAACGACATACTTTAAATTACACCTATATGTGTGTATGTATCTTGCTGATGAGGTAGGATTCCTAGGAATTCTGGCTGAAAGAGAGGTACTGGATTATTTATACTTTTGGCAGTAACTTAGCAATGCTTAGCGTAGCAGTTCCTGAAGTTTTTCAGTCCCAATACCCCAAAGGTCAACTCCAGATCAACCTGACACCCGCTTTCCAATATTAGCCTGCTACGCCCATATTGTAGCTTTTAATTTTCAGTGCAAAAGAGCAAATAGGACGGCTGAATTGTAGGGACTCCTTTTTTTTCATATGGCGGAAATAAATTAATAAAGTTTAGCTCAGACCACTTTCTCCTCTTGGTGGACATGTTCGAGTTTTGTATAGAATGCCAACACACCTACAACAAGGCCATACCAACAAATAGAATGCCTGATGATCCCTGATGAAACATGCACACTCATTCAAAATAAGGATATGTACACACACACCTACAATCTCTCTCTCTCTCTCTCTCTCTCTCTCTCTCTCTCTCTCTCTCATAACAAGCACTCGTTCACATAGCAGCAATTACTCATCACAATGAGCCTGCAAGGGTAAAGTAGGAGGTAGATGGCATCAGATTGTCTGGGCAAGTGGGAAAGTAGCAACGTCCAAATAATCTACACATAATATTATCACTGATAGCTCTTTAAAATCGGTAGAAAACAAAATTATCATCACGTACTAGTATACAGTATGTATACATACAGAAAAGAACAGATTATTTCATTTAAACCTGAAGGGAACAAACGCATAACCCACCTCTCGAAGGCATGCCGACGCGAAGCTCTCCAGCCACACAAAATATCTTACAGCACTATGTAATAATAAAAAAAGACAACAATGGCTTAAATAACGTATAATAAATAATAAATGTATGACTACTCATATGGCAACACTACACACTCAACTGCTTGGAGGGGTGGGGGGGGAGGGGGAGGAATTGGTGTTTACAGCGCTAGGGAAAAGGGGAAGCCTAAGATGATAAATTTTGAGCCGAGACCACGATTTGAATAGAGGAAACCCCCCTTAATTTAATATATTTCAGGATGCCTTTTTCGAAGCCACCAAGAACCGGTTCTGATAACCCCTCCCGGGGGTATTGAGGCACTACTCTAGGAGCACTGGTTAGACCATCTGTTGCGGAAGAAATAGATATCTGGTAGTCAGCCAACTATTCTGTATATATTTTAGCTTACTCAGGGAGTAGGCCTACAAACTACTTTGTTGTTCTTCTTGGTGTGTGTGTGGCGTTGGGGGGGCGGGGGGGCCAGTTAGGAAAGCCATGTGGAAAAGCCTGAAAAGGTCTGAAAAAGGTGTTTCGCGTTGAGTTAATGATACAGGAATTTTAGGATAGGACATTTAAGATATTAATTAGAATGAAAATGTAAAAAACAATAAATAATGTGCATGTTAAACAGTACAGAGAAATTATTTCTAATAATATAATTTAGCGTATTTATTGTAATTTTCGTTGGTGAAACAAGGCTCTATGTGACTGGAGATTTTAGCACGTTTTAATTTATTTGGTGCCCTAAATTTAGGCTAAATTTCTGCTCGATTATTTTGTGTTTCCAGGTACAGCTGAGAGTATATGAACGTGTTTAATTTGTGTCATTTTTATTTGATCCTTATTGTTAGTATTTGTAGTACTATGTATGAGTATTAATTACGGAGACCACTTCACGTTAAGTTATGAATATAATGTTTACAACTTATACGTGTTCCATCTTGAACGTCGTCCCGGGTAAGCTGGAGGTCGCATCACGCCTTGTTACTTTAAATATTATTTGTATGTGTGTGCTTGTTAGTGTGAAAAATTTTTTTAAAGGTCGACGGCACTAGTTTGTACAGATATCCACCAGGTAATGGCGTGGATGGTTTACTGTAAATACATTGTGAGAATAGTTCCTGCGATTCTTTTAAAAGTATTGCCATTGGCGGTCGATAGCAACGTACATTATAGGAGGAGTAATCATCAGGACAAGTGGATGGAGGGAGAGGGGAAAAGGGTGATCAGTAGAGAGGTCAAACTACCATTACCTTTTTCCCCTCTTTCTACGCCTACAAAGGACAAGATGGAACCACGGCCTCGGATTGATCTCTCCAAATTCTGTAGGTAAGTTAAGTAAGGTGAGGAAATCTTTAAAGATATATATATATATATATATATATATATATATATATATATATATATGTGTGTGTGTGTGTGTGTGTGTGTGTGTGTGTGTGTGTGTGTGTGTGTGTGTGAATATATATATAAAAGAAAGAGGTTTAGTATGTTGACGATACAAGACAGGCAGAGATGATTGGTGCAAGAGAGGAGCTGGGTAGGTAAACATGTATGGCTTGATAACAAGAACAATAAAAAAAAGCTAAAAAAAAAACTAAATGGTGGGATTAAAAAAAAACTAATAGTTGGTGGGATTACAATTGAGATGTTGCAATACTATATGTGACTGAGTGGGTGACCAACATGAGTAAGGTATATCTGCTTGAGGGAAAGATTCATTGAGATAACTGAGATTAATATTTGTTCCTTTGAATAAGAGCAAAGTTGTTAGAAGACACTTCAAGAATTAGAGGAGCTTAATTTTCTTTAGTACTGCAGGTAAGGTGTTTAGAGCTTAATTGAGAAGGTAAGGCTGTTTACATTAGGACTGATAAGGTAAAAAACATTACAAGTTTAGACTGAAAGAGAAAGTGTGGCTCGAATGGTCATTAAGAAATAGAAATGTGAGAAGTTTAAAAGCAAAAGGGTAAACAATGTATGTGACATATTGGAGATAGGCAGAGAAACATCAAGATAGATTTGAATGGGAAGCAATGGAGGGTGTTGAGGATGTATGTTATACAGAAGGTTAATTGTTGCGAAGGAGAAAATTTTTTTAAGCGTGACAATGACTGATTTGGTGCAAAAATAACAGTGACTAGGTTGTTTTATATCTCCGTGTTGGTTTAGTATCTTTAAGAATGGAGTACGAGAAGTATGAGAAAGGACAAATATCAGTGCAAAGTTGTGGGAAAAGATATATTGTGTTATAATTTGTGTATCGAGCAGTGTGGAATAATTAATTAATGCAGACATTATATCACTAAGTGGGGGTGAACAAAAACTGCAGAAACTATTACAAGATTTTGAAAGCGATTACGAGAGGAAATATATAAGGAAGAACTTGAGCAAGAGCGAGGTTATGAAGAAACCGAGAACCAGGAGATCATGCAGGGAGTGTCGGTATGAAGGAATAGAAGCAGCAGATTTTTATAAATATTAATGAGTAAAGCTACTGGATAACAATTTAGAAATAAATAGAGAAGCAGAGGTTGGCATGCATGAATATATTATTGAACCAACTCTCCATCATGGAAATGATGTGTGGATGTTGACTACACATGTAATGAAGAAGGTGGAAGGTGGGAAGATAAACTGGTCATAGTATTCATGGTATAATAAGATTTAAAAGGTTGAAAAATGTGGAGATATGTAAGAGTGGTAAAAGGGTGAACGTAGGTGAAAGGATGAATAACTGCCCTGAAATGGTTGCCATGTGGAAAGAAGAGGGTCGATGAGTTAGCGGAAAGATGATAAAGTTCAGAAGTATTGTGAGAAAGGAGGAGAGAAGGACCTAAGAAGGAATGGAGAGATGATGTGGAAAGAATCATCGCGAAGGAGGCTGCCTTAACACTGGAAGCCAGAAGCCAGATTTGAGGTGGTCTGAGCATTTGTCAGTTTTCCAAATTTCCTTATTCCCTGAAACCCTGTGATGTATGTTATTGGTTTTCGAAAGGGAAAGGTGTGGCTCTAGGTTCCAGCGACAATAACCGATGCCTAATCCTATTATCACCCTCTGTTAGGACAAGTTCGGACAGAATTTTAGTTAATATTTGTGGAATTTGTGATGGCCATTTTTTTCATGTTTAGGTATTGCGATTTACCACTGTTTTTTATGTATAAAGTATATTTATTCAGCAAAAATTACACAAACAGATAGGAAATCAAGTAGTAGTTTCATATGTAAATATGCGTGTTTTATAAAGATGTATATATACATATATATATTATTTTCTTTTTATACGAAATATCAACTTGCATCCTCAGTACCGTTGAAGTAATGGCGTTGCAATATTGTTGTTTTAAACGAATTTCACAGCAAATGCGTTTGGGAAGTGGTCTTACGTACCCAAGGGTATATGTGGAGAAGAGTGCGGAAGTTGTAAGGTGCTTTCCAAGGACGTATTTGATTGTAGTGTGTTATATACACACACACGCACATACATACATACATATATATATATATATATATATATAAATATATATATATATTACAACATTGTGTGTGTGTTTATGTAATACGTACACTTGTGTGCGTGCTCGTTTATAACCTCAGGGCTACCATGAAATCTGTAGGTTAATATGTGTTAAACCTCAATGTAGTTTTTTTTACTGTCTGTTACTCTTTCTGTATTTAAAGGCTGAAAGTCGTTAGGGAAAATGCAATTCTAAGGCTTCTATGATAATGAAAAGATATGTCACGTATTCAACTCACATAAGTATGGGAGAAAAAGAAATCGTATTTTGAATGTGTTTATTTATATTAATGGTTCCTAATGGGAAAAAGACCTTCCGTTTCTGGGAGGATAAATATTTGCGAAAATAACTGAAAGTTGCGGACCATTCGTAATTGATTTCCGATCTAGTTATTTTGCATGGTGGTTTTGTTTATTTGCTTCGTGAAAGGGGAGGGGAGTTGGAGGTACGTACTATTTACACCAAGACACACTATTGTAAACTTTGGTGATCATTTAATTGCATTAACAATTTTTGAAACCGTTTCATTCACCTTGCAATGGAATTCTTTTCTTCCTAATTTGGAGAAGCTATAAATTCAAATGATATCGCAGTTATGAACAATAAATATGGAATATAAAAAGGGTAAATTCCCCTTACTGTGCAATCAGTCATGATGATTAATGAAGTTAGAGGATAATCTTTGATAAGTGGGCAATCTTTCCTTACCAATGTCGTGATATTTTTGGGTAATTGCCTGGCAGGGTAAGCGGAAGGAAGGAAGGGAGGGAGGGAGGTGCTTCATTCCATGATGCGGTTGTTCACAGGAAGTATGATAAATAAATAATATGTTTTATATATATATATATATATTATATATATATATATATAATATATAATATATCTATATATATATATATAGTATATATATATAATGTATATATGATGCATCTATACACGTGTGTTTGTACACACACACAAAACTGAAATTTGTGGTTCAATAAATTAAAGAAATATAAGAACATAGCTTTACTAGTATGCCATGGAATACGACAAGTAAAATTTGTATTGAAACAGTAACACTAAGAATATTAGGATTGATAGGGGAAAAATATGTGGGTATGAGGATCTTAAATATGAGTGAAAGAAAAAACGATTGAACCTGGGAAGAGAAAGGCCGAGAAATTTAGAGATGCATTAAAGTTTTAGAAAAAGGTTACCCCTGATGAGAAGAAGAATTAGCGTTTTGAGAGCGTTTGGTCTTGTGGGAAGCAAGGGTTTAAAGGTTAGATAGAGACGAGTAGCACAGTGTTTGTATGAGTGATTAACTCTGGCAATTTCTGTAAAAGTAGGTTCATGGCCATATTAGCAAGGTCAATATGAAAGGTTTGTGGAAAATGTTTTTGGGTCTTTATTAAAGGATCTTGATATTATTGTAACGTTGGTTTGAAAGGTTCATGAATATTTTGTAAGGCTGCTACGAATTACTCATGGAATTTTTTTTTTTCTGAAAATTCCAAGGGTCTTTTTTATTTCAGTCCGTCTGAAAGGTTCGTAAGCAATATTTTTAGGATCGGTGTGAACAATGACGTCATTTCAGTAAATTTGGTCTGAAAGATTTGTTTAAAATTGCTATTAAGTTAGTTTTAACGGTTCATGGGAACTTTGCAAGGGCAGTCTGGAACATGGCCATTTTATTAATGTCAGTTTGAAAGTTTGACCATTTTGGTGACGTTGGTCTGAAGGGTTCATGGATATTTTTGTTAGGTCGGCCTGGAAGGTTCATCAACTTTTTGTTTGCTCATGGAGTTTTCGGGAGGTCAGTCTGAAGTTTTGGACGTTATGGTAAGGTCATTCTCAGGAGTTCTTAGACAATTTCGTTAGGTCTGTCTAAAAGGTTCATGGTCATAGTTGTTCTGAGAATTGATTTTACTGATATTGATGAAGAAGATTGAGGGTTTTCTAATCTAGAATCTTTTTCCATTCACACACACACGTGTATATATATATATACATGCACACACATGCATATATATATATATATATATATATATATATATATATATATATATAAATATATATATATATATATATATATATATATATATATATATATATATATATATATATATATATACACTATATGTTTTGTGTGTGTGCATTACAAGACCTATCACTTTACTAACACTTCATGGATATACTCTGTGCATGCTCTCATATATGCATGAAGTGTTTGTAAGTCATAGGTCTTGTAATGCAGTAAATGTTAGTGCCTTCTGAATATGCAGGAAGCATAATAAACAAATAATATCCAAGCGACACGTTGAGTGTAAATGGAACGAAGCAATTCATCTTCCTTGTCTGTGAAGGAAGTAGGAGGAGATAGAGGATGGGCTTGAGGAAGAGGAGGAGGAGGCGGGAGGCTTTAGGGAAAGGGTTCTGTCCGAGGGGGGAGGGGCAGTGTTGTGTCGTGTTGTAGCTTTCAGGCAGCCAGCCCCTTCCGAAGACGTATTGTTTCCCTGTTGACCGAAATTCATCGCATCCTCTCGTCTTTCTGGCTGCAGATCTCGAGAAGGAATGATGCAGCATCTCGCCTTGTCCGTTCTCACGGGTGTTTGCCGGATTTCAAGCGTTACGAGCAGATTGTTTTTCAGTTTAGATTTTGTTGCAAGTTTAATAGGAATGTTCGTTTTCGGATGTTCATGGAGGGTTACTAGTTTTGCTTGAATAATTCTTGAATGGAGAGGAGGGTCTTCATTCGTTTTTCTTTTCTGTTCGTTTGAATGAGAAATTATCAGACGTTGTTTTTGGGCTTTTCCGTCGCTCATTAAAGCGAATCTTCAGTAGTGAAAAGAAATGTAGAACGTATAATTGCTCCTTCTCATGGGTAGTATTTGCAAAGATGCACAAAATAGTAGGAAATGTGTATTTTCTTTCCGGAGAGACATCCTTTCCTCTTTCGGGAATATATTTTTTTTTGTTTCGGTATGTGATATACGTTATTGTTCATCTCATGGCTAGAAAAGTGGTTGATAATACTCGCTGGAGAACGTTTTTTCTATTGTGTGAGTGTTTTTTTTTTTTTTAATATCAGTACGGGACTGTTGTGTTTCATGATTAATTTGATGATCAGAAATGGAACGAAAATATTGTGATATATGAAATATCAGTTAATTAAAGGGAATTCAATAAACTGTATTTTTCCAGACATTAATGTACTGTTTGCGCTGCCCAATCCTAGTAATCCATTTACTCTGAAATGGTGAAAATGGCAAGTGATTAAATTAGTATACTGATGCACGCTTTCATCTTTGTATAGGACTTCGGTCAGGTAGGTTGTTGTATAGAAAGTTAACTCAGTAATATATATATATATATATATAGATATATATATATATATATATATATTATATATATATATATATATATATATATGATATATATATGTATATATATACGATATATATATATATATATATATATATATATATATATATGTATATATATATATATATATATATATATATATATATATATATATATATATATATATATATATATATATGCATACCTACATAATAGTTAAGCTGTCAGTGGTGTTTCTAACCTCCTTTCATTTACATATACTTTGTCTCGTTTACTTTGAGGCAATAGTTAAAGTAAGGGAGTTACATGGTGGGTTCATTATTCTTGTAGATAAGAAGTAGCTTTCATTTTTAAAATTTAATTTTGGAAACTGACTATTTTCTTTGGATGAAAGCAATTCCCAAACATAGTGAAAATACTTGAGTCATATATCACAAGAACGGAAATACACCCTGCATCTTTTTCACGTGTAATATTCAAGTCGTTATTTTGCTGCGGAAGAGAAGGCCTCTTGCCATATAATATCACGATGCTTGTTACTTTCAGGTTGATCCAATAACTAAAGGACCTGCTCGTTACTCTTGCCTCGTGTCCTTCGTTCGGTAGTTTTACATTATACAAGTACAGAATAACTTAAAAGTGAAAGAGAGAGAGAGAGAGAGAACATTCGACCATAATTGTCTGAAAATAGAATGTAAAACCAAGCCCATTTTACCAGACTATTTCCCCTAGCTGTCGAACTTAATCGCATTTCAACCCCACCTGTCATTCACTGAATTCGAATTCCCCATATTTGGCATAAACCAACGAGATAAACGCGACCAATTTTCTCGAGCAAACACGAGCAAATGTCCACAGCGAACGCACCACAAGCAGAGTAACACGAGAGGGCAAACAACATTCACAGACGCTGAGACAGCCACGTTTTCCTGATTGTGTTCAGCTGGGCCGTCTGTGGATATCTGTCGTTCCTTGTCGTTTTGCAGGTTTTTGAGCGGACAGGATAACTCACTGAACTGGAATGACCTGATTTCATTCTTGATTGTTTTCGTTGGGGG
>NC_061108.1:33377889-33385389 GCF_015104395.2 Macrobrachium nipponense
TTTCCTCATTTGCTTATGCAAATGTTATGTGACACGGACCTTTTTAATTGAAGCTATCATTCGAGCCATTTTGTGTCAGGCTCTTTCATAACTTTTTTTTTTTTTTTGGGGGGGGTTTTTCTAATTCCAGAGAGACTTTTTCCTTCAGGAGGCCTCCTTTTTTCCTTGAGGAAACTTGGGAAGATTCTTCATCCCCTAAAGTGTTATAATGAAGTTTCGAGTGAAACGTTTTTCTTTCTCTTCTCTCACCTACCCCCCTCTCTCTCTCTCTCTCTCTCCTCTCTCTCTCTCTCTCTCTCTCTCTCTCTCTCTCACTTTTTCAGGATGGGTCCTTACGTAAATGCAAATTTTTATTCGCTCAAGTGAGGTGTTCTCTCTCTCTCTCTCTCTCTCTCTCTCTCTCTCTCTCTCTCTGAGCTATCTATCCATCTGCCCGTATCAAAATGCACACAATAATGCACATATATTTATCTGTATATATGCGTATATGTGTATGTATATATGAATATACACATATATTATAATATATACATATATATACTATATAATATATATATATATATATATATATATTTATATATATATATACATATCTACGTATATATAAAATGACAAACCGAGATAAGGGAAACTTTATCATTTGATACCCTATGTTTTCCCTCATTTACAATTCTCTCAATTTGTTTATGTCACAGTTTTTCGTTATAAATCTGCATTCTGTTTCGTGTGTGTAGATTGTTGACTTTTTAAACTTTTCTTCTTGTTTCTTAATAACGACTGTACACTTTTTTGATCAAATGATAATTTTACTCAGTGGCAATATTAGTATCACAGTTTCTCCTGCATCTATTTGTATTTTGTCTTCTGTACGTAATGGTGCGTCATAGGAGTTAAGTATGCATTCCTATACAGCTGTTTTCTGCTTCGTGTAAGCTGAGCAACAGTGTGACTGTTTAATACGTGAAATGTAACAATAAATCTCTCCCTTTACATGCGGCATAACGAACATGGGGAGAGACACAACGTTCCAAAGATCCAGGCTTTAAACCAGAAAATACGAAATGGAAATTGCATCTAGCCGTAGGACTCATGTGTGATCGGCAGTGAATTTCAGTTTGGCAAGAGGAGACTGATTGAGTGAGTGTTATTAGTGCTAAGGCCGATCGGATTGGCAATTATGGCTTTCTTCTGCCAAAAATTTTACTCAAGTGTCTGGGAACAGAAAAGGAGAAGAAATAATGGAGTGTGGAACATTTTTAACGTTAATGAAGATAGAGCATCAGAGAGATATGTTATATAGTATGTATTTATACTATATATATAATATATATATATATATATATATATTACATAAATATATATAATATATAATATATATGTGTGTGTGTGTGTATGTGTGTGTGTGTGTGTGTATACATACACAAATGAATGTCTTAAGAATACAAATATCGTGTATATTTATATATATATATATATATATATATATATATATTTATATATTTATTTATATATGTAGATATATTTATATATATACATACATATGTATATATAATAAATATATATATATAATATATATTATAATATATATATATATATATATATATACAAATATGTGTGTGCGTGTGTGTGTGTACATCTGTGTGATTGACGAGTTTATCAGTATTTGAATAGAAATGAGAGGAACTTTCTTGTTTTGTTGTAACTGGGGAGATGCTGTTTTGGTAGTTAATGGCTGATCGCAAACAAACTTCATGTTTCATTTTCACGCATTCTTTTAAATGAATATTGCGTGAAGAAGTTCACTTCTGAAGTGATTTTAGCAAACTTCCTAATTTGGCTTATGTGTAATTTTAAAGGCATTTTTGCATCTATTTGCAGACCAGAAAACTACGTTGGGAATATAATTTTCAGTATCGCATTTTATTGTGAAAACCATTTTCAATTGAACTCAGCCGTCGAGGGCTTGGTCACAAGGCGTAACTGGCCTGTTGTCTTAGCTCCATTGCAGTTGTGTCTTTCTTTGAAATGCATCAGGGTTAGTTCTGTTTCATCCAAACAGGTAGAGGGCTTGTCTGAATTGCCGGAGCAGCGATTCCACCATTTTCCCATTCGGGAAAGTTCTGCCGGTAGTCTTTGTATTAAGGCCTTTGAGGAATTCCTAGAACGACGATGTCTTTTCCAGGAGACGAGACGAGTTGTGGGCTGGAAGCCGAAGGGGGGAGGCGGTAAGGGAATTAGGCAGAATTGTATTCGATTCTCTGTGTAGAGATGAAATATTAGAGGATTTTTTTAGTTCTGTGCAAAAGTATACTTTAAAATATACATTGCAAGAGGCGATAAAAGGGAGAGTGAACGTTAACCTCTCTCTCTCTCTCGTCATGTAACGTGAATATTTGAGTTCAAAGCATAATTACCTTGTGCATACATTGGCAGCATAAAAGCTTTGAGCTCAAGTGTTATTTTGTATGTTACATAAATTTTTTAATGAAAGAGAAGATAATTTTGTTCGCTTCCTGTTTCAAACACTTCGGTAAGGAACGTTTGTATGAGAACTGTCTCTCAAATATTTTGGCGTTTTTCAAATGCTTCTGATTTTTGGCAGCTAGACTGACTTCGCTCAGAAGTTACCGGTCAGAATGGCAGGTTTCCTTGGAATTCCTGTCATTTTTCGTATCATATTCCATCGATCAGTGAGCGTACTCAGATTTCGCGTCATGTATTGGATCTAGTTCTATCTTGTATCACTGACGCAGTTAAAGTGAATGGTTGAATGCTCTTCCAGTGTCTAGTTATTTATTTATTTTCCTTCCGTTTGTTAATCCTCATGAAGAAACTTAATTCGACACAAATTATATCTCGTTCATTTAATGGACAACAGTCAAAATTCGGATATCACAGTCAGCCTCGATTTGAAGTCGTCATATATCCATGTAATCTGTTCAAGCTAATCGCCATGTAGCACAAAGAATCTACAATATAGTAAGAAATATGGCTACTGAAGATTTGATGCGACTGAGTACTACTTTCGGTCAAGGAAGTGGTTGGGCTCTCTCCCTTGCCAATTGTTTCTTGATTCCTGTTTGGCCATATGTCTGTTTCCGTACTGCTACCTTTTCACCTTAGGTCCATGATTTTCTTGAAAACCTTACACGACGGTAAAGCTTTTCCTTTTCCACTAATAATGGTAAATTTTAACAATATAGCCATTCTTCAGTGACTTTTCCTGTAGAATTTCGAGTGGGAAGTTATTTCCTTCTTCAAGATAGATTTCGCATTTTCTCTCTCTCTCTCTCTCTCTCTCTCTCTCTCTCTCTCTCTCTCTCTCTCTCTCTCTCTCTCAACCGGTTGATTTTGATGTCCTCATCTAAGAGTCAATATTAAAGTCTCATGTCCTCATTAGGTCCCTGTTCCTCTAGAGTTCATTAGGACTCCCATGAGAACGAAATCATATTGCATCCGGCGCGTATTTGTTTTCGAAATTGTATTTGGTTTGGCCCCGAAGACCTTCACAAATTGTTGAAAGAGAGATTTCTCCAAGACCTTCGGATTAGGGTTTAGCAAATACTGCTAATTACCCGGTAAAGTCATCTTAATTGCAATTTGGTGTTATTTGCAGTTCACGTTCGTACAAATCAGTTTGTGACTCTTATTATAGTTAATATAAAGTCATTCTGGAAAAGATTTTAGCTTTTTTTTTTATAATGTGTTCCACTGAGAGGGGTGTCGCCATGCAGTCCAAAGAAGCCGTCGTTGTCACATATGAAGAAAATGGAAAAATTTCATTGCTATGTTCACAATTTTACCAAATTACATTATCAGAAAGTAAAGATTATCATACATGCGTTCCTAGGTTTCTTGGGTTATAAGTGTATTATCCATCTACCATATTTAATAGAACTCCGTCACGTTACTTTTGCATCAGAAACACAACTAAGAAATTCATATTTTTTTTCTTTTTTTCACATACTTATACCAATTTATACACCCTTTGCTAGTTTTTCACGCTATATATATATATATATATATATATATATATATATATATATATATATATATATCATATATATATATATATATATATATATATATATATATAAATATTATATATATATATATATGAGTCTGATCACATCACCGTGATTCATATTTACGCATTATGCTATAAATGTCCCTTAATATCTAATTCGCTCTACCTCAGAATTAGTATATTCTCATATATGTTAACTGAAGGGGAATTTATAGTTGATAAAATTATTATAAACTAAAAATTCCCCTTCAATTAACATATATGAAATATATAATTTGAGGTAGAGCGAATTAGATATTAAAGGAGGACATTTGCGAATAATATATATATACATATAGATATATATATATATATATATATATATACATACATATACATACACACATATATATGTGTGTGTGTGTTTGTGTGAAAACATTAAGCTACAAATGTTGTTTAATATCTAATTGGCGCTACCTCGGGAGTATCACCACTCGAACGTTCAAAACCACTGGGACCTAGTATTTGTATATATAAATCAGGGTGGTGTGGTAAAAATTCATATATATAAATTTATGTACTTTACCTTTCCTTAAGCGAGAGAGCTAGAGAGAGACTGAATTCGATT
Organism: Macrobrachium nipponense; assembly: GCF_015104395.2. Classification (NCBI taxonomy): domain Eukaryota; kingdom Metazoa; phylum Arthropoda; class Malacostraca; order Decapoda; family Palaemonidae; genus Macrobrachium; species Macrobrachium nipponense. Next base: position 33,382,524 of record NC_061108.1, read on the forward strand.
ATTTATGAAGGTTTCCAGTCAATGCAGACACCTATGTTTTCGTTCTGTAAGTGAACCCAAGATTCCAATTGGTCCCCGGTCGGTTTTCACAAAAGAGGTACCAAGAATAACGTCTGTCCACTGCATTGTCGTAAAGGGACCTGCGACTTCGTTATTCTCTTTAAATTATTGAGTGAGTGCAGGTCATCAATCCCTTGGAGTGCTTGTTTTTCTTACGCGAATATCCGGCGTCCTTCCGTTCTGCTACTCGTAACACTGACGTTCTAATCTTTCTGAGATTCGTTTAGTTTAACGAACAGCAGTGTCAAGTTTTCATGTGGTAACCCACTAAATTGGCCATTATATACACAAAGGAACTTCTCTTTCCGTCAAGAATTTGGGTAATCAGATTTCCTCAGTATGCACTGCAGCTACAAAATATGCCTTGAGAAGAAGATTTGAATAAATGGGTTGCCATGTTAAGATGAAAAAATTAGTTGCCACATTAAGGTAGCTGTAATTCCAATTTTTCTCCGGTTATTAAAGCTTGAGACTACATTGATCCTTTTATGTTGAGAGCATAATTGCTCGAATATCTAAGACTGACTTGTCGAGTGGGTTGAAGACAAGACAGTTCTTTTGATCAGTGTTGCCAGTCATACCTCATCTGTCGATTCTCTTCCTTTATACCAGACTGAGGCTTCTCTCTCTCTCTCTCTCTCTCTCTCTCTCTCTGTAAGTGCCATTTCGATTTCTGCTCCATTGAGCTCAAGAGGAGATTTCCTCCTCTTCTCAGGTGGTCTCATGATACCAGCTAACCCACCTAATACTTTGATTCAAAAGCTCTGTGGCTCTTACTTACCCTCTTTTGCCAAGCTTTGGAATTCTGTTTTTGCTTATGTTTTTCATGACTCATAACATTCCTTCCTTTATTTGTTTTCAACTGACCGGAGTTAGAAAATTGTATTAGATATTTTCATCTCGCACACACACACACACACACACACACACACACACACACACACAACACACATATATATATATATATCTATATCTATATATATATATATATTATATATATAGTTGGCGTGTTTGTAAAAATTAGCAGGTAACATTAACAAACGCAAGTTCAGTTGTTTTCTAGATACTTAAATCCTCGTCCCATATAACATAAATTGCTCGTAACAAAAAGGATCTTACCTAAAAAGCTATCATCTCTAAGTTAAAACGGTTTGTGTGTGTGTGTGTGTGTGTCAGTTAGTTTGTGTATGTTTCTGTATAGGTAGGACGTGTTGTGGAAGTTGCAACTGACTAGGGTGATGGCAACAGCTGACTGGGACTTTTCGATTTTTTGATTTTTTTTCTTTACTTCTCTTACTCTATTATTTTGAGTTCTTTTCTCCATCTGCCCTCCAAGGTATAGCTTAAAGTTCCTTTCGGTACACACGTGTTTGTGTGTGTACGCTTTCATCTGAAACTTGAAATATCTCGGTATGTAGAAAGCTGAAATTATAACTACTGCCGCACATACTGTATTGCTAATAACTTCATGATTGAATCGTCAAATTTCAAGAAATTAAATTTTCTTTAATATATACATGAGACATTATTAGATAACCTGCGTTTTAATGATATGATAATTATATCTAGAAAGTGAGATGTACCAATAGCTGGAGAGAGAGAGAGAGAGAGAGAGAGAGAGAGAGAGAGAGAGAGAGAGAGAGAGAGAGAGATACAACGCTCGTTCCCTCATCTTTATGGTTTACGATGTGAATTGAAACCCAGACCCCTTATGTCGCAAACGAAGCTCTTCCTTGGAAAAAAGAAAGAACTATCTGGACTCGTATACGTCTTTTTAAAAATGGCAGGCGAGCATAAATTTCCGAAGTCCGAAAGTCCTTTAGAAATTATTCCTCAAAGACGCCCTTTGCATTTTGGGAAGGCAGTGTCGTCTATTTTCTTAAAAATACGAATCTTGTGTTTGTTGTTCGACGTGAGCTAAATTTCCTGTTACAGTGTCGTCTATTTTCTTAAAAATACGAATCTTGTGTTTGTTGTTCGACGTGAGCTAAATTTCCTGTTACAAGTTTATTGTTCGTTTCGTGGTTGAGCCTACAAACTATGTATTCATGTTTTTACTATTGTGTATCTTGCTTTCGGAAGTGTGTGATTCAATGAACGGCAAATCAGTCGATTATTCTTATTGTATTTGTTTTTATTTAGATAATCATAAACCTCCTGATTATATATTGCAGTACGTCCCACATTACGTCCAAACAAACATTCAGCTTTATTTTGTCAGAGTTGAGTTCTTGTTTGTTATTTGCGAAACGCATCCCCTTAGATCTTATTGGGCGTCTTTCCTTCTAAATAATGTACTTTTGAAATTGACTTTCCCTCCCGACTGGTCTTCTCATGAAAATAAAAAAAAGAATATTTTATATTACGTTCCTCCTCTCTCTCTCTCTCTCTCTCTCTCTCTCTCTCTCTCTCTCAGAGTTCTCCTATATTATACCGGTTGACAGTGAAATATCAGTCAATATCCTTTAATACACACACACACACACACACACACACACATATATATATATATATATATATATATATATATATATGTGTGTGTGTGTGGTGTGTGTTTGTGTGTGTGTGTGCGTGTGTGTGTTTGTGTGGGTGTGGGTTTTGAGAGAGAGAGAGAGAGAGAGAGGGAGAAATAGCCACAATGACTCAACTTTTCGGATTACACTTGACTTACATAACCTATGATCCAAATGAAGAAAGTCTGACGGCCGTGGCTGGATTTGTTGAACCCTCACTTGATATGTGGAATGAGGCAAACTTGATCGAACTATTTAACTGAGAAGAGGGGAACCTTACGTATATATATATA
>NC_061108.1:33390389-33420389 GCF_015104395.2 Macrobrachium nipponense
TCGTATCTATTATTTTCACTTTCTGGGGAATATCCATGTGCTCTGTTTTATTGAACTTCTATCCCTGATTACAAGTAACAGTAATGTATCATGTAGGCTATTTTTTTTCTTTATTGACTTACTGAATTTGTTATGCCCATGACCAATATTGTATGTAAGTGATTGAATCCCAGATAAATGTCCGAATTAGGAATCAGCGTAAGTATATGATGAATTTCAATTAGGAATGTTGCGCATTGTTGGAGACTCTATCAGCTCATATCGTAAATTAATTTAGACCTACTGTTTAATTTGACGTTTTTCTGTTGTTTTTCTTTCTGAATTTGTACTTGTTGTTTGTATTTCATCATAACTGATACAGCTCTGTAATGCCAATACGTACGTTTCCCCCTTTTGGCCAAAACTGCAATTCTTATTTTTAACTACTTCGGAAAATGTCCTTGAGATGTTATGTTATTAGATCAGATAACCCTCCATAAAAATAATAAACTTCGATGTGTTTATACAAAATATTTAATGAGAGAAATGTTTATCCACACCAAAGACTGCCTGGGACTGAAGTTGAAAACCTTAGATAGCCAAAGAACCAACATAAGTAAAGTTGACTAACTTCAAGGTCATCAATACTTATCGTTGGTATTGATTAAGTTAAACTTTTATAAATCCGCAAAGACATCCATCTTCCAGTTGCAATGATTCGTTTAAGTGTGATCATGTTTTCCTGTAGAAACCTGAACATCACTTACTAAATGGGGACGAGATACATTTGCATCCATCGACCCTGATGGACGAAGGCATCTGATAAAATCGATTTTCCGTGGAAGCGTTGAAACGAAGAAAGGTTTAAATGTCGGTGAGACAAATGTTCTCGGCCAATCGAGTGTCTCGGGGCCATTATGGACCGAGAGTATTAGTCCCATTTAAGTGGAAGCTTCATTGCAAACAGCGAAATTGCCCGTGAAAGCAATAGTGATTTCATTCCTGTTTACTCTTCTTCACTCAAGGATTTTGCACGATGCAAGTGTTTACTTTTGTCAGATTCATTGAGATAGCAGCTTTTGCAATATTTGGAAATGTGAGTGAGACTTATATTATACACACAGACACAATCACTTGATGAATTTATATGTATATATATGCATACAGTGTGTATGTGTGTGTGTGCGCTTGCTTGCTTGCTTATGTGTAACTACCGTTGTTAATAACATGCGCCATATAATGTTCTTAAAATGAAGTACGCTGTCGTGCTTTTAGGTTATTGTAAAAAAAATTCCAGTTATATATATTTGTAATTATAATGAACAAGAGATTTCACATGTGTATTTTATATGCATATATATAACGATTTTTTCATTATCAGCAGAGTACGTTTCGTGTTTTCTTGGAATGTTTTGTATATAACCATAACGTGTGTAGATTCAGTGGTCAAAGAAATCGTTTTTTGCTAAGTTCCATAACGGCGCTCTTTCATTATGAATAATAATAATAATAATAATAATAATAATAATAATAATGATAATAATAATAATAATAATAATATTAATAATAATCCAGACTATAAGGATTGTATATGGGGACATCAGGATGGAGTTTGGAATAGAAAAAGGCGCCTTAGTCAACATACAAAAGGGCAAAGTAACAAGAACTGAAGGGATAAAGCTACCAGATGGGAGCAACATCAAACACATAGATGAGACTGGATACAAATACCTGGGAATAATAGAAGGAGGGGATATAAAACATCAAGAGATGAAGGACATGATCAGGAAAGAATATATGCAAAGACTCAAGGCGATACTCAAGTCAAAACTCAACGCCGGAAATATGATAAAAGCCATAAACACTTGGGCAGTGTCAGTAATTAGATACAGCGCAGGAATAGTGGAGTGGACGAAGGCAAAACTCCGCAGCATAGATCAGAAAACCTGGAAACATATGACAATACACAAAGCACTACACCCAAGAGCAAATACGGACAGACTATACATAACACGAAAGGAAGGAGGGAGAGGACTACTAAGTATAGAGGACTGTGTCAACATCGAGACAGAGCACTGGGGCAATATCGTGAAAAAACCAGTGAAGACGAGTGGCTAAAGAGTGCATGGGAAGAAAGACTAATAAAAGTAGACGAAAACCCAGAAATATACAGAGACAGGACAATGACTAACAGAACAGAGGACTGGCACAACAAACCAATGCACGGACAATACATGAGACAGACTAAAGAACTAGCCAGCGATGACACGTAGCAATGGCTACAGAGGGGAGAGCTAAAGAAGGAAGCTGAAGGAATGATAACAGCGGCACAAGATCAGGCCCTAAGAACCTGATATGTTCAAAGAACATCTCTCCCATATGTAGGAAGGGTTCAATACGAAAAATGAAACCATAAACCACATAGCAAACGAATGTCCGGCACTTGCACAGAACCAGTACAAAAAGAGGCATGATTCAGTGGCAAAAAACCCCTCCACTGGAGCCTGTGCAAGAAACATCAGCTACCTTGCAGTAATAAGTGGCACGAGCACCAACCTGAAGGAGTGATAGAAAACAAAAAACGATCAGGCAAAGATCCTCTGGGACTATGGTATCAGAACAGATAGGGTGATACGAGCAAATAGACCAGACGTGACGTTGATTGACAAAATCAAGAAGAAAGTATCACTCATTGATGTCGCAATACCATGGGACACAGAGTTGAAGAGAAAGAGAGGGAAAAAATGGATAAGTATCAAGATCTGAAAATAGAAATAAGAAGGATATGGGATATGCCAGTGGAAATTGTACCCATAATCATAGGAACACTAGGCACGATCCCAAGATCCCTGAAAAGGAATCTAGAAAAACTAGACGCTGAAGTAGCTCCAGGACTCATGCAGAAGAGTGTGATCCTAGAAACGGCGCATATAGTAAGAAAAGTGATGGACTCCTAAGGAGGCAGGATGCAACCCGAACAACTTCCAAAGAAAAACTGGATACGGCTAGTGGATTTCAGACCATTTGTATATGTCAGTATTCAGGTCTTTCTTAGGCTAACAGTAAATACTATTGCATCAAAACTTTAGAGTATAGCCCTGAAGACATTTAACCTGTCCCTCCTTTGATCTGAAGGGACATGAGAAATCAGTGACTGTAATAAAGTGATTACATTCTGAAACCACCAGACCAGTTTATTGTAGTCTTAGCACACGCGATTAATTTGTATATGTGTGTGTGTGTGTGTTGTATGGAAGTAAAAGCAAATGGGGAATTGTAAATAGAGGTCCTCAACCCTAAAAGGAACGGTAGATTAAACTAAGTTAGGGAGAGGAGTTTAGAGAATTATCTTAGAATTGAAGAACTCTTAATGGACAATTTCAGTGCCTTCGCGTATGCTATTCATGAACACAGTGTGTCATGCCACTTCTTTTCCGAATGCAAACGGTCCTCTTTCTCGCTGTCTACTCGTCTGTCTCATCAGAAATCTAGGGAAAGAATATGAACTGTTGTTTCATAACTTGATTGTGCCAAATATTATAACGGCACTTTTCATGAGTTATTCGAAGCTGGGAAAGGAGATTCATCTCCCTCTCTTTTTGGGAACAAATAAATAATTCCATTTTGTTGTTATTTAGGTTCGAACTAATACTCGTATCGTTTAAATGGCAGAATTAGCATAAAAGATTTAAAGGAAACAAAGCTTTAATTGCAGAGTATTGTAAGATGTCCTTTAACTGGAAAATATCATTAAAAGAGAAAAAAGGGATTACTTATTCTTCTTTTCACGAATGAATCCATTTTTTCCCCATTGGTGGTGGTTGCTCGGGTCGGGCAGTGGCTGGAAATCCTATTATAGGAGCTGGGCGCACTGACAGGAGCCTCTCTCTCCTCTTCCCTTGGAATGTAGTTGTTGCTGCGAGAGAGCTGAGTTGATGTTGGCATCTCATTCATTTTCTGCAATTTCAGTTTTTATAACCGTGTTTATATTGCACAGAATTATTTCTTCTGATGAATGTCTCACTAGATTTTTTACACTATTCGGCACCAATAGCTTCACAGCAGATCCTTACAACAGCTCTCTAGTGTCTCCAGAATCGTGGAATCTCTGTCGCATACTTTAGCATCCTGGAAGCACTTTTTCTTTTTTAAATACGAAGTGACTTTCGTCCTTCCCACTTGTGAAACTATCAGCCTTATACGCTCTACGTTTCCCTCTCCAGATTATCGTAGAATCTACGACCATGGTTATTGTGACTCCAGAAAACCCCCAATAATTCATTCATTAATCTCCGGCCTATCCACTTCTAGTGTTAGTAGATATAGTGTAGCTGACAACGATCTGCTCTTCTTTTCATCACTGCTAGTATCTTTACCACATAGTCGTTATATTCCTTACAGACAGACAGACAGACAGACAGACAGACAGACAGACAGACAGGACAGACAGGACAGGACAGACCAGACAGACAGAACAGGAAGGACAGGACAGACAGGACAGACAGAAGACAGACAGACAGACAGACAGACAGACAGACAGACAGACAGACAGACAGACAGACAGAGGTTACATTTGGAAAAAATGGGAGTTAGTCGGGACCGAATGGAATAGAATAATCTTGTTCGCAGCCTCCATGCGGCTCTCTCTTTATGCCAAGTTTTCGTATTATTTCGATCACTGTCGGAAATGGAAAGTAATTGTTAATTTAAGCGGTAATTTTTCTTTTTCCCGGCTTTAATTAATTCCCGTAATAAAAGTAGTTTTGTTAGAATAAAGTTATTTAAATTTTAATCTTGTCTCATTGTATCCAGAGTAAAATATTAAAGATTTAAGTAATAGCGGTTTTTGAACGCAACTAGCCGTTGAATATGTATTCCGTAGCATAATCCTGATTTATTATACTATCATCTTCCTCTCAGGTTTTTTTTTTTGCCCCTTTAAATGATCATAGTGAGGATCCGTGTCCTGAAAAATCCACTCCACCTTTATTGAGCTGAGTTGAATATAAAATTAGGGCCAAAGGCCAAGCACTGGGACCTATGAGGTCATTCAGCGCCGCTAAAATGGAAATTAACAGTATACAAGGTTTGAAAGGTGTTGCAAGAGGAAAACCTCGCAGTTGCACTATGAATCAAGTGTTAGGAGACGGTGGAAAGTAAGACGATGAATGAGAATATGAAAGGAGGTACAGTAAAAGGAATGAAAGTGGTTGCAGCCATGTGCCGAAGGCACGCTGCAAAGAACCTTAAGTAATGCCTACAGTACGCCGCATGAATTCCACTGACGGCACTACTCCCTACGGGGGACTCCACCTTTGTTGACCTAAGTTGCTGATTATATTCTTGTTAGATGACTGCGGTGGTCGCATCCAGGAGGAAAATGGAACGTTGGTTTAGCAATTTTATCTCAAAAGACAGATTAACACCCTGAGGAGTCAAGTCACACAGGGAAAGTGCGAATGTTTTAAAAAGATTAAATAAATTAAATGTATATATATATATATATATATATATATATATATATATATATATATATATATATATATAATATCCTTGTGGCCATAGGTACAGCCTAGAAAGAGAGTAATGATTGATGTGACCAGAAGGAAAAGCGAAATGATGGATGGTTCGATTAGTGCGACCGAGGGAGAAACTGTCGTGATCCGCCATTTGGGTCACGAAGGAAGGGTATTATTATTCTTATTATTGGTGTTGTTATGGTTATTGTTACTTTTGTTTTGACATCATCGTTTTCACGCGTAGCTGTACCTGCGCTTTAGTGTGAACCGAAATCTGTTGAAAGCGGAAAGTAGACAGATTTTTGGTTCAAGTTCTTCAGTCCTTCATGGTGTTCAAAATAGCGTCTTACATTTCTTCTCAGATAAGGAATAGCGTCAAATCTTGTAAAGCGTTCAGCTGTTTCTAAGTCAATTTCAGTGAAAGAATGGTTCTCAGTAGCCTTCAACAGTTTTGAGATAAATTAATTGAAATCGATATCCCAGAAAGTTACAACACACGTTTTGCTGGTTTAAACAACCTTAGTCTTCAAGTTTTGAATAAGTGTGGTTTTGATTATGTCATATTTGATTATGGTTCATTTCATTAAATTGACAAAAATAAAAATAAAATCTTGAAACCAGGGCACGGATTGCTGTGAATACATTCTGTTCAAATAAACCAAATAAAATATATTTTATTCATATTTTCATTAGATCAGATTTATTTCCTATAGAAATCAATAACAGCATGCACAAGTTTCTCCTTGATAATTTGGGTGAAAATGACAACGTTCTGAATTTACTTCATCGGATTTTAAAAGAATGATGACAAAGTTTCCATTTGTAATCATCGGCAAAGATGCCAGGGTGAAAAATGTTCCCATTATCTGACGAGTGAAAACTAACAGATTTCATTCCCAGCTTTCAGGGTGTTTGTCAACGGATTTTTTTTTTTTTTTTTTTTTTTTTTTTTTTGTGATATATGCACAAACGTCAGAACACAATCCAATGGTCGGAACACCCCTTTGGCAAGTGTATTATTTTCGAGGTCATCACTCCCTTAGTTATAAGAAGGTAAAGTTCTTGATAGAGAACATACCATAGCATTTGTTATTTATAGTCAGTATTTTTTTTCTCTATCTTTTTTCTTACCACAGTTAAATAACTACCAAGTTGATACCCAATCCAATATAAAGATCCGCAGAGCATAGAACAAGAGAGAGAGAGAGAGAGAGAGAGAGAGAGAGAGAGAGAGAGAGAGAGAGAAATGTGCTGATAGAAACAACCAAGAAATTTGAATAAATATAAATATCAACATCTCGGTCTCGACAGAACCGATTTCCCCCGGGTGGAGTTTCTCCAACTGGAAACGGGGAAATTGCCATAGAAAATAAGAATCGGTCGGCCGAAGCCATTCCTTAAGCGACCAAAGCCAGTTCAATCCCAATTTTTCCTTTTCCTAATTGGAAGGCGATGCTCCTCTCTCCTTTTTAATAACCTTCCCGATGATTGTCCTGACCCGGAGGTGTCGTAAGTCTTCTTCTTACTTCTCCGCTTTCGTCTTGCGAAATGAAGTTTCATCTTGTTTGCTCGTTTTTGAAAGAAACAATAATAATAATAATAATAATAATAATAAAAGTAGGAGAAGAAGGGGTGGAGTTGGTTGAGGAGAATTTATCATATTTTGGATAAATGACCAGATTGCTATCATTAGGATTACAATTAAGATTAGTGTTAAACATTATGATTAAAATTATTATTATGAAGTTGTATTGTTAATGTTCATGTGCTTATACCTTTCATGGCCCCGTTTACTTGCCGAGTGCATGCAGTATCTTTTCTATGTTATTTTATCTAGAATTTGACATTGAAAAACTTTAGCATAGTCATAGAACACCTGAATTTCAAATCCAGTAGTTCCAGGAATAACACGGAATTTTCAGAGTGGCACTCATATTAGTGCAGGCCCTCCCCCCAGGACAATTTTGGACTGTTGTCCAAAGAATTAGATTATTTTTAATTTCTTGCCAATATTCCTCGTGTTGCGTTCATGGGGGAGCTCCAGGGTTGAATTTATTTCTGTATGTCCAGTAGTACATTTATCGTCATTTTTATACTATAAAAGTAAAAAATCTTTCCAAAGCAAATAATCATAAAAATTCAAGTGTGGAATAGTAAAGCTTGTTTCGCCAGTTGTCAATGTTCTTCAGTTATTATTTTCAGTGTTGTTATTATATTGCAATGTAAAGAAAGATCTGAAGCAATTTATGAGAAAATATAAGAGCAGCAGAATCACAGGTCTGAATATAAAACATGAGCGGGAGACTTCTAAGATCGCCTGCAGTTAATTACCCCTCACGGACAACATGATAAGCTTTCTTTGCTCCACTGTTTGCGCAGAGCCCTAACAAGGTCTGAGATTACGCTTTGTGTTTGCCTGCGAACGCACCCTGACACAATGAAGGACGACGCATGCAAAGGCACCTGGTAAACTAACGAGCTTAACGAGGATCTAACTAGCGTTTTGCTTGTTGTTTTTCGTTGAGTAACGAAGGGAAATCTGTATGATTGTCAATTGTTATCGTGTTCCCTGATGTCGTGATGGTGTTCAAATTCGTAATCGAGGTGTGATGCGTAGAGACTGTTCGGAACCAAATTGTTTCAACATACATAATTAAATGAAAAGAAAGATTGATCGAGATAAAGGTTAAACTAATGATAAAATTATACTTAGGAAAAGAAAGCTGTTTGCATTGATTAGAATACGTTAATTTGTACTAATCTTTAGAATTAAATAAAACTGAAATGAATCAGGGTATATTAAGATTTAAGATGATTATTTACATTGAATTGTCATGGAAATTTTAACGTAATTCAAATTCATTTAGAATGTTGGAGTTGAATTTTTCTCAGGGCTAAAATTATATCAAAGCTCAACGGGACTAAAAACTCGATTTCAGTATAAAGATAAAGGAATATTAGAATTAAAGTTTCATTAAATTATTCTTGTGAATCAGAATTAGGTAATGATAAAAGATTGATAAAGGGAGACTCTTGGACTAGGTTTAATTAAATTTTCACTTAAATGTGTTTATTACTTTAAACGGAATTGAATTCGTATTCCATTAGGAATGATAACATTATGTAAGCCGTGAACTGGACTGAATAACACTGGCGCTCAAAGTTAGAGAGCGCTACTTATACGGAAATAATCGGGCTGATTAAATGTAAATAACAAAGGTAAATATTCCCACAAGGCTTCAGGTAAATCCAAGCAAATATTTTTCTGAGGCCCATCAGTTTCAAGCTGAGTAAATACAGGTTTCCCTATTTTCCTTCTAAGAGATAAATGGATGTTGACTTTCTTGAAATACAAGAAAATCTTGGGTCGCAAGGGTATGGTATTTTCCTCACTGCCAATGACGTCAGCAAGAGGAAAACGACCTCGTTCCGCTGTTTATTGTCATGCAAGCCCCAGTCGTTACCTGATGCGCTTCATGTAAACATTGTGGAATTTTCCAAGGGATTAAATTCTTTCTGATCATGCGCGCTTCGGGGAATCTTTCGCTTCCCTATTGCCATAGAATATGCGCAAGGATTATACAGAATTTACTGGCTACGAAATTGTCAAAAAACAAATTTCTTTCACTACCGAGTAATAAATAAGCATTCAACAATAAGATATACTTTAATTGCAAGATTGTGTCTGCATATGAACTAGTTTCTCTAACTAGCTATGTCTGCCATCTCCATTATATCTATTTGCTTTGACGAGTAATTCTGAAACGCTGTTGGAGTGATTGAACATATCCTTTCTGCTTCGCATATTGTTTTGGGGAGAGATCTACGGAACATCTGGTCCATCATTATTCATATAATTATTGCCAGCGAGTGTCGTTTCCAGCCGTTGCTTGGCGTTATGCTTTTGTTTGCTGACATCTCATCTGACTGAGGAGGGGAGGACACTTGATCGCTTCAACCCCGTTGGGGTCATATAATTAATGATTCTGCTACTAGGAATTATGAAGGGGCCGGTAACTTTTCTCAGTATACTAACTCTCACACACACATACATATTAACACTCATTGTCCCTAAGTGAGTGAGTAGTATAAGTAATAAATATATATGTGTGTGTGTGTGTGATACACATATGTAAGTATATATGTACGAATGTTTAAAATCACAAGAAGACACGTGATTTAAAAACATGCTGAAATCGCAGGAAATGAATAATTGGACACAACCGAGGACCAAGTACTTCCGTATATTTTGTTCATCTGGGCGTAAAAATTAATCAAATACACGAAATAATAATTGGCCTCCGTCGGTCCCTTTACATAATTTCCTGTGGCTTCAGCTAATATATACGAACACACACACACACACACACACACACACACACACACACACACACACACACACACACACACACATATATATATATATATATATATATATATATATATATATATATATATATATATATATATATATCATCTGAACAGGACTGGAAAGTTTTCCTCTAAGCTGGGGGCAAGAAGACGCCGTGACTGAACCAAGATTCACGTATCCCTTTTCAGCTCGGACGTGGGATGACAATGATGTAAATATCTTGGCCCTGCAGGAGCATTTATCATATACAATTCCCTTAGGCGTGATTCATTCTCAAAGTATGCAGAATTCGAAATTACCGGATAATTTGTGCTTAAAATTTTAAAAGTCCAGAAATGTCATGTGTAAAATTTCTGTCATTCATATATATATATATATATATATATATATATATATATATATATATATATATATATATATATATATATTTATACACACACACACACACACACACACACACACACACACACACACACACATATATATATATATATATATATATATATATATATATATATATATATATCCTATATTTATATATATATATATATATATATATATATATATATATATATATATATATATATATATATTTGTGTGTCTGTGTGTGTGTGTAAGAATGTTTTATTTAAGTTTTAAAATGTCATTTTAGAAGTCAGGGTTTCTGTAGACAAATATAATTATATTTTACCGACTTCGAAAATCTACGTGTAAAAGTAGCATTGAGTGGAAAGCAGATGTAAAGCTAAACTTAAAGTAAACTTCCTTAAAAGCAGCAGGTCAAAAAAGACTATCGAAGAAACCCATAAGGAAGAAGAAGCACGGTAACTTACTGAGGCCCGCTTATGTGAACTGTACCTAACATTCTTTTTAAAAAAAATGTTTATGTTAGAGCTTACCTTTTCGGAATCTGATAGTATAAATGTATTACACCCCTTTCCCATCGATTTCTGCAAAAATGAGAAAACGAAGATTGGCACAGGACCACTCCAGCAAAACAGCGGCCCTGTGTTCCCCAGCTGTTGACCTGGAGAATTGACCAATTGCAGAGCTGTGACCTCCAGGCTCCGTTGGAAAACACCATGAGAGTGACCTTTATTGCACAGAGGGCCTAGGCACCCTCCGGGATCTCTGGATGAGTGCCCCTAGTAATAAAAACAAATGCAAAGCTTGGCTTCTACTTCCCGAAATTCCTTTTGTTCAAATAATTAGACAAACTTAGATTTTATATAGGAATCAAACCTCGCGGAATTCCGGAAGGATCATCAGGTTCTTAGTCCAGTAGACGGTCCCCTTTTTAGAGCTTACCAGGGAAGACCGAAGGTCACTTTTACAGAAAGGGTCATATCCTGAGCTTAGCTAGGAAACCCAGTAACTCTGGCTTGACTGAGGGACGCTCATCCTGAGCTGTCCGTTAGGGATTAAAAATACAGTGATGTACTTTTACGCCAGTGTTGTCTGAAAGATCTCTCTCTCTCTCTCTTCTCTCTCTCTCTCTCTCTCTCTCTCTCTCTCTCTCTCTCTCAATAGGTTCTGTGTACCTCTTTATGATAGTGTATAGTTAACTGAAGTAATTTCATCATAATATGATGTCATTCAGTTAAGAAAATAAACGTTGTACAACGGATAAGTAATCTTCTTGTTCTTACTGTCGACATGCGCTGAGAATAGGTAATTGCCTGTCTTCAAAAAACAGTTACAGTGATACGTGTATTTAGAACTCTAACCAACAGTTTATTTCTTGTTTATAATGTAACGTCATCAATTTGAAGTCACATTATAATAAGTCATGGATCTAAATAATTCTCTCACAGGAGAATCCTTTTTATTAAATGATATAAAAATACTATTTTTCATGTCGACTGTGAACAAATATGGAGTGTTGATAGAAATTTTGTTTGCTTTTTTGAAAGAATAATGAAATGCATACATCTCCCAATAGAGTGCACACTATGCAAATGATATATAGTTTGTTTTTCGTGTAGTCACTCATACATAAAAAATGAAATTATTGCAGCGCATAATACCCCGAACATTTCAGAGGTCAGCCCTGATTTCGTGGAAGGGAACCGAATAATAATGTTGCTTCCCTGGAAGCGTTTATGTCTGAGAAGAGGCCTTATCGTATCAGCAGTGGTGGGAAATTCCATGAATATATATGTATATATATTGAATAATTCCCGAAACGTTTTGCAGAGGGACCCAAACAGACAGGCAGAAAGTAAAAACAGGTAGGAAGGACTAAATCGAGTGTCTATAAAAGTATTAAACTCAAGAAATGTTTCTCATGAATTTTACAAGTATTATTATTTTTAGATTTGACTTGATTGCTACTTGGGACTTTTTGATACAGGTTTCATGCATCCACACACTATCCATTTGCTGGCTGCCTTGTCACTATATATATATATAAATTATATACAAATATATATAAATAAACGCATCAATTTTATATATATATATATATATATATATATATATATATATATATATATATATAATATATATATATATGTGTGTGTGTGTGTGTGTGTGTGTGTGTGTGTGTGTGTATACTGTATCGATAGCCACAGTGTCCTGTTAGCTTACCGATTCCCTCAAAACTGTTTAAACTTTTATCAGTACAAGCCTTGAATCTGAGTAGGGCATAAATGATAAACTGTCACCTGTATTGGCAGTTCAACCCAACGTAAGTTACAGCAAGGACTGTCAACAATTCATTTGTAAAGAGAGATAAAGATCTGCTTCAAGTCGAGCAACTCAGATAAATTTTGCAACAGATGAAATTGACAGATCTTCGGCAGCGTATGTACGCAGATTTTTTTTTTTTTTTTTTGTACAGTATTCATTTTCAATGCTATCAGTGTTATCGATAGTAGTGTTTCTAGTGTTGATCTCATTAATATTGGTCATTATACTTAACGTTGTTTTTTTAGTGTTTTTGAGAGGCATACAACATTTTCTTTAATAAGTGACCGTTTGTTTTGTTCCAATTATAAAAGTTGTTAGTACTGGCATTACTTTTCTTAACATTATTTTCTCGTTCATTATATGTTCAGTCATTTTCAGTTTTCTATAAAAGAAAACTATTATGACGACTTTGCTTTGTCTGTCCGTCCGCACTTTTTATGTCCGCCTTCAGATCTTAAAAACTAGTGTGGCTAGAGGGCTGCACATTGGTTTGTTGATCATCCACTCTCCAGTCATCAAACATATCAAATTGCAGCTTTCTAGCATCGGTGTTTTTTTTTTTTTTTTTTTAAAGGTGGCTGAGACTCATGGGCCGTGGCTGAAAATTTCATACAGCATTATGCGCTATACAGAAATCTCAAATTCGCCGAAGTTTCTTCGGCGCATTTTTTACTTGTTTAACATTGGTTTTGTGTTGATGTTTCGGTCTATTATCCTCGTCAGTCATGTGACAACCTCTATAGCAGTATCCCACTGCTTCTCATTCAGTGTCAAGACTTGACTTTTCTATATATAAAGAAGAGAATGCGCCTGCGACCCTTTCTGATTTGTTTAGTTTTAATTAAACTTGAGTTAAGGACTCTTCTCTAAGTCTCAAAAGTCATTTGTAGCTCAGCGCGTTCTTCGCAGAGGAGACTGGAAATTAGTCGGTGAACAACAGAAGGAGGTCGGTTAAGTTTCGTAATTTGTCCTCTTTATGGAGATTAATCTACTTACAGAAATGCAATTAGCTGGGAGACACTGAATTTATTGGAATCGGCTCTCTCTCTCTCTCTCTCTCTCTCTCTCTCTCTCGCTTCTCTCTCGCTCTCTCTCCCCTTCTCCTCCTCTCTCTCTATGTATATATATATATATATATATATATATATATATATATATATATATATATATATATATATATATATATATATATATATATATATATATATATATATAATTACAGTAGTGTGATTAGCGGGAGACACTAATAATAATAATAATAATAAGAATAATCAATAATAATGATAATAATAATGTGGTTATACAGAACAGTCACATCCTGACCGACCGTAAAAATTCTGTCATTTTTCATGAATATTTTTTATATCATGAATCTATTCAAGAAACGTGTCTTTTTGTCTTATTCACAGTACGAATGATAAGAGTGAAAGTAATAACAGCAATAACGGTAATAGTTCTATACTTGGTTTTATCTATATCTGAAAAGTCAACCTTCAACTTTGGTAACATTTGTCTGATTTACCTACAAGAATGATGCAGCTAAAGCACAAATCACCCGCTGGGGAGTGGTACAGAACAGAACATTCTGTTCATGTGATTTTTAAACCAAGGGGCGAGCTCGCAACCCCGACTCCGGCCTGTTTCCTCAGAGGCAGAGTTGCCTCCCAAATCTGCTGTATCTTCCCTTTTCATCAAATATCAACACGCCACCCGCCCCCCGTTCCCCCTAACCTTCAACATACCCACCTCCCCGCCCACAATTGAGAGTCTGCCCATTATGTCCTTTATTTGTAGCAGTAGGCACATTTCAGATGGCTATCATTTTGATTAAGATGGCATTTTGTTCCCGATTTCATTCGGAGTTTCAGAGGGCAATACTTTATCCAAAGGCTATAAGATATTTAATTTACAGGTTTTTAAAACATTTGTTTCACCTCTGGTTGAATAAATAACTTTTTTATTCGATATTTTTAGTTTCCCCAATTGAAACTACTTGGCGTTAAAATAGTAAGCTATTGTTTAAATTCATATTAATTTCATGTTTATCTTTTTCATATAAGAGAGTGTTATTATCATTTTCAAAAAAACAGATCATTTTCTAGAACTTCGCAGATTACAAAGCGAATTAATAGCTCCCTTTCTGTTGGGGAGATTCAGAAAAATTAGCAATAGAAATTTTTTCCATATTAATGTAACGTGTCTTCAAACATTCCCTAAATAAATAAGGATTTGATATCATTATTTTTTATCACCTAATTAAAAATGTTATTGATATTGTCCGGAAAAGCTGGTGTGTATTTCCTTTCTAATACAAACAAATTCATATATGACAAATTAATAGCTCATGTTTGGATGTAATGAAAAGGCAACGAATTTCGTGATTACACAGTGTAAGGGGACATAGGTCCTTAAGTAAAGAGAATTTAAATGTTTTTATATTATAAATATATGACTGGATACATTTTCTGCGCTTTTACCCCACAGTGTACAACAGGCTTCCGAACCGCTTTGCGAATGGAGATGTGCAGAAATTATGTAAACCTCCAGCTTTAGTTTTATTAAGAGTAGAATCAATATTTTTTTATTTTCTATGCATATGCACAGTCATGTACTATAGAGTAATGGTTATATATATATTAATATTTAAAATATATTATATAATATATTATATATATTTAATTATAATAGTGATTATATATAAATTATAGATTAATAATGTTAATATATTATTATTATAATTATAAATAAAATATATATATAGATATATATGCACAGTCAGTGTACCATTGAAGTAATGTATATATATATATATATATATATATATATATATATATATATATATATATCTATTCATGTATTGATGATGATTGTTTGTATATGTGGAAGCTTATGTGTTTACGTGTCAGATTTATATAGTACTAATTTCACCTTATTTTGCATTACTATAATCTTTCAGTCGTGTTATTCGGTTTTGTGGGAAGTGACTATGCGCCGGAGTGACAAACTTCATAACAAATGACTAGTGCTGTTAGAGATGCTTATTTGACTCTCACTCTCAGTGTATGTTGCCATTGCACAAAGCTGGGAAGAAAGCCATTTGCAGTTCAAGTCTAATGACTCGATTGTTGTGGCTTCTGCCAACAGAAGCATGGTGTGGGCGTCTTCACTTTCATTTCAAGAGTTCTCAGTGGGTTAATGATAACTATTACTGGTTCAGTCATTAGGAGCCCACTTGGGATTTTCCTCCATTTGCGTTTGTGGCTTTCTTATTATTAAATTTATTTGAGGAGATTTTATCAAATGAAACGTTTGTGGTTTTTTTGTAGTAATCTTATATTTATTTCGGAAAGACGATATGCTAATGATTTTACTCGTCATTGTAACGATTTTTTGATACTTCCATATTTACTTCTTCGCTTAAATGTTTTTTAGTTATTCGTGGTGTATCAAGAAGAGCCTAGAATTTAATTACAAAACTTTTCATTTCATTATTTGGAATTACACTTGAAACATATATATATATATATATATATATATATATATATATATATATATATATATATATATATATATATATATATATATAGTGTGTATGTGCGTGTATAGAAAATATCATAAATTAACATCATATTTAACCGGCCACAGCAGGTATATGCGCAAATCAAAGCATTTGCGTCAGAACGTGGAGACATAATAATTCAACTACACGTATTTATAACTATTATGTTTCACATGCATTTATTCAAACAGTTCACACGTGATAGTGTGCGATTTGGCAGTTGGTTGAAACGTTGGGAGTATTTCCTTTTGGTTATACGAGGAATCGCACATACAAACAAATTTTAGTTCGTATTTTATTACTTGCTTTACTCCGTAGGGGGTAGTGCATCAGTGCACCTCACGTGGTGCATTGTAGGCATACTTAGGTTTCCTGGGCAGCGTTCCTTTGTCCTCCACCTGCAACCCCTTTCATTACGTTTATTGTATCTCTTCATATTATCTTTCTTGCATCGTACTTTCCACCTTCTAACAATTGTTTCACATTGCAACTGGAAGGTTTTCCCTCTTGTTACACATTTTAAAACTTATGTATTCTCAGTTCCCTTTCAGCGTTGAAGGACCTCATAGATCCCAGCGGTTGGCCCATGTCCTTAATTTAATATTCTAGTTCCATTACTTGCTCTATTATTTGTAATGTAAATACCTATTCCAATCTAAAATAGGATAGATTTATCGTGTGGCGATAGCTACTTTTCTGTCATTAGATTTGTCATACCAGATTCTAGCATAATCCTTCGTTTAGCTCATTGTGCAGGCATGAAATTTGTCATATTGCAGATCTTTTGCATTCAGACATTTCAGTACTGTACGATCCACTGCGTAGTACTGGACATGCATTTAATTCTGGCAGTCTTGTATATTCTTCTGAGACGGTGTGACCAAATTGTGGGTTGATCATCGTCTTCATATTTTTGGAACGATGGAAGTTCAGATTCAAGTAGTAATACATTTCCTTTTATTAATTTGTTATTTTTCTTATATAGTTTGTCCTGTTTCTCCATTTAGAGTTGCAGCTTATAATAATTATGATATATAGGCTCTTTTTTTTATACAGCGCTAAATTATGCTTATTCTTTTGTAGACCGGAAATATTAATAAATACCGTCATTAAAACGTCCGTAATCACAGTTCAGTTTTGCTGACTATTACTGTTTTCTTCTCGCGCGAACTTTATTTCATTTGAATGGAATCCATAAGTTGTGCTTACTTTCTTTGTGACGATACAGATATGAATCTCTTTATTTCTCATGAAAGAATTAAAAAGGAAAAGGTGATAAAATAAAATACCAAAAGAAACTGCCATTTTTCTCAGTTGAGAGAGAGAGAGAGAGAGAGAGAGAGAGAGGAGAGAGAGAGAGAGGATGTCAGAGGGAGACGAGAGAGAGAGAGAGAGAGAGAGAGAGAGGTTTACTTATAGATTTACCTATAGATCTGTTCTACCCCTCCAGGGCTTACAGAGGCCGTCCCCTTTGTGGACTTAGGTATTATTTGTTGCAGCTGTTGAAGGTAGTAATGTGTAGCTGTGGCTTCTGCATTGGGTACAAGGTACATGTTTTGAATAGACACACTGACTCATTTGTTATAGTTTAAATGCAGTGAAACAAACAATTGATAAAGACCTTGAGTATTTGCAACGAGACGCGAGTAATCTTGGCTGGTTCTAAATACAGTTGGAGATAGAGTAGAGAGCATCTAACGCCGGTTTATGACGTTGGGTAGAACTGAAGGAGAAAGGTTTCTGGTCGTGCTGGTAGGTAGAGAAGCAAGCATTCTTTGATTTTGTAGGCTTGCAATACCTAACAATGCTTCTGCCTACGATGGATGCTACACAGTTTTACCACTTTTATTTTTTCATTCAAATATTCTATTTTTTTTTTAACTATTGTATTTGTAAGTCATAATTAGCTAGTTATGTAAACTATACTCGTAAGCAATAGCCTGCGAGTGTAACTGGCCTGATCAGTGTCACAAACAGGGCACCCCGAGTGTTAATATCTCAGGTAATTTTGGGGTATCCATGGCGACACTTGACCACAAGTCACCGTCTTAGGCCTGTATTGAAGTTTCCGCCTGAATAGGATACTGATGCAGGTTTCATAATTTCTTAGCAAAGTTTTTGTGTGCAAATGTTTCTTCATTAGATATCTCTTGGTATTTTCTGTGGCTACGGGTAGACTACATTTTATTGCTTATTCTGAAAACGCCACTGGTTTTTCGTGAATCTGATCTGCCTCAGACCTGATAAACGTTAAGACATTTAATTAGAAAAGAGCTCTGCAGATTGCTACCAATATAACTAATGATGATAATGTAGGGGACATGAACGAGGGTTCTTCGTATGTCTGGGTCTGGCATTATGTAAGAAGTCCAAGTCGTAGCAATGAAAACCTTGGCGAAGTAAGGGTGAATAGTGTCGATTATTCTGCCCGATTCGAGGTGTAATACCGTACAACCTCTGATAAGATCATGTTGGTTGGTAAGGGTTGCTTTCTTTATGTTTTTCTCAAGATCTTTACAGGTGGGATGCCAGTTAGATAGGTCCGTACGATTTAGGGAGCAATCTTTCTATGCTGGAATAGTATTGGCACATTTGAAGGTTTTTGCATTGTTTTTTGTTCGCAATGAAATGCTGGGAAGTTGATCCTGAGTGTGTCAATTTCATTCTCGAAGGTTTCAAGTGAAAGATTGCTTGCTGTGATGTCAGGATGTCGTTGTCACACAAGTCCAAGAATGCAGCATCATCGTCCATATTAATGCTCGAGTCCAGAGACCACAAAAGTGAATATTTTACCGGTAAGTATTTCATATTTTCTGAGAGTATAAAGGAGCCATTTATATTTCGGGCAACCGTGCCAATTTTGGCATTTTAATGCTTGTTTGCTCATGAGTTTAGGTAATTTTGTTTTTATTCACTGCCACTAGTAAAACCGTAATCGCTTCTTGGTTTTCAGGCATGGAAGAATTCATTAGTCGCGATTCGATTTCCAATGTACCATTGGTTATTTTAAAGGCCCAACTTGTGTTCGGTAGTATCGACCTCAGAGAGAGAGAGAGAGAGAGAGAGAGAGAGAGATAGAGAGAGAGAGAGAGAGAGAGAGAGAGAGAGAGGTTTGGGGGGGTGGTAAAAAATGAGATTTTTATGCTTTCGTCATTTTACCCTCTCGGATTTTTCTTGATCTTCCATTAAGTTAATGAAAAGACTGCTCTATACAGCTTAGGTAGAGCGAGGAATTTTTGAACCCTTGTCTCATTCTGTGAGCTTCGAGGGTTTTTTGTGCTGTTGTCGTTTTTCCCCAATCCTCTTTATCGGTTGGTTATATTTAGAGCCCTTCCTCTCTCTAACCAGACGATTATGCGAATTCATTGAAGTAGACGTTTAGTCTTGCTGGGATTAAAAATCTCTCTCTCTCTCTCTCTCTCTCTCTCTCTCTCTCTCTCTCTCTCTCTCTCTCTCTCTCTCTCTCTCATATGGTATTATCCTTGTGTGAGGGTTCATCTCGAAATGGAGTGTACATGTGTTCGATTATTGCACTGCAGGGGTTTGGACTTTTTTTTTTAATTGAAAATGCATGAAAAGGTGGAGTAAATCCACTTTACAATTCGTCCCCTGCCATCGTTCGAATACTGATAGATATAAACAGAGGGAGCCATCGAACTTAATACATTCTGATGAGGGCATGATGTTAAACGGATTAAAATATATAAAAAATAACGTGATACATACGAAACAGATTACTACAGAGAATGGGTGCCCTTTGGCTGTATGTACGTATATAGAGGTTTTCCAGGTAAACAATTGTGGAGACATGTTATGGCTTTGTTGGATATACAGAATGTGATATACCTGAATAAAAAGTTTTTTTCATTAGGAAAGAGGCCAAAGAGAAATGAAGACATACTGGTATGGCAGAGTTGTTATAATAATGGCTTAGAAATCAGCTAGAACTGTTGGAAAATGAAAGTTTTTTTATGTGATTACTCTTTTTTTTTTTTTTTTTTTAGAAGAGAAAAATATAAAAGTTTAGGTTACTTTTGCATAGTCCGTTCTTATATATAAGCTCTTCCTTGCCATGTCAAATGGCTGAATATATATATAGAACTACAAATGTCCTTTAATATCTAATTCGCTCCACCTCGGAATTAATATATTTTCATATATGTTTAACCGAGGGGGAATTTATTAAGCGATAATAGAATTGGCGATCGACAGACGCGAACCATCGACCTCTCAATCCCAGGACTGGCAGTGAAGCCCCAAACAACAGTCCTGGGATTGAGAGGTCGATGGTAATGTGATATATATATATATATATATATATATATATAATATATATATATATATTATATATATATATACATACATGTGTGTGTGGATGTGTATGTATACAGGGATAGAAAAGTTGGATTCATTCCTCATTGAATTTAGCTTTAACTATTTGTGTCTTGTACTTTGCATGAAATTCATTCTTTTCTTTGTGACTCGTAAAATCGGAAAATACGTGTTTACAAATACGACCTTATTTCATTCGCCTTTCATATTTCCAGGCCATAAACCTGAAGCCTGTGATATAATTTCATCCCATCGGAAGTCAAAAAGAGTCTCCCAAGATTTTTAGTTGGTGAACTTTTATGAATTTACTGCCACGTGCATCCATTCTCTGTAACTAATTACAGTTGGACCCACTAGATACTATTTTCCGGGAGAGTTGGTTTTTATTTTATCTGAATTTTTATTTCCTACCTCCTTGGCACTGCAGAGGTGACAAATAAGTTTGATGTCAAAACATTTTCTTCCTCCGTTTCCCTTCTAGTGATAAAGGCTCCGTTTTTGCTCAGTTTGGTTGTTGGTATTCGTTTCACCTGCAACCTTGTCCTTAATTCATGGTGGTACTAGATATATATATATATATATATATATATATATATATATATATAATATATAATATATATATATTAATATCTATATATATATATATAGTTCTTCATTTCGTAAAGGATAATTAGTATTCCATCGAGAGGATGCAGGAAACTTTTTACTACTCATAAAATGCGATCCTCTGTTAAGAAACTGCTCATGGCGACGACTCTCGACTTCCACCTTGTATAAGATATGCAGGACAGGCGACATCCGGTGTCACCTCTAGGGACTCCTCCTCCCCCAGCTGTGCCGTCTTGTGCTTTTCTTAGGGTCCCTTTTGCCCCTACATTAAGTAAAGGATTAATATCAGAGACTGAGAGATGACGGGAAGTCACGCTGTGTACCTCTGGAGTCTGAGAGGATGGGATATTCTTCCTCGTTGGTGCTGCCATCTGCTGTCAAGAGGAGAATTACCCCCTAGCGTCAGGTGCACATCTGTGTGTCTTCAGAAACTTTGGGTAGTCTTTGTAGTTGGGAGACTGATTGTTATGTTGAAAATTGCCAAACTTTGTAGAAATGGCAGCAAGGAGAGCGAGTGATCATATTCATCTACTGACGTGATTGAATGATTGATCGTGTTTGTAACACTGCCGTCTACTGAAGTGATTGATCATATTAGGAACTTTCTCTCTCTCTCTCTCTCTCTCTCTCTCTCTCTCTCTCTCTCTCTCTCTCTCTCTCTCTCTCTCTCTCTCTCTCTCTTTCGTGCTTTGTTTATCTCGTTTTGGAGACATTTTGTATAGGAGTTCCGGCCGGCTCAGGATGTACCGCTAGGACGTAACCATAAATTTCAGAAACGTCCCCATATCAGTCTGGTTGTAGATTAGAATAGCACAATTTTCCTTGTATTTTTTACGCGTGTTTGTGTTTATTTGTGTCTTTGTATTTCACTGAGCTCGTAAAGGAAGCATTATATACGGAAAGTTGAATTATAAATTCATAGCAGCCGTTGAATCTGGCAATCCTCTTGCTGTCCTCATCATAACTCTAAGTTTTACATCTAAAAACTGAGTTATAGTGTGTGTGTGAGAAGAGAGAGAGAGAAGAGAGAGAGAGAGAGAGAGAGAGAGAGAGAGAGAGAGAGAGAATTATTTTCAAGAATTTTACTCTAAACAACGAGTAAGTTTGGAGGTATGTTCCTCTTCAAAGTATTTTTAGAATATAAAAGTTTTTTAAAGCTGTAATCTTAGGGAGATGCTATAAAGTGACGTGATACTTGAACCCTCCCAAACAGTTGAAAGATGGAAAGGCCGGAGAGGCCGAGGAAATAAGGCCATAAAACTTCCAGAAAGTGGAAATGTGGTCAGGAATATCTTCGTTGGTAATAATTTTTTCCAACCTGAAAGTTTGCAAAGATTTTCAAACAGGAACTTTCGATTATCCGTTTGGTGGGTTCAATTATCTCTTTTATTTTTCCACTGCGCTTCCTAATGTACCGTACATCTTCTTCTTCTTCTTCTTCTTCTTCTTCTTCTTCTTCTTCTTCTTCTTCTTCTCAGGTTAATATGAATTCATGGTTCTTGCTTTTATGAGCCTTTTCTAGGCGTTTCAAACGCACTTTGTTTATTTTTGAACGTATTTAAATAAATGATCTCCATTAACATTCATTTTTATAAGTCACAATCTGCCCTTTCAGCCATTAGATTTTTTTTCATTAATTTGAACTGAATTTCTTCGTTCCGCACTGAAACTTCTCCTTTTTCCCTCCGGCCTTTGATGAGTCCTCATTTCTATTCTTCCTTCATTCGCCTTTAACGTCGTTTTCCTTTCACGCATTTACCCGAGATATTATCCTCTTCTTTTTCACCACCAGTCCGCTATTTCGGCATCCATTCCTTTTTTTTTTTTTTTTTTTTTTTTCATCAGCATCAAGAGTCGTAAGAGATACAAATTATTGGAACGAAATGCTTAAGTTTATCATTGTCTCTATATTTATATGCATCTCTCTCTCTCTCTCTCTCTCTCTTATTTTAAAAATGCATAACGTGAAAGAGAATGCTACGGTTGACCTCGTAGGTTTAATGTAATAGATTTTATTTCACAAATTTACCGTGATAAAAAAAAAACATATTCTCGCCTTGGAGGTGCATGCATTAAAAATATTGGTTAGAAAATCGTATTTTAGCTAATGGAGTTGAGTTATTCATCCAGATTCCGGATGATCCAGTCAGTGAAGATCGCCAAAGGAAATGTATCAGGGCTACGTTTAGTGTTGCCTAAAAATATGCGCAGTTGGCTTAGATTACTCGGCTATAATAAAAAAGATACAAACTAGTGACGAAAGCTAACAGCAGAGGAACACTTGTGCCGGTGTCTAATTAGCATTTGTAATCGGAGTTCTCTTAGGTGACTGATTTGAACATGCATCAGGAACTGATGCTCGCAAGCATGATTTTAATCATGCTTGCAGGTCTAACAGTGCTTGCAAGTAACTGGTTGTGAATCACTTAGTTATGATGGTGAATGGGAACCAGGAAGTTGAACAAGTAATGTTAGGATTGAACGATGGTAGGATGAAAGAAGAAGTCTTTCACGAGATGAATTAAGCCAGAAGAGAGGAGGAATGTGTGGGCAATATTGTGAGGAAACTTGGAATTTCCTAGGAAGTCAAGAAGAAAATGTATGAATGGATTACTGAGCCAACTTTATATTGAAATGAAGTGTGTATGTCGACTGCGAATACAAGATTAAAACTGTAGAGATGAATTGATTTTGAAGTATAAAAGTATTATTAAAAAAAATTGAAAGGCTGAGATATGTGAAGATACAAAGGGGTTGCTAATGGACGAAGTGGAAGTGAAGAACATATCAGGGTGTTTTGAAAGTGTCAGAAGAAAGGAGGTAATAATGTAATAATGACCAAGAAACGTTGAAAAGATGGTTCGACTGAGGTATTAGAAGGGAGGTTGGACAACTAGGTGGCGAAAGTGAGGTTGATAGTAGTAAATGGTGCGTCGTGTCTAGTGGGGTTCGACTTGTTTTTGATGAGCCTTCTGTTTAAGTTTACCATGCGGCTAATGTTGTGGAAGTTCTCTGCACTGAGGAATCATCCATGATTCAGCTGTTTAAGCCCGAACATGTGCTCATTTTTATTACGAAAGGCTAATGAAAAGTAACCCAGCGGTCATATTTTGTCCACATCTGAAAATGAGAAGGAAGTGATTATTGAATAATTTTCCCTAACTGCAAAAGAAATCAATAAACCCACTCTGTAGATAAAAGCTGTATTATTATTATATATTTTAAAACTTTGCGTGCCTTGCACAAATGCCTCGGCTGGATGGACGGACGGACGCCGTATTCTCTCATTGTCTTTAGTATTATGCGAAAGAGAGAGTCTCCCGTTCGCCTTGGAAAGTTCTACTAGAATGGATTTTTTCTCATTTCTTTTTTTCTCAGAACTTGTTTTTCACCAGAGTCGGGAGAAGGTCGGAGTTCAAGCGGTCATTTTTGTACTCTCTCTCTCTCTCTCTCTCTCTCTCTCTCTCTCTCTCTCTCTCTCTCTCTCTCTCTCTCTCAAGTTTATAATTTTTAAATTTTTACCTAGAATATATTCGGTTCTTTTAGATGCACATGTATTCGTTATATCACGTGCAGAATAATTTTATTATTAGTATTCTTTACATTACAAAAACAGCAACAACAAAAAACAGTAAATTGTAGTTGTGATCACGCGTGTTCATAATAAGGGAATAATGGACGAATAATTGATGGAATAATAATAATTATGCTTCGCTTGCTTCTTGGAATTGTTAATTCCCCTCAGGGAAGTATTTCGCTCGTTGTACTTGCATTCATGTATCGTGTGCTGTAGTATGTATCGTTAGATACTCCCTGTACATTATCGTGTTCGTTGATTTTTGTCTTCTATTCGGCATAGGAGCTAAAAGAATATTTAGTGTGTCCTTCCATGACAAGTTGTGACGTATACATGTGTAGACTATATATATATATATATATATATATATATATATATATATATATATATATATATATATATATATATATATATGTGTGTGTGTGTGTGTGTGTGTGTCTATTATATGAATATGAATATTTGTATCTATTTACATTTATATGCTTGATTTTAAATCACGAAAATGTAAAAACGTGATGATTATACGAACAAAGTTACAGTCACGAAGGGAAAATAGCTGTAACTTTCTTCATGCATATATATACGTATATATTATACATACATACATAGACATACGCATATATAAATGATATATTAGATATGCGCGTGCGCAAATAAATCTGCATGTGGCCCACATCGAAATTTGAACCTTTTAGTAATATTGTATTTTTATGAGCGTAACTACCCGGTTTATGAAAAAAGAATTATAACGTGAGCGCGTTCTGGTTCATATAGCCATAATGGCTATTAGTGAAATGACATTTTAATGAAATATTTATATTTGATTGGTTGTTAGTGGAAAGCGGTCCCCCCTAACCTCTCGCCCATGTTTTTGCTTAACTCGGCAGCAAAGTTTTTGTTTTCCTAGGAAATAATAATAATAAAATTTACATTATGTATGTATATATATATATATATATATTATATATATATATATATATATATATATATATATATATATATATATTATATATATATACATACATACACAAGTAAATATGTTGATATAAGAAGCATGATTACAAGATTATTTTTTCTTAATCTTCTTCATTTTTGTTAGTAATTTTATCATAATATTGTTGCTCTTATTTTTTTATGTAGCTTCATGCATCAAGAACATTTTGGTGATAAAAATAGTAATGAGAACAGACTCGTATTATCTCAATATTCACTCAGATAGAGGTCACCTCACATAATAACGGTCAGCGTTTAGTCATCGGTTTTAGTTTCTGCTCATGAAGTGACTTTTTCCAGTGGAATTTCACTCCTGGTTGGAGACGAAGAAATGTGTTTCCATCCTACCATTTTCCATTTTTACTATTATTGTTTATTTACGTACTTATTTATTTTATTTATTGTCTTCAGAATTATTTTATTCATTCATTATTTTTTTCTATACTTAGCATATCAATGTTTTTTTTTTCACGTCGCTATTCTGATGCTTGGCACGTAATTGGCAATTTGAAGAACACTGTCACATGGTCTGCGTAAGTATTGATTATGAAATGACGAATACTTAAGATAAATGAACATGAGTCTAAAACCAGTGACACGCAGAAATAACCCTCAGTCACACAAAGCTGCCGATGCATTTGGAGGACGAGGCGCTGGATCCATTTATTATAAGGGTTAATAGAGTACAGGGTTAGACCGCTTCTGACCAAAATAGGACAATCTCGCGCATGACGTCACGTGGCTGATGTAACTGAGGTTCAGGTAAAAAAGATTCATCAGTCGGATTTTGACCCCACCAGAGTGAAGAACAAGGAAACTATCTTCCAGTACCTGGAGATTAACGGGGACCTCTCTCAAACAAGGTCGTGAAATAGTTAGAGAATGGTTGTGGGCAAACAACTCCCATAGTTACCCTTAATTTACTTGTCTTCTTGGTTTTCTTTTATGGCCACCTACCAATGACGTCACAAATATACACAGTAACGACGGGACGGTCTAACCCTGTACTCTATTAATCCTTTTTATTACCAGGTCACTCATTCATTTCTCCGAGAACCAGGCTGTCGTATGAAGCATGAGCCTCTTGGCCGCACCTGTGTCAAGGTCATTTAGATCATTTAAAGTCCGCTTAGGGCATCCTGTGCCCCGGTACCCAAGATCTTCATCAGGCTTCTTAATTCAACTTTGTAAACATATGAACCAAAATGTGTGCTGTCACAAAATCGAATAAATCCATCGAATAAATCCATCTGTGATTTTGGTTGGTTAGGCGTGAGCCTAGGTTTCCAGGTAAGGCCTGTTATTTCCTGGAAAGCCTTACCGCACGTGTCGTTGATTAGACCTGCTCGAAGGTAAAGGGAGCTCGTGCTTTTTGTACCGCTTTCCTGTCCCCAGGGAATGATGGTAGTAATAATAGTAAGTATATGACACCAATAAAAGCAAACGAGTGAAACTCATTCGCTAATAAATGAGCGGAAATGTGAAATGAGTGAAAGGCGTAGCGGAAATGTAATAGAAATTGTAATTATCTATAAAGCTGAGAGGCAAATGACACTCTCTCTCTCTCTCTCTCTCTCTCTCTCTCTCTCTCTCTCTCTCTCTCTCTCTCTATAGGCTTAATGGGCTGTGTTGCTATAAACTTACTTTCTTAATGAGTGTTTTCATTATTTCACTCTGAAAATTAAATATCACGTCTACTTACTGGAATCAGTATTTTAGGTCATATGCTTAATAGTGACGTTAGAGTCTATGTATATACTGTTATGTGTATCATTTTGTTTAAGGTCCAATTATGTTAAAAAATGCCTTTCTGTCCCTCTCTCTATCTATTTACTCTACCTACAGACACACACACACATATACGTATATGTATATATATATATATATATATATATATATATATATATATATATATATATATATTATATATATATATATATATATATATATATATATATGTGTGTGTGTGTGTGTGTGTGTGTGTAGGTGGTGGTGTTTTGTGTGTGTGTGTGTGAGTGAGGTGAGTTGAGTGTGGTGTGAGTGTGAGTGTGAGTGTGTGTGTGAGTGTGAGTGTAAATAAACTCGTTTATTTTAAATCACTAGTTAAGCAGTATTGTAAACAAGAGAAATCGTCTTTCCTTCTCATTGGCTACTTTTGTGGAAAAAAAATCCCTTCAGCCAGTTCTATTTTTATTTTGTGTTCAAACCATTTTAAGTTTACAAACTTGGTCTGAAGTTGTTTTTTTGTTATATTTCTTGTCTGTTCTTCATTGCCTCGTCGACAGCTACGGCACTTTTGAAAAAGTTTTTAATTGCCTGTCGAGTTCCAAAGGTATAATTTGGTATTTTTATGAGTTAGGGGGCCGTAAGGGGCTCCTCTCACTGGATGCCTTCCCAACTTCGTTATCCATTGGCCGTACTTTGATTAACTTCGTAAGTATTGACTCTTATGTTGTTGTGACTTTAATGGGAGTATAGCTGTTGCCAGTTGCAGAGTATGAGAGGAACTTACACGGATTGATTACCATCCCGCTCTTGAAGAGCTTGCTGAAATTCATGGATAAATCTTGTCCCCCCACCCCCCGTATTTTTAAAAACATTTGAAGGAGATAAAAGGAATCACCTTAAATTCTTTGAATCTGTTTAAGGTTCTTCTCTACTTCCTGAGGAAATATTAGGGAAAGGAATATTTTGCTAATTAGTTCACTTATACTTTTTGTCAGTTGCTCTTTCACGATTCCTAATCGATGCCTTTTGAGGAAGACGAAGATGAAAGAATTGCATTTTCCTAACGACGTCTCAGTAAGTCTTAAAGAGAGAGAACTACATGTTTATCTTGTAATCGGTGCTTGAATTAATGTGACTGATTTAGTCCAGTATCTAAAATGACGGGCCAGTTATTGATATAAATTCCAGATAGTAAATGTTTTCGGTTTATCTCTTCAGAATAATTGGGGCTTGAACTATGAAGACCTCTCTTTATCTATTCTCATGCCTGAAAATCTGTTTTGTTTCTTTTCATGCTGCGAGATTTAACACAACGGCGTTTATTTGCTTTGAACTGATTCGAATCCTTTGTCGAGTACTTCTCATTTATAGGTTATGTCGTAAGCGTCGATTAATTCTCTATTGATGGTGTCGGATTAAGATGCTTGGTGATTTATCCACCCATCTACTTGATTTACCCTTTTATTTGTGCATTGCATCATTCCCAATTGCAAGGTCAAAACTAATAGCCTGACCTCCCGTGATTAAGTGAAATCATAATAACATTCACTTATCGAAGCTACAGACGAGATCAGACCCCGACATAGGGCAATACTCTTCCATCTCTCTCTCGGTTCTCTTCCCTCATCGTCTCTCTCTCTCTGCTCTCTCTCTCTCTCCTCTTCGTCTCTCTCTCTCTCTCTCTATATATCTTGCAGTAGTATTCCAACTGGAAGGGATTTTAATATTACAGCACATGATTAGGGCTGAGAACAAGACAACCTTACGGAACAGAGTTCTATGACGCTTTCATTGCAATACAAGAATATATCAGACATTATCCCTTACATATTTTAAGTTTTAGTATCATAAGGTCAATATTATTACTAATAACACCGTACTATAATCAGTTTCTCTTAGTTTTTTGGTTAAGGATGCTATGATGACAGTTGAAAAAAAAGAAAACGATAACGCTAGTTAAAAGTACAAGCAAGTGAAAGGAAACTATTTTCTGCTTCCCTTTTAATTTTTAGCCTTTATTTACTCTGAGAAAGAAAAGATAAAAAGAGAAAAAGTAAAACTCTTGACTTACAGACCCGATTTCATTATCGTTAAGAGGAATTCCCAAGGTGGGGTGGTGAGTAGTAGAGGCATCGTTAGCGTAAATAAATGTTTGTGCCTAGAGGTAATTTCCTTGATGGTGGCTCTTGGGCTGCATTAACCAACGGTAATTCCTTACTTGGGACGTTATTATTCGCGTATAATTTTTAATGCTTCCAGTGCGAGAGGCAACTATCATGCCCAGGCCTAAAGGAAATAGCGCAGAGAAGGCTGCAATAAAATATAGGAGTTTTAACCTTGCCGAAAGTCATCAAGAAATTCTTGGAGCTTATTACAGGTAACGAAGACGCCGATGGGATGGGCAACCAATTGCCGAGTCTGAGGAGACTAGAAAAATGAGACAAAATGAGAACGGGGCCCGTCCCGAGTGCAAGGATTTTATATACGCGTATTTCCTACAACTACACAGACCGATACTTTAGTTAACCTAATACTTTTGTTAGGGCCAAGAGGAAAGCAGATATAAGAAAAAAAAAATTAGAGTGAATTCCGGAAGAAACAACTGAATCACGTGGAAAACGAAAAGTAGAAAAATAAAAAC
>NC_061108.1:33427889-33440389 GCF_015104395.2 Macrobrachium nipponense
TTTTGAATAATGTAGACATTTAACGCCGTTTATTGATAGAGAATATAAAAAGGTATTACATTTCACATGTAGTCTAAAAATCATTTTACTCTTTTTTTTCTGAGATGAAATAGGTTATTATACTGACTGGGGAACAATAGAAAATCGTGTGATTTCAGAAATTAGGAAATAGCAGCATCTGTTTGTGAAGGACTGATGAGATAATCCGATCAGCTGTCTTGGCGGAGGTTGGATCTGACTTTCCCTGAGTATTGGAATCTCAAAAGCTCAGGCGAAGGCGCAATGCATTACTACCTAGAACAATTCACCTTGTATTGGAACCATTGATATATATTTTTACCTATTTATTTATGAAATGTATCAAGTTATACTTTTTTATTTTCTGATACTTGATCTCATGTTGCCTTCTGTTATTTCTTTCTAATGAACATCATAATGAATTTCAAGCCAGTGGCTCCTGTGGGCGTGTTCCTTATGAAGAGGGTTCATCTTCATAATAATAATGATAATAAAAATAATGGCTAGTATAAATCTGTCATTGAGGGTAACAACAGCCTGGAAGCAGTGGAACTGCAAGTCACTAACAGCGTCCCATTAGCGAACAGAGTAAGCAGCCTGCAGTTCTCAACACCCAAGAGGACGACTGGTAATATTGAAGTGGTGTGACTGCATATGCCGAGGTTTTTGCCTGGAGTGTGGAAGATACCCATGCAAATGAGGAAGTTACTTAGTTGCAGTGTCCTGAATCTGCAAAACGGCCAACGATCTCAGTGATTATGACAGGATAATCATACCATGTGAAGGGGAAGGGGTGAGGGATGGTTATTAAGGAGCAAATTTGGGAGAAGGACGAAAACAAATAGGAAAGCCTATAAAATCATGGGGTAAGGGAAAAGC
Organism: Macrobrachium nipponense; assembly: GCF_015104395.2. Classification (NCBI taxonomy): domain Eukaryota; kingdom Metazoa; phylum Arthropoda; class Malacostraca; order Decapoda; family Palaemonidae; genus Macrobrachium; species Macrobrachium nipponense. Next base: position 33,428,787 of record NC_061108.1, read on the forward strand.
CAAAACTGACACCGGATGTCAAAACCTTACGTAGAAACCATGTATCACTGAATCACGAAAGTATAAGCCACGAAGGAAAGTGAAACACTGGAGTAGCTTGTGTATCACGGTGGCGGGTGGTTTTAGTTAATGAACAGCTCGAAACCCAAACTTGTTTTGTCTCTCATTGGAAAGTCATCGGTGTAAATATATACTAGTCGGTTCTGCCGGGTGGCGCTTGGCGGCGGGCAACCGTAGGCCGGCATCGTTTGAACCGTAATATCATCGTTATTTTTCATCGCAGAAGAAAAATAAAAACCTATTTGGAATCCTCGTGAAATATTCTATCAGATTAATGTTTTCTTTTTTTCTACAACTAATATTAAAGATGTCAGCATGGCCGGATATCCGGATCAAAACGGCACTCGGTTAACCACCTCCCTTATAAAATCTACTTAATGGTCCGGCTTTGGTTCAATTCGGTCCAGTAGTTTCGTGGTCTATAGCGAATATGCACACACACACACATATATATATATATATATATATATATATATATATATATATATATATATATATATGTATATATACACACACGTAGTCCGACCCTCAGCTTTATAGGTCAGTAAATGTGTATGAGAGAGAGAGAGAGAGAGAGAGAGAGAGAGAGAGAGAGAGAGAGAAACAATTTTTACTTCCATTTTAATTCGGTGCCAAATTATTATTAGACTTTGTATTGCGCATTTTGCTGGCCACTTTCATTTATTTCGTTTTTATTAATGTTTGGTATTTTTCCAACTGCCTTAATGAATGGCATCATGCCCCTTTAGAAACGTAACAAAAATATTCAGCTTTCGCTTCGCTTTGATAGCTAGTTTAAAGTTGCAAACTTTCTTTTTTTATAATAGTAAAAAAATTTAACTGTTCTGTTATGGAAACTAATTTTGATTTCCAGTTTTATGGAGCAGGAAACGGTGGATATGTGGTAGTAGACTATTTCTGCTTTCCTTTCACTTTAATTAATATTGAATGACCTCCTTACTCTCCCTTTAAAGTCCTTTAAAAAGAAGTACACACACGCACAAAGACGTACACACACGCACAAAGACGTACACACGCAACACACACAGAAGAAACTATTGCCGTTGACTACTGCAGCTCAGATCATCGTTGAATATGAAGCCTCTATATCATTCCTTTTATGTAAAGTATTTACCGCCATATCCCTTTTGTACATTGCCTGCGAATTATGATTTTTATAACATATATAATCATTTGTAAGGCACCTTCCAATTAGTAATGCTAGGAGTGTTAGTGTATAGGCGTCTGTAAGGGTATTAAATGGAAGTCGTAAAAGAATATTTTAAATATTGAAAATACCTCCCAGTAGTTTAATTGTTGACTAATATCCTTTCTGTACCGGAAGAGAAATAACTGGAAATACGCCAAACACTTTATCCCTGAAGGTCTCTGAGGGAAACCCCTTTGGTCTCTTGGCTTTGCAATGTTTATGACGCCTGTGGTATGGGAGACTTAGTGTTTAAGCCAGAAATCTGATGGAAAGGGAAGCAATTCTCTTCAATAGCTTTTAGAAGAATCCGTATTGATGAGAATATTTTTCCTTGAGCAAGTTAATTTAATTGCGTTTTAGTTTTTGACCAAATATACAAGGCGAGAACTTGCTAAATACCCCTCTAAATGGATGGCTAAGTCTGCAGTCACTGTTTTGAACCAGTGATAAATAACATGATTTCCAGTGGAAGATCATTGTTACAATTAATTTCGGCACCGGAATTCCAGACCGCAGAATATGGAAATGACCTCCTTTGCACTGAGAGCGATGTAGCGCAGACGTGGAGGCTACGAATAGAGATATAATTAATCTCTTCTTTGTTGAGGAGCGAAGGATACTAATTTGGGAAGAGACCTCTGCTGAATGGTTTGGGTCCTGTATTGTGTAGATCCGACGGCTTAATCCTGATCGGAAATAATGTTCAAGCCTTTAGAGAAACCGTTCTTTTGTCCTTGTAACTGACTGAGTAATATCTGTTTGTTCCTGGTACCTTGACATCACATTGTTTGTATCATCTCATTAAGAGATTAATATATGTAAAGCACTGCAAACTTAGTGCACCCAAGAAAACATGACGTCTTGTTCGTTTCATGTCAGCTTTATTTTCTCTTAGCTCAGCGTCTTAACGTTAGAACTTAACGGTAACCGTTCCAGAGAGCCCAATGCTTTTCGCTTGCCGAAATTATCGTAAAGGAGCTTACGTGAGTGTAAGCTTACCCAAGAGCATTAAGAAATTCGAAGCATTTGATCAGAGCAAATTTTAAGAATGACAAGTTCCATTTCCAGGGAAATTTTTCTCTAATCTTCACATAGCCGATCTATATTGGGTCATTTTTACGGGTGCACACTGGATGAGAAATATCAGACAGTACAAGAAATGAACAAGTCATGTCATTTTTATTGTTTTAAGAATGGTTAACTTGTTTTGTATGGTCAGTATTAGCTAATATGTGAATGGATTTGTAACTTGTTTCATGTTACAATTTTTGGTGGTTGTCATTTATTGTTTGGGGTTAAAGTTGTTATGAGTGATTGCAAAGACGTCACCTAGTTATTGTAGTTCAGGATCCCCGAGACACATCTCAGATTTTCTCTAAGTAACCGGAAATGAAAGAAGAAGAAGAAGAAGAAGAAGAAGAAGAAGAAGAAGAAGAAGAAGAAGAAGGGGAAGGAGGAAGGAGGGAGGAGAGTAGGAGGAAAGGAAGAATAGAGGAAGGAGGAGGAGGAGAGTAGGAGGAGGAGGAGAGGAGGCAACAGAAAAAGTGTAATTCATTTCGTTTTAAATTAGGAGACATACGTAAGTCGAAGTTTTAATTTGCTGGAACTCTGGGAAATTGGAAAAGTTTATCTCCCGAAGAGATGTTTTGGTGAAGCTTGGCCTGTGAGGCGCGTCCCTTTCGCCAGATCTGTCTTTCACACGTTTTGGCTCCGAGGTGAAATTGAGCTGACAGAGGGACGCCCGAGTGAAGAGAAACTTCACTTATTAAAGCATTTGTAAGACAAGCATCCCCAACACAAGCATGGGCCAGAGAACTTTTTCGTGTTTGCGGAAGATATTTTTCATGCGAGTGTGGGATGAAATGGAGGAGCAATTTACTTCCTCCTCGATATTTTGGAGGCATTGCATCCACTGAAATGAAGCCCTCGTTGACTGGAGGTGTAGCTACAACTCTGCTACAGGGCTTTTAACTTTTCATTGTGTCAACATAGACATTCTTCTTATATACACATAACTATTTTATAATTGTATATATTGTTTCTATTGTGGAATCATAATTATGGACCAGTTATATATATTCACAATCACTTTTGTGTGTATATATATATATATATATATATATATATATATATATATATATATATATATATATAGATATATATATATATATATATATATATATATATATATATATATATATATTTCCAAATAGGAAGAAAAGCTGCATTTTACTCGCGGTATTCCCGTTAAATATGTAATGTTAATTGAATCTGTCTATGAACGAAGCACATTCAATTTTATTTATGCAGTAAATAATGGTAGAATTTCTAGTTAGTAGATTGGTAAGACATGGAAGAGAGTGTTTAGATTGGTGTAAGGAGAGAGAGTCAATAGACTTGAATATGTAGAGGTTCTCTCAACCATCAAAATGCCACAGATTTGCAAAGCTTGCTTAGGAAAGTGTATTGTCCAACCAGAGAGATGAGATTCAGGGTTAATCTAAAATAAAATAATGAGGTTAGAGGATGCACGTAGGGACGTAATTTACACTAGACGAGAAAAAATTTAGGAACAATGATGTCTAACAGGTTCTCTTGTGCTTGAATTTAGTGGAAGACTAGACAGAAAAATGAATTTGTGGAGGACTTGAGTAAAATTTTGTAATCACATAGTCAGAAGTTACACAAAAAAGTGAAAGTATACATTGTTCCATCACGATCTGTATTGCTATACAAAAGATTTTTTCAAGATAAGAATAAAACTTTGAGAAGACTATGCTGTGTCAGATGGCAGGCTTAGAGTGAATAGCAATGACGTAAGGAAATGGCCGAAGTTCGTATGTAGTTGAGGGAAAAATATAAAGGGGATAGGGATGATGATGTAGTAGATATGATTTTCGCATCACCCAGTAGAATAGTACGTGATAGCAGGGTCCCACCAGAAGCGCTCGATGAGAACAATGACACGGTAGGCTGGAGATGATTGGAGATTTTTTGGAGGCTAAAGCAAAGCAAAGACGTGAGTTGCAAAATTTCTCTAAGGCCTTAATTGTAAGGTCTCCAGGTGGGTGGCCAGGATGATGTTTATATTATTCCATTACCTGTGACAGGTTAAATGTCAGTTTCGCGGAAAAGTACTTGACATCTGCAGATGCAATTGCTCCCATTATAAATGGTTTAAGGAGCAATAATTAATCCTTTTGCCTTTGGTGTATTGAAAAACAAAGAAACCGTTTATAGTTGAGTAGGGACACGTGAAATAACCCCCCTCTTGAAATGCCATGGTAAATTCGTCAACTCGACTGAGGAGGTCGTTGTATTCGTCTGATATCGTGGATGCTGTGTGGAAGTCGAGCCCTTGTGAGGAAATCTGTTCCGCCAATCCTTCACGAATTTTTTGCCCTTCTCTGTTTTTCCTGAACCATTTTTTCTGCATCACTTTAAGAGACTAAGCTACGATTTGGCCAGCCTTCTCTCTCTCTCTCTCTCTCTCTCTCTCTCTCTCTCTCTCTCTCTCTCTCTCTCTCTCTCTCTCTCAGTCCTTTTACTGTCAGGATAATACAAGCTGAACTTAATTTCGGAGAGAAACCATAGCGTTATCTGAAAATAATTATCGTTTCCATTTACGGAAGCTCTTAAGTATGGAGGAACAGTGATGTTTCATTTTTGTATAAAACTGAGGTTTAAGCGAATAGACACACTACATACAATTTCATATGTACCTGCTGCTTTTCAAACTTTAGGGATTTTATAATCATTGAAAAATTACGTCAGAAGGACTACCTGTCCTAATCCTACTTATACTCTTAGATGGTTTTTTGGAAAATTGCCGGTTTGGATAAGCATTCTTAATAAGTAATTTACGTATTTTAAAAGTCATGAGGCCTTCACTTTTGCATGATATTGAAGCTTACAGTCTGGCGAAGCATTGATAAAAATTTGATATGCAATTGAGAAAGCACCATAGTTGCCTTGTGTATTGTTTCACGTTAATCATTCCGTGTTGATCCGTGTAAATATTGATATTCTTCCCCCTATGTATGTATGAAGGAATTCTTTGGTAATCAGAATGAACGAAAATCATTTCATGCTGCCGAAGGCTGTGATGGCGCTTATTAATAAAATAATATCTACAAACAAACAACAGGAAATGACCAAAACCCAAAACATTACACACAAAAATAAAATACGTCGCTGTAAAAGTAGTTTGGAAGTCTGATCACAATGAAAAATAAGTTGCATTTTCCTTTTTTCATGAACGTGACTTCAAAGCTTTGCTGCAGACTTGAGATTTTGAGAGAAAGTAAAAGGCGGCCTTTTTATTTCCTTTGGTTTAAAAAAAAAAAAGTCTGAAACGTTTTGTGACTTATACGAGGATAAGAGAATGGCTTAACTTCTTCCTTCGTCAGTTTTTTTGGTTTTGTCTTTTTTTCAGTCATTTGCTAGAGAAAGGAAAGTTTTAACTATCCTTTTCTTTGATACTCTGGCCAATGGCGGCCTCCTACGTGTCTCGTCATTTGTTCTCCAAATAAACTCCTCCAAAAGGAAACTAAATTAAAATAAAGATAATTAATGTTGAAACATATGCAAAAAAAGCCCGAGTGTAATTTTTAAAATATTAATATCAAGAAGTGTACATATATCGTCAAATTACAGTAAAGATTTTTAAATAAGAAGTTCGTCATCTAAATTAGTTTTTTTTTACGAAGTCCTTAGAAGATATCAGAACTCTAAAACAAATCTTGCATATATATATAATATATATATAAATATATAATATTCATATATATATATATATTATATATATATATATATATGATATATTATATATTATATATATATATATATATAGATAGTATATATATATATATATATATATGTGTGTGTGTGTATATATATATATATTAGTTATTATATATATATATATATATATATATATATATATATATATATATATATTATATATATATATATATTTACATACACATTTTTCGGAATTTGCTTATTTAGTTTTCTGTAAAAGAAACCTGTTGTGCTGGCTTTGTCTGTCCGTCCGTCCGCCCTCAGATCTAAAAAAAAAAAAAATAAATAAATAAATTAAAGAACTACTGAACCTAGAGGACTGCATATTGGTATTTTCCCACCCTCCAATCATCAAACATACCAAAATGTAACCTTGTAGCCTTTATATTTTTTTTTTTTTTTTTTTTTTTTGTTTTTTTTTTTTTTTTTTTTTTTTTTTTTTTTTTAAGGTTAAAGTTTGCCATGGATCGTACATTTGGCAGCGCTTTCCGGAGTCATGGGACGCTCGCTCACTATTGCATCTGGTGCAACTGGGGAACTGCCGGTCATAGTTGATGGTTTTATATAGCATTATACGTTGTACAGAAAACTTGATTGCACCGAAGAAACTTCGGCTTATTTTTCACTTTTTTTATTACTACGGATTTTTTTTTCTATTTGAAGAAACTACTATATTGTGCTTAACTGCAGCATGGAGATATATATATATATATATATATATATGTGTGTGTGTGTGTGTGTGTGTGTGTGTGTGTGTGTGTGTGTGTAAGTGATGTCTTTTTGCGAAAAGTTTTCTTGTTTCTTTACCGACAGTTTTCATATACTCAGGTTGCGGCAACGGAGGTTTTAAAACATTTCTATTTTTATGTGTATATTGTTTTTGGAGAGCTCTTGACGATATTTCATCTCCAGTAGTGGCAAATATTAGTTTTTCTTGTTTTTATTAATAGAGCTTTTCTTTTTCTTTGCAGGTAAGTGTTCCGATATAAGAAATGGAGTAAGGCAGCGTTTCTTGTAAGTTATCCTTTAAAATCCAGTGTTGCTTTAGTATTAGTCATTATGAATAGGAGGTATAGCTAGGGAGCTTACTGTATTCTTTAATATGAAATACACACATATATGCATAAATACGTGCTTACACACACACACACATATATATATATATTATATATATATATATATATATATATATATATATATATATATATATATATATTATATTATATTCATATATATATATATATATATATATATATATATATATATATATATATATATATATATATTCCCTTTTAGTAGAGGGATGTGATTTAATAATGTTTTTCGATCGTTTTGTTACCATTAGATTATGCAACGGAGATTTTCCCCTTGCTTATGGTTCTCTTATACCCCTACCCAGTGGGGTAACAGGTATTTCCCGTTGGACCTGGATCCACGAACCTGGCCGTGACCTACTTTACCAGCGATATGACCCGTTTGATTTAATAAAGAAAATTAGTATTCCATGAGACGGGTTTGCTGTACTGATGAGAATATTCTACTTTTTTTTCTTTTTTATTCACAACTGTACCCTATGCACAATTCTTTATTATTACCCCATTCATTTTGCTCCCTTTTGGTGATTAAATGTCAGTTCACGTTTAAAGTTTTTATTCATTCATTATGTTAATACCCTTGCTTTTATTACCCGTCTGTCTTTTGTGATAGGAATATTTTCTCAAGAGTTCTTTGGTTCCAAAAGCAGGCCACCCCTCTCTCCCCCTACGCTTGTATTGTCCTTTTGCCACGTATCTTTCAGTTAGTGTCCTTGTCACTTTTAAAATGTTATACCTCCTGCTATATTGCCACTAAATACTTCATCAGTACTCCTTTACTCATTTAGTAGTGTAACCACTTGTTCTCCCTGTTATTTTTGTCCAAAGCCTTAATATTTATTCCAAAAACCACTTGCTGCCATCTTGCTTTTCCCTTTACGAAACTTTTTGCAGATATCATTGCTGCCACGCCCTTTCATATTTTCGTCATCATCGCTTCCTTTCATTCCAATTTGTACCCATTCATGAACAGACTTTGCACTCACCAGCCTCTGAACCAATATTAATTTCATTTAGCCCCTTTTCCGAATTTCATTAACACCCTCTAGCTTCAGTTAGTCGACTTTATGTGCGGCCTTCAATAAAAAAACATGTAGACTGCTTTGAACGCGGAAAGTTATTTATGGTGTTAATGAAATTCGGAAAAGGGGCTAAATAAAATTAATATTGGTCCAGAGGCTGGTGAGTGCAAAGACTTTTCATAAAACGGGGACAAATTGGAATGAAAGGAAGCGATGATGACGAAAGAAGGGCGTGGCAGCAATGGAATATGCAAAAAGTTACATAAAGTAAAAAACAAGATGGCAGCAAGTGGCTTTTGGAATAAATATTAAGGCTTTAGACAAAAATAACAGGGAGAACAAGTGGTTACACTACTCAATAAATAAAGGAGTACTGATGAAGTATTAAGTGAAAATATAGCAGGAGGTATACAATTTTAATACGCGTTATTCCTCTGTGAATTATTAATTGTACATCGTTCGTATCCTTTTTCTTCTCGCAAGTAGTTAATATAAATTCGCATCAATATAAACTCCAGTCATTTCATCGCTGGTTTAAAATAAAGTCAGTACTTTTCCGATCTTTTATCTCCTCAGGTCAAGTTTGAGGAAGCCATTGTTCCGTCGCTCGTCTTGAATCTCCTCCATCCGGAATATTCTACGGACCTAAAAATTCTTCACCTTATCGATCTCCATCTTTTCAGCTTTGTACTCTGCTGGCATTTTTCCATTTACTTTTCTTTTCCGATAATCAGCCACTATTATGAAGATGGAAAAAAGCATCAGGAATTCCTTCCTTTCTTAAGCTCCATGAAAGCACAGCCAGGTAATTCTAGCGGCACATGTATATTCTCTGCACGGTCCGGATATTAGAAGGCGTCGTTCCTAAATAGCAAGCGTTCATCTTGTCATTTATCTATGCTTCACTTTTCCTACATTGTGAGAACACCGTTTTCACCTGTGGCCTCTTGCAATTCCATAAGCAGCACGAAGTCAGGCTACAATTGACAATTCTTTCTCATTCATTTCCGTATCAATATACTTTTCGTGTATATATATATGTGTGTGTGTGTGTGTGTGTGTGCGTGTGTGTGTACAGGGTGTAACACTGAGTTTATGCAAATATTTCGGGAAAAGAAAGAAAAAGTCATTCTAAGCAGAAAATATTCGATAAACATGTACATTTTAAGGCATTCGTTTGATGATAAGGTGAATTTTTAAAATGACTGTTTTTCCTTAACGCTGCTCTCAGCCAAGATGGTGTCCGTAATGTCTTGAGTAGTCAGGGATCTGGGAGGGAATTGTTAATGAAGTGCATTAAGGCAACTGGATTGATAGTCTTTTAATTATGATTTATTTTCTCGCAGGTTTTTGAAAAATGTAGCATTACAGTCCCTTCAATTAGTAAATCACCCGTGGATAGACTTCACCATAATCTAATTTTAATGATTAACTTTACGTATCAAGAAAGTCTTCTTCATCTGACCGAGACGAAAACATTTTCTTAGGTGTGTTTTTTTTCTTTGACTGTTGTGTGATGAATACTTTTGATGGAGAAGGAGACGTTTTTGATAATATGCTTTAACTCTTTGATCAGTGTGTAATGAATAGGCCTATCTTTGATGGAGGGGAGCATTGTTGCAAAACCCATAAATAAACCTATCTACATATTCCACTTACAGGAACGGTAAGGCATAGTCTTCAGTTTCTTGCTCACAAGAAGAGTAACGAATCTGGCACTTGTAACCAGGACACGCTCATGGCAGAAAAGCGAGTCTGTTTAGAGTAACCAGTGAAGTGATCACCTCCATCCCCCTCGGTCCCTCCCCATAACCGTGCGTACCCCAACATCCCGTGCCCAGCATCTTACTTGGCCATTTAATAATAATGGTTATTTTAAAAATTCACCTCACCGACAAACGCCTTAAAATGCATGTTTCTAGAACATTTTCTGTTTTAGAATAACTTTTTCTTTCATTTCCCAAAATATTTGAATAAACTCGTGTTACTACTATATTATATGATATATATCTATATATAATATGTATATATATATATATATATATATATATATATATACATAATATATATATATATATATATAAATATAAATTAGTAATTGTATGTAAATATGGTCGTTGTTATTGTTTATATACACATACGAGTATACACTTATACTAGCGTATTTACACGCGACAAGCAGAACCTTGTAACAGAAAGATGCTAGATAACCTCTAAATCATTCATTCTTTCATTCCTTGTAACAAATCTGACGTTATTGCATCATCCGTTTTGCTCGAGGTAAGTTGGAAGGCAAGACCTCGACGAAAAGGGGCCGGTGTTGTGGAGGTTTGGGGGTGGGGGTGGCGGCAGAGAGGGAGAGACTTTTAGGTATATTAGATGAACCGCCTATTATACATGAGCTCCAATATCCAGTTACATTGGAAGCGTTTTAATTAACATACTGATGTCGGCCAACGATTAGGAAATGAGTTAACGAATATCGCCAAAGTTCGCGCTACTAAAAACACTCTCTGCTATTCTCATTATAATTTTGTTTATTTTTGTGGCTGGTATTATTGAAAGTATAGATACTATAACACTTGTAGTGCAGTTGTAATTAAAATAATCTTAAGACTTACCATCGTAGTCATCAGCATTTGTTTGAAATATTTATGATATTAGTGATGTTAATATTGCTATTGTGCAAGATTATCACCACCGCCTCAATCTCTGTGCGATGCAAATAGCTTCCTGTGCTTTCTCTTCCCCAAATCTCCACTTGTGCTACCTCTCGTCTCGTAGATCTCCCGGTGATACTAATCGTACCCCACTCCCGGGGAATTGCGAGGGCCATACCCCAGTCATCTTCATCTCACCGTCATCATTGGATTCCTTTATGGTGTCATTTCTCACTTTATCCCGCCACTTGCCTTTTTTATTCTTCTTGAAGCTTTATTCTCAAATTGGTAGAAACTTACAGACTTGGTTTCATTGTCCTACCATGGTTCATGCCTGTATAGCAATAGAGATCATACCAGCATAATGCGCAGTCTTGTCTTCGCATGCTATATCAGTCTATTTGATTCCCAAATCGTATTCAGCCTGCCATCTTTTCAGTAGCCTTGTTTTAATCGTTCACTAAATTCCAGCTAGAGACTCTTTATTGGGTCCTTTTTCTCTTAAAGATTTAAAACTTTTAACCTCATTAATCCTGTCTCCATCTAGTGTTTTTATATTGCATTGTATGAATTTGGCTCTCGCTGCCAATGTATTTCTTAGATTTTTCTTAAGTTCGTCTCTCTGGATGTGTAAATCTGTGCGTTTTGCTGATTCAAACATCTTTGCATTTTATCGTTACTCCAATAAAAAAAAACATACTTAGTATTGATAGTACACTACTTATAAAAACATTCATATACACTGCTTAATGAC
>NC_061108.1:33442889-33447889 GCF_015104395.2 Macrobrachium nipponense
CATTTACCAACTTTTTCATCTTACAAACACATATCCTTCAATAGTGATCAGTAGCTTCTCAAGTATTCATCTCCTTGTTAAAGCCGTCAACCCCTGTTGTGTTTCTGTTCTTTTTTTAGCAATTAACGGTCCATTCTTGAAAGTATTTCCTTTCATTGCTACTTAAATAGAAACTTCAATGTTAAGGATTTCAATTTCATCCTGTTTCCAAAATTATTTTTGCATTCCTAATCCCCTACTTATAATCCATGGTTCATTTTTATTGAAATTTATTTAACATTTATCACTATACATTGCTTCTCTTAATTTTTCTTATTATGAATATATATATATATATATATATATATATTATATATATATATATATATGTGTGTGTGTGTGTGTGTGTGGTCGTGTGTGTGGTGTGTGTGTTGGTTGTGTTGTGCGTGTGGTGTGTGGTGTGTGTGTGTGTGTGTTTTGCCATCGTAAATCACATTTTTTATCCTGCAGATGGTAGGGATGTTTACTTAAATCCTTGAAAGATGCCATTATACATTGAAAAGCATCATTCAATGTAATTATGTTATCTGACAATACATATATATTCTTTTTTTCCTTAAATACCTCGCACCTCACTGAAGCCAGGCCACTTCCTGTTGCGTACAATGTTGCACTATTTCAGTGCTTGGTCTGACCGAATTCTGGGAACGAGCGCCATTGTTTTCGAGTTGGCGCTAATTAGCACCGGTATCACCTGTTTTGTAGCGTTCGTGTCTCGTTAGCTCATGTCGGGTTTCGTCTTCTTGTCCACGGTGAAGCGCCCAGGGAACGCTCGCGAGTGTGCTGGCTGACTTTGTTTCTAAGGAAATTGTTTCTTGTTCTTTTATCTGTTTTGGACGTCTTAGGTAATTTTCGATCTCGTGTATTATACGTTATATATATAAATATATATATATAATATTATATACTATAATATATATATATATATATATATATTATATATATATAAGGTGTGTGTATGTATGTAGAGAGAGAGAGAGAGAGAGAGAAGAGAGAGAGAGAGAGAGAGAGAGAGAGAGAGAAGGGAAAATAAACGAAACATGCGAACCACTAACAAACAAGTTCGTTCGTGGTTGAAGGCTAGACGTAGGTTTGACTATCCAACAGACAGTATAGACCACAAGCATCAGTACTGGCTTAATGCGCACTATTTAGATTGATATCTTGGAGATGAGAAACGTATCTATGTGTGATGAGTACCATGGATGTTCACACTAGAAAAGAAGCTAACTGGATTAGAAACTTCCTGGACACTTGTGAATCCTTTCGAAGGGGTGTCTAGATAATGTTGCAGGGGATTATTGATCCAAGATGAGACTTGGGTTTACAGCTGTGAATCTTAATCAAAGAATCAGAGTAAATAAGGGCAACATCGTTGCTCTCCAACTCTCAAAGGAAAATTGAAGCACAGTGCCGATAATCAGAAGGATGTGGTTGTTATGTGTGTGATTCTGAGGGTGATATCTTGATGCGCTGCTTGGTAAACGTTTGAAACCATTAGTGATGAATATTACATATTAGAATTTCAGTAGGAAAAAGATATATGAAACAAATGGAGCTGCTTCCTCTAGGTCAGTGGTTGAAGAGGCACCAATTTCCTTAAGCCCATCACTTTGCCGACCTGCGCCGTCTGACGTCTACCCTATTCCTAAATCAAACCCAAAAGTCCCGCCTGAGTGGTCGCCATTTTGGGAACTATCAAGATTTCAGCCTTTCTGTAGAGGGACGTTTGGATTCCTATGAAGTGAATAAATTCTGCGACTGGATAGTAATACTCGTACTGCTTTAACATCGTGAATCAAGGTCATATGAGTGTTCCCTTTTTACTGAGATGTTTTCTGGGTGATGGCAAGAACTTTTTGAATGGCTTTATATTTCTGTTCTCTTGTATATCTGCGTTGTTATAAACTGTTTCTTCTCTGTGGTCGATGTTCTTCCCCAACCGTATCCCATGGATTCTAAACTGTGCCCATTTCGTTCAGTGAATGACATGATTATTACATTGAGAGTTATTTTGTAAAATCCATATTAGATTGACTTGGTAAATATTGGTAATAACGTTTATTCGACTTTCTTTATAATTCAGTGTGCCATGCCTTTAGATTTCAGCAGAAAGCAGAGGATCTTCTTTAAGAAAAACGGTATGACTAGATTTTCACTGTATCGTTGCTCGTTGGATACCTAGCATTGAATCATTTATCTTGTAGTGTTCTCTCTTAAAATGACTGTATAAGTGCTCCTAAGCCTTCTCATCTTTTGGGATAGAAATTAAGCGGAGAATGTTCATTGTTGGCATTAAAAAAAAAAAAAAAGTTGGTTTGTCACTGATAGCTAAATGTTTTTCAGTTACCTGAGGATATTGATAAAGAAAAGTAAATGCCTTTTCTTTTTCTGTAAAAGTAAACTGTTGAGATGGCTTTGTCTCTCCGTCCGCACTTTTCTGTTCGCACTTTTTCTGTCTGCCTTCTAATGTTAAAAACTGCTGAGGGTAAAGGGCTGCAAATTGGTATGTTTATCATCCACGCCCCAATCATGAAACATACGAAATTGTAGCCCTCTAACCTCAGTAGTTTTTATTTTTTTAAGGTTAAAACTAGCCATGATCGTGCGTTTGGGAATACCATTGGACAGGCCACCACCGGGCCGTGGCTGAAAGTTTTATGGTCCGCGGCCCATACAGCATTATACGCTGTATAGAAATCTCAATTGCATCTTCGGCTCGTTTTTGTACTTGTTTTATTTGGTTCTTGACAAAATAAAATAAATCGCCTGAGGATATTGGAACGGTTCAGAATAATTTTTTTTATATAAATCAATAGTTGTGATTAAAGATCTTTCTGTACACTTTGATCTTGTTTCGAGATTTGGCAGTTTATCCATTAAATTTATAGTTTAGCAGATTTTTGGTATAGGATTTAATGAGTTAACTTTATTATCGATGTTAGTTCACATCCGAGATATTTTGACTATTAACTTATTCTATATATCAGATGCCACATCAGAAATTTATTTTCCTGAAAGTTTTATTTGCATCGAAGGGAAGGTCCTGTGCTTTATTGAAAATACGTAACCAGTAAACTGGTGCTGTATCCTTATTAAAGTGCAGCTTTTATTTTGTCAAAAGGTTTTTCCTTTTTCTCTCTCTCTCCTCTCCCCCTCGTATAAATTTTCCAGGGCGAACGGAACCCTTCCTGAAGAGTAGCTCCGACTCGGGCGCCTTTACTGTTCCGACGCTTCGTAAACCTTGTCTCATTGATAATTCAAGAACATGGAACGTAGCCTTGGGGGATGTGGAGGGGCCGGGGTTGGGGGGGGGGGGTGGGGGGGGAATCCTTCATGATGTAAGTATCGATCGAACAGGTTTATATTTCTTAGTTCTCTCATGCATATTGCCTCTAGGAAAATCCATTAAAGAATAATTGAAGAAATCAGGGTACGGATATAACGTAGAAAGAGCATCATTTGAGAAACATCCGGGGGGGAATGAAAGAGAACTGAACGCATAGTTAATAACCTTTTAAGTGTCTTTTCGTTCAAAGGGGATTGCTTATTCCAGCAACGTCATCTTGGGAACGCCCTAGAAAAATGAATTCTCCAGTTGTAAAGGCATTTTTCATTTTTCCGTTGAAAGAAAGATGTCTCTAGAAAGTGCCTATTCGTAGCTTTGTGTAGGATGCCTGCCTACAACAGAATAACGCAGTGGAGTTTTTTTTATAGAGAATAACATCGCACTGTCCTGAATTATGGAGGGACGTTTACTTTGCACCTGAAAATGAGTGGGATATCATTATTTTTCCTAAATATTTCTTTGTATATTTATTATTCGTGGCTTACTTTATGTATTTCTGATTATAATTTTTTCCTTTTTCCTCATTTTCATCTTCGTTTTCCTACACTGTTTCTCCCCACTCGGTTTTTCCTCTCTCCCCAAGGGGCGGTGATAGACGTCCCCCTCTCTTCACCATCAATAATAGATTTTGAAGATGCAGCTGGACGACTACTCTAGGTACGTCATAATGTAAGAGGTTGTCATCATACTGTGGAAGTTTGTCGACAGATTTCACATCGACAACATCCTAATATGAAGCCGTCTCTGGTGAGGATGCCCAGTTGTCGTGACTGAGAAAGGATTTGCGTGATGAACTTCGGGGGAAACTTATGAGTCAGTGAAGAAGAAAGACCGCCGTTTTGGAGAGAACTTTTGGGGAGTGCAACATACGAATATTTTCCAAGCATGTCAGGAATGGTAGAAGATTTTCAACATAGTTACAGTACTAAGTATTTATGAATCTGTATAAGTGATCATACGAGTTTCCTTCTCCTCTTCGAAAATATGGGTGGGATATTTTTATATTTTTGTTACGTGTCGATATGCTTCTTTTTTCATTGATGGTTGATTTCATAATTAATTTCATATAATTTAATCATTATCATCACATCCTTGACAAAACTGCTCTTTTCCCCCCTTTTATAGAGATTATTTGAACTCAAAACAAGAAAAACTTTAGCAATGAGGTTTCTTTTCATCACCTCATACGTATCATCAGTCCTCTTTGAAAATTACGAAGGTATTCAGATGCCTTTCGGATGGGAGTCGCTTTGAACGCCACCGACGCACCTGAATTATTCTAAGGGCGTTCGAACCCTTTGACCTTGGGAGGAGACCGAGAGGTTTATGCACAGGATCGTCCTTTGTGTAAGAAGCCCTATTGTAGGTGGGATAGGTAGGGAAGTTGCCAGAGGGGGAGAGGAGAGGGGATAGGAGGGATGGAGGAGAAAGGGGGTTGGGGGGTTTAATTGCGCTCTAACGAGGATCGTGGCCCTTGAAGCATAAATCTGCCGCGTTTAAGGTGACAGAGTTTGGCTATGCAATTGTTGACATGGAAGAGCCCATCTTTCTATTTATCTGTCTCACAATTACAACAATGCCTTCTTTATGGAATGTAGCTGGTAACGCTTAA
>NC_061108.1:33452889-33462889 GCF_015104395.2 Macrobrachium nipponense
CAATAAGTTTTACTGAAAGAATTAAAGATATTATGCACCCCATTCAAGCATTCTAAAATTTTTATGGTTTTATCGCATCATCTTGCATTATGAAGTTGTTAGTGATATGGAGCTAGAGCATATGTGAGAATGAATATATATTATGTATCCTTGTGTGTGAATACATAGTTTGCCAATGATTATGTCATAAATTGTGAAGACCGCTGTAGACCATAAGTTGTTGCACAATTGAACTTGTATTTTCCAAGCCTCCATTCGCGTCTCCTTAAGACGATTAGTGTTTCAGAGTTGTAGTTAATAATGCGGCCAAAGAAAGTCGCAGAAAAATGAATCAAAAGATTCTGCAAATGTTCAAACTTTGAAGCCATTACTCAGAGCCTACAGATGTATTTGATATTAGGCGAAACAACTTTGCAAATCTTGGCAGAGCTTTCAATTAATCATTATTTCTCGTATTTTATTTATTATTTCTTATGTGTGTCATCATATTGATGATTAATTTCTGCTTTAACACATTTCTCTGGGATTTACAAATACTTCTACTGTATGAAATTAATTTTCTGTATTAACCTGATTTAGTTGGTACAGGGTGTTATTTGATTAAAAAAAAAAAAAAATTTAATGTTCCTTAATCTGTCGTGCTACATTCACTAAACTGAATCTCGTAGTTTTGGTTTTTGTTTATAATTTTGTACTTGCGATCTCCACGAATTTTGCATTTCATCCAGGCTCCCATGAAATCCTTTTTTCTTTGTATTATAGCAGTCCGCTTCCTTTTTCTTTCAGTTTTCTGAAAAAAAAAAATTACTGTGCCGGCTTTGTCTGTCCGTCCGCACTTTGTTTCTGTCTGCACTTTGTCTGTCAGTCCTCAGATCTTACAAATTACTGAGGCTAGAGGGCTGCAAATTGGCATGTTGATCATCCACCTTCCAATCATCAAACATCCCTAATTGCCCTCTAGGCTCAGTAGTTCTGATTTTAGTTAAAGTTAAAGTTAGCCATGATCGTGTGTCTGGCAACGATATACTAGGCCAGGCCACCACCGGGCGTGGTTAAATTTTCTTGGGCCACGCCGCATACAGCATCATACCGACAACACCGAAAGATAGATCTATTTTCGATGGCCTTGATTATACGTTGTACAGAAATCTCGATTGCGCCGAACTAACTTCGGCGCATGTGTTGTTTTGATTATTGCAGTCCCCTCGCTTGTTATTCCTTGGGTTGCCTTTTGTTTTTGTCAAGAATTTAAAAAAATAGTGTTATATTACTTTGTTGAACATTTTAATTATGGAATTCCATTTTTCTGCGATGCTGAATTAAAGTGATAATCATAAACAAAAAAAACACTATAGTTCCGTTGATCCTGCAAAAATAAAAAAAAAAGAGAGAGAGAAAGAGAAAGCAAATTATCATTTCTAAAGTAAGGATAAGGTAAAAATACGAGAAAAAAATGTACCACCGAAAGTTTCTAAAATGAGTAAGAACACATACATTTCGTTTCGGTCAGATCATTGGAACTAAATGACTAAAATTCAAGTCAGGAATGTTTTTTGCTATATGCTGTTGAATTCTAATGTATATTGCATCCTGAATTATTTGAAACTCAGTGAATATTGTTAGGTGTCATGTATTCGTTTTTGAGAAACTGGCTTCCCTGAGTAAAGTGTCAGATTAAAGAGAAAGGAAGAGTAGATATTCCTCAAACTGGAAAAACTGTGATTTAGTGTGGTGTGGTCAAGGTTGACTAAGTCAGGGAGGTGTAGTTTTTTTGCACTACATAGCCTTAGGGCCAACTTAATATTGGTAACCGTTCCTGTTTTTAACACCCTATCTTAATATATATATTATATATAATATATATATATATATGTGTGTGTGTGTGTGCGTGTGTGTGTGTACACCTACATACACACATACGAGTACACACGTGTGTATATACTACACTACACACACAGATATATATATATATATATATATATATATATAGTAGTATATATATATATATATATATATATATATATATATATATCTATATATATATATATATGTGTGTGTGTGTGTGTGTGTGTGTGTGCGTGTGTGTGTGTAAGTACGTATGTTTGTATTCACCTATATATGTATGTATGTATAGTTATTGGCTGTGTATGAAAACAGATGGAGAAAATGTAGCAACCAGAATATTTTGCAACTTTTCCAGTATTTGTTTGCATTAAAACGAATAGTACATTTAGATCAGCTGATTAAATAAAAAAGAATCGGAGCATCTTATAATCATATTTGTCATCAGTCCTCTGTTCAGTGTCCTCCTTCTTGATCAACGTTAAACATTTTTAAAATTAAATTTGAAAGCTTAAAGCCGATAAGCTGGTGTGAGTCTGTGTGTGTTTGTGTGTGTATTTGTACGTGAAGCCACTTTGAATCCGTGAAAGTTTTTCTGGTATTTCAAAATCCATTTTTATTTTTCCTGACTCCGACCCTGTAAAAGGAAACTGCTGATTAAAAAGAAAACAAGGAAGTCGTGCTGTCGTCTATGAATTTATCTTAAGCAAAGCCCGTTTATGTAGGTCAATGAACCAGTAATCGGATTATCCAGTCATGGTAATCGGCCTTTTTTCTTTTCTTTATTTATATTTGTTTTCGCATCCGGCCGCGGGTGCAGAGGGAGGAGCCTTGAAAGGACGTTCCGGAGGCGAAGATTAAGGTCAGTTGGGAGACAGAGATTGAGATGGATGGACGCCTCAGATACCGAGATTGATCCAGATTGATTCCGGAGACCCAGATGGACCCATGGATCTGTGGACAGAATTACTTGTAAAGATAAGCTGCCGGGAACCCATCCCTGATCTGGTTGAGACAGAGGTGAAAGATTGCTCTCGTTCATATCATAATGCTAAAAATGACCTTTCCGTTACTTCGCCATCTCTCGGCCTGCTGAGAAAAGCGACAACCCGTGATGATTAAGGTTAGTTTACTCAAACTGCAAGATTTTTCAGCATCTGATAGAATATCTATTCAGGCGCGACTCTTTCTTTGAAGATGAGCAAATGCCTGCTTTCCCTTCCCAGAAACCCCACCCACACCCCGTCGCCCAGCGACGCCCATAAAACAGCCCAAAGGAGAGATTCGTTTTACACCCGAGTACCACGATATTAATAGCGCAGATAGGGCTATGGCGTATCTCCTTAGATCCAGCCATTAATATCCAATTTATTTTTTCCCTATTCCTTCTTCTCTTCTTCCTTATCTTTTCACGGTTTTCGTGGAAGGTATCAAAGTCTCGTTACACTGTTCGATCTGTGGCGATAAATCTAAATTATCTGTTAAGCTCGTGTATTTTTATTTATTCCTTTAAACGTGGCCCTTTTCAGTGCCTCTCCTCAAACCCATCTTTCTCAACGGGATTCGTGTCCTTCGTGCGGGAAAAGAAAGTTCGCCGGAAGATGTACCCCCAGGGGTCCCATAAACTGGGCATCTGTTCTTTATTGGCCATTAGAGGAAAAAAAGTTTGTGTTTATCGCTTCAAACATATTTTATTCTAAGGGAAAGGCTTGTTCGTACACTTTTGTGGTCTCAAAACTCTTCTATGTAAATTCTCTCTCTCTCTCTCTCTCTCTCTCTCTCTCTCTCTCTCTCTCTCTCTCTCTCTCTCTCTCTCTGATTTCCAGCGTCCTTGGGCTGTACTGTTACGATTATAGTGGAAAAGTCTCTCTTTTTTATTATGTTGATGTATGTTTACATTAAATCTCTGACCCTACTGTTACTGATATTTGATCATCTTTTCTGTGGGGCTTCAGAGTACCCTGTTTTGTCGTCGCTGCTGAAATCTTTGAGGTATTCGGCACCGTTTGGCATAAGGCTCTCTTTGTTAACCTTCCTGTTTTGGCTTTGCTCCCCTCCTCTGTAATCTTAATTCAAGTCTTTTATATAACCACTTTATATCTATTATTATTAGCAGTGCATCATACGCACCCTGTCCCATCGTTATTTGAGTACCTTATTATATTGTTCTCTTACTGGCTCCTTTCCTTCCCCTTTATTAGGATGTTACGCATCCAAATTTCGTGTACTACCACCAGCAAACCTCACTCTGTTAATTGCATTCATTCTCGAATTGCCGTTACTCAATACTTTTTAAATCTGATCATCTGAGATTGTGAGGTCAGGGATCCTTTAAACTTATGTCGCATTTCTCTCTCGCACCACCAACCGGTTGTTGGGTTTGTTTTATATTTAAATTTACGGGAACATAAATATTTTAGATATTTTAAGTCTTGCAGATGTCACATAAATCAAAGGTGGGTGTACTTTCTTTGAGCAAAGACTCTGCTCTTAGTTCATCGTGGATCCTCTACTTTTCACTGAACTGAAAAATCACCTTTTCCTACAGGTACTGTGCGTGGGGCTGAGTTGTTCTTCCTATCATGATACCTTTTCAAACTCCGGCTTGCATAAAGCCTCTAGAAAAGAGACAGAACAAAATAAGTTCCGGAAACACAGAGAAAGCAGAGTTCCTTTTTTTGGGAATTGCATTGGAAGTTCCCATATAAGTTTAGCGTCATTCAAACCCTTCTTTGTGAAAAGCGTGGAAATTGTCTGTTGTCCGCAGTCAGACTCCCCATTGCAATCCTCAAAGTAATGTCTGAATGGTACGAGATCTATCAAAATCTATTTACGCCTTCTCGAGATGTGAAGTATTTTGGGAGACATTCACACCAACGGGCACAGTTGAAAATATTTCTTAACAATTCTTCCGAAACCTTTATTTTAGGGCGCGAGGGGTGGGGAGGCGGAGACCGGGTGGGGTGTCATTCTGGGAAATCGAACGTCCCAATGCTAAGTGGGCATACCACAACTTTTTTCATGTGGTTGGTAGGTTTTCTTAGAGCAAATTCAAAGTATCAAAATTCAGCCTTGACAAGTGGTGGATAAAGTTGCCACTGCTATCAGTGTGGTACTGTGTGAACTCTTGGGAAAACATACGCTCTTTCAAACAATTTAGTTAAGTTTAAGTTTGATAGGAAACTGAAACATATAGTAGAATTAAATTAGCTCTCTGTTACTACTAGTCATTTTACAAACTGGAACTTTTGGAGTTGAGAAATGCTTTGTATTGATGAGATAGGAACCTATATCTGTTTTTTTTATCTCCATCGCCTGTGGGTGTTTTTTATGGCAATATGCGTCCCGGGCTTTAGATAGTTCATTCAGCTTACATTCAACGATTATAATAATATCCTATTTCGATACGTGTAAATTCGCATACAAAAATTATTAAAACATTAAGTTGCAAATGTACAGATATCCTTTTATTTACCTAAAACTTCAAATAGCGTAACTATAAAGCCGGGACGCGTACCATACAAAAAACACCTAGGCGGAGGACAGATGAAACAGTATAGTTACCTGGAAGCTGTTCTGCTTTATGAATTATGCAATGTATATTCATGACTTTACTTGAATTAAGTATATCTTCAATTTCAGAATATTTGGAGTGGCATTTGTTTCCATGTCAATAGCGTATTATGGGGGAGAACGACCGGATACACTGTAACTACATAAATCTCTTTCTCTACACTTTGTAGTCCACTATTGTACTACCACTATGCTCGTACTTTCTAAATGCAGACTGGCAAGGTGGTGTGGATTCAGGGTGTTGAATAGGTCGAGAGCTCAGTTAGCGTGTAATTATGGCCTGTCCACACTAGCGGGCATGCCCGTCTGGCACTTCCAGCTGTTTATATTTTCTCTCGCTGCTGAAGCAGTGTTACCAAACATTCGCATCGTGCTGGCCACAGACTCGGTCGGTCAGTATAGCGGAACGGGTTATGAGAACAGTGTTTGCTAGTCGGGCAGTTCCCGCTAGTGTGGGCAGGTCTGCCTATTTTATGATACTTAACCTCCTTTACTTATGTGAGAAATCACGTACATAGCGTTCTTTAGTAAAAATTAATAATGACATTCCTACTTGTTTCTCCCTAATACTTTAATGTTTTTACGTTCTATGCCATGTGTTTATCCATTTATCTGGTGGTACATATATGTAGTATGTGTACATGTATCAACAATAAAAAAGAATTAAATTAACAGCGCGTGGTAATAATTCTGCCAAAATATACGTCATACGTTCAAGCACTGCAATTTCAAGCAATATATATATATATATATATAATAATATATAATATAATATATTATATATATTATATATATATTATATATATGTATGTGTGGTGTGGCTGTGTGTGGTGTGTGTGGTGTGTGTGTGTGTTGAAGAGAGAGAGAAGCAGAGAAGAGAGAAGAGAGAGAGAGAGAGAGAGAGAGAGAGTTCAGCCCGCGCGTGTTTAGTGGATTATATGTGCGCATATTCTCTGCGTTTCCGCAAAAACCCGCCTAATTCACCATCCCAGGAGAAGGTGAATTGATTTTACGGTTCTTGGCGTCTAACGGTTCTTTAAGCTGGACTTCACTTTTAGGTTAAATAATTTAATTTGTAAGTGGGACCTTTATTAAGAAGGTTTCGGTGGTATTGGCTTTACGTGCTCCCAAGAATGAATGTACATACGCCTTAGCATTAAGATATCCGAGTCACAAAGAATAAAGCATCACCCTTTAGAAAATCAGAGATCGTTAAGTGTGATGACAGTAGTCAGTTCCTTTGTGAGGAAGGGGGCGTGGCTTGTCTTTTGCTAACAAAGTTCCAACTGTGCATTCTGTTCACTTATCCAGTTTTTAGTTGTGTACTAGTTTATTTTTTATTTTCTTGTTTATTTTGTTATTTTTTATGCTTTAGTAATTTTCGGGGGCATTATACAATTTATTTTAGGTGAGTTAAGATCAGTATCACTATTTTTTTTTTTTATTAAAATTTGCTACTCATTTAGTAGTAATGCTATGATATTTCACTCTGTTAGCCATTAAGGTTGGGGCTTAACATGAATGCATTAGTTTGTTATTTTTAAGTTTTATTTCGAATACAGATTAAAACAGAGGGAAAAAATGACGCAGAAGAGACAAAGCAAAGGGATGGCCAAAATATAAAACCTCAAAGAACAAAGCGATAAAAATTGGAAAGTAATTGAACTGAGAAAAAGAAAAATGGCGCCAAAGAATTTGCAAAAAAAATGAATGAAAGAATAAAATGCGAAAAAGCAAAGACAGGACGAAAATGGCGATCAGAAAACAAAAAAAATTAAATGAAAGAAATTAAACTAACAGGAAGAAAAATTGGATAAAGCTCTCTCTCTCTCTCTCTCTCTCTCTCTCTCTCTCTCTCTCTCTCTCTCTCTCTCTCTCTCTCTCTCTGATCCTAGCGAAGCTGGTCCTGAAGGGCGTTGAGGCGATTTGGTGACGAAATCCTACCAGGAATTGAAAGGACTTTCTAGGCGTCTTATCACAATAATGGAAGCTCAAGAAAGGATTCCTTGGGGAACGAAGGAAAACTACATGGGAAAATAATCGATGGTTGTTTCCTTATCTGATATTAATTGTTATTGTCCTTCCAGTGGAGGATATATGAACGGCCCTTCTCTCTCTCTCTCTCTCTCTCTCTCTCTCTCTCTCTCTCTCTCTCTCTCTCTCTCTCTCTCGTAGGTAAGCTATACGTTATGTATCTTACTATCAAGATGTCCTGGGTTCTGTCTAATGGCGAGGATAGATCTATTCGGGCTCACAGGAGAGAGAGAGAAAAAGCTTCTTGGAAATGTCTACATTCTGTACAATTTGTAATGAATAAATTGCAGTCATATTTCTAGTAATCCTAAAGAATTGTTGTTGAAATGTACAATAACCTTCGAGAAGCTTGACCTGAGATGTTTCGCGCGCAAAAAAGCCCCCGGCTGACCACAGACTTCTTTCTAAGAAGAGAAAATTTGTCTTGTGACCACCCAGCCCTCTGTTGACAGTTCGTAACTTTTGGTGTTGTACTTCAAACTTCTGTTGACGAGTTTGACAAAGGTTTTGAAGCGTACGGTGTTACCTAGTAGAATTCCTGTCGCCGCGTTTGCCGTCGTATTTGTAGCTGCTGAGTTCTCCAAGAAACTTTTCTGCAATTTACTAACATTTTTTCCCGTCATGAATTTGGTGTGCTTCCTGTGCAACATTTCTCTCTCTCTCTCTCTCTCCAGGGAGCAAGTCTACATATATATAAATAAATAATGTATATACCAACAAAAAATATATATATGTATATAAATATATTCATATATGATATATATATATCTCCAATTTATTTCTTACAGTATTTACTTTAATTTAGCTATCAGAATTCCATAAATGGTTGGCTAATGAATATGTTTCCTTTCATCGGCTTAATGGTTATTGCTGAGACAGGTAACGTATTTTACCAAATGATGGATTTCACGAGGATCACGAGGTGACAGTCTTTTGCCAAACAGGAATTACGGATTAGTTGTTCACTGGTTACGCTTGTGATTGTGTTCATGAATATTCAGGATGAGTTGCATATTCCCCCATAAGGGGTTTAGTGCTGTCAATGTACTTCACGCGGTGCACTGTAGGCATTCCTTAAGGTTCTTTGCAGCGTCCCTTCGGCTCCAAGCTGCAACCTTTTTCATTCCTTTATCTGTACCTCCGTGCAAATTCTTTCTTCCATTTGACTTTCCACCCTCCTAACAATTGTTTCTCAGTGCGACTGCGAGGTCCTCCTCCTATTACAGCTTTCAAACCTTTTTACTGTACTCTTCCTTTTCAGCGCTGAATGACCTCGTAGGTCCCAGCGCTTGGCCTTTGGCCTAAATTCTATACTCCAGTCCAGTCCAGTTCGAGTTTTTGTTTGTTTTTTGTTTTTTTAGATACTGATTTTAGATACTAATCTGTCTGTATGTAGGGGTGTGTTTGTGTGTGTTTGTGTATGTATGTATGTTGGATAGCTACAGAGACGCATATTTATATGTAGCATTTCCTTTTCCCCTTTGAATGAATATTCCGTGCTTGCGTTTGTCTGCACTTGCACAGGATTCGAACCGGAGCCTTTGTTTTAGTTGTAGCGATAGACAGTCTACTTTGACCTTTCTGCTATCTGTCTCTACTGTTTATCGCTGTATCTAACCAAAGGCCCGTGTTCGAATCCTGTCCGGGGCAGGGTTACTTATCAATTGTTATTCTTTTTTCATCACAGCCATCTTTTATATCTGTTCTGTATATTTGTATCGGTCGATATTTTTTTAAACCGCGCTCTTATAAAAGCCAGTATATACTTTTCAGGAGGAAATTTGTAAGAGCTAGAGCCCAACGATTGGTTAATTAGTTGAAATAACGATTAATGGAGATCAGTCCTATTTTTACACTTATTACCTTTGATCCCTGTTTTGATATGTGGTTCTTCATTGTCAAATTCGGTTTGGTGATCTCGTGTGTTTGATACCTCTGTTCATATCGAGGATCGCCAGTTTTTGGGATGAATTTGACATATTTTGTTTGTTTAGGTATGCTGAAAGATGGCGCTTTTGTCCCCAACCCAGCCCTGTTAACTTATGACTCCTGCTGGTGGATGGCTTATATTATTTTTGTGGTGGAAGAATTGACGGTAGATTTATGTTGATAATTGTTGTCGTTAGGAAGCTCGGCCATCGTTTCGCTTTTGTTGATCGCTTGTGTTGGAGAATGGCAGCGGATTCTTTGTAACCACCACTCTTGACAAAAGATTTCTTTGTCCATAAAAGAAAATGACGTTTCGTCTGTTTCAAGTGAAGTCCTTATCTTTTCATTAGTTTTTATTGGAGCATGGACTTGATAGCGGTAATGGACCGCTCGCCTCTTCGGCCTCTACATAAAAATCAGCTCTGTGCCGCCGATGCACCGATTGTGATAGCATATTGATCGTAGACTGCGAAGCTTCAGAGATTATGGAGGCTGAATGGAGGCACGATGTTTGGATTCTGAGTGAATCTCTTTGAGTGCCCTTCCCATTGGCCCCATTTCCCTGACATACATCGAAGCGAGGTATTAATGGAGTTGAATTTCATTAAATGCACTTGTTCCA
>NC_061108.1:33467889-33475389 GCF_015104395.2 Macrobrachium nipponense
ATGGAACGTTTTTTAGTTAGCGTGTAGCTTGCTTTGACTTAGCCCAGTGGAATAAACATAATGTAAAGAGAATTGGTCTCTTGGCTGCTTCCTGTTGACATCATTTTATGTTTACAGGAGAAAAGAATATCCTACATAATTTACTAGAAGCATGTAAGCGTAAGTGCATCTCTCACAAAGCTTTAATATTACATTTTGGATGCCACTTTGAGCGCCATATCTGTCGGTTGGCTGCAGACTTAAAGGGAAACCTAATATGATGCTTGTCATATTTCTAAGATATATATCACAATTTCTGGATGTTCATGTATATTTATTTGTAACAGTTCTCTTAACAGCGCGTGGCTCTAGAGAAAAGAGATGTTCCACACAGAATGCTGATCAGCATTGCATCAAACACCCTCCAACAAACTGTTCACACAAACGCATTTGCTCTTTCTGGATATAAAGCCTTTCTTATTCAATGTCTCCTTGAACCCATCTTTTTGGCCTTCATTTCCTACACTCTTTCAATCGTTCCCAAAAATGCGCTCTTTTCAGCATTCTATTACTAAATATAGACCTAATGAATTTTCTTCTTGGTCTCCGCATGCTTGACTCCTTCAATTCTTCACAACCCACATTGACTATGAAAGCAGTGCATCTCTTCAACCTCCACCATTTTAAAGTTTCCTTTGCATTCGAAATCTACGCTTTTCTCTGATAAAGGAGAGTGGGCTCAACATTCTTTTCATAATTCCAACGGTGACTTCCATAGATGTACTGCTTCTAATCTTTAACACTTCCACGCTGTCTTTAATTGATTTATGCCCGTGGTGTCCCTTTGCAGTATAACCTTATTCTTTCATGCATTTACTCTCAGCTTTCGCCTCTCACAAACGCTGTTCTCTGCACATTCCTTCTTCAGTATCCCTAATCAACCCTGTGTCAGCCGCATTGTCTGTGTTATCCATTCACGACACGATACCTTTCCGGACAGTTTTGCACCGACACCTGCTACTTTTTCTCCGGTTCCCAACATTATCTACTATATATATATATATATATATATATATATATATATATATATATATATATATATATATATATATCAAAAGAAACATTTAATAGCTACAGAGCCATAATGGACACTTGCCCCAGGCTCAAGTTAAACCATGCCAGTGACTCTTCCTCCGCGAAATTCTAACACACCTTTTATTTTCATAATAAACTATTGATATTGAAGTAGTTTCTGTATCGAAGTACCTCGGTACTTAGTCCCCTCCTAATTGCCCCTCTATTGTGTCTATTAGAGTTTTTTTTATGTTCTTTGTAAACCGCATATACGTTTGTCCCTTTACTTCTGAACTTCTCATATATAACTATATCTAACGACATGTATATATACATACATATATATATATATATATATATTATATATATATATATATATATATATATATATATTAATATATATGTATATGTATGTATGTATGTATAAGTGTGTGTGTGTGTAATTTTTTTTTCGTGAGTATCACTTCAGCCACACAACTTTCCGTATCAGTCCTTTGTCATCTAGCTTATTTTCTTATCATCTCAGAATCCTACAGTTCATGATTTCTTGGAATACTAAGGAACATTATACCCGCTATAATTCCTAGTCTCCACTATCACCTGTACTCCTTAAAATATTTCCTTCATTACTCACCTTGTCTCAAAATTCCACCATCATTCTGCGACATATTTTACTTCGAATCCCTTCAAGTCCTGGTGTCTTTATGCTCTTCCATCGCTGAATCGTCTTCTTGACACGTTCGCAGTTCACTTTTATGAGTATTCTCAAACGTACATTAACCCCTTTCCCTGTTCCATCTTTCTCTCTTCCGCATTCAGTATGTCTACAATATAAACACAATATCCACCCAGGACTGCACATCTTTAGGCAGTGTGTTTCTAGTTGCATCTTTTCTTTTGAGATGCATTTGATAATGACCCTTTCTTTTAGCACAGGCATCATTGGAGAACTATGTCTTATTCACCCTAAACTGTCTAACCTTCTCCCTCCCATTTTCTTACGTAGCTTCTACTTTCCTTTCATCTTCCTCTTTGCCTGCTTATTCGTCTTTCTACTATTTTCCTGAGTTCCTCGCTGGACGAGTGGTTTACGTGCTCACCTACCTATTCGGTAGTCCTGAGTTCGATTCCCCGCTCTGCCAACGTGGAATTAGAGGCATTTTTCTGGTGATTAGAACTTCATTTTTTATATATATAATGCGGTTCGGATCCCACAATAAGCTGTAGGTCCCGTTGCTACGTAACCAATTGGTTCATAGCCACGTAAAAAAAAATATCTAATCCTGTCGGGTCAGTCCTAAAGTGCTGTTAATCAGCTTAGTGGTCTAGTTAAACTAATATATACTTAACTGCTATATTCCTGGTCAGGTTCTTCCTTTCTGTCTTGTAATTCCATCGTACATATTGTCTGTTTTTCCCCTCACCAAACTTCTCATTCCCTTGTCGCACGCACCACGATTCTCGTTCTGTTCCTACTTCCCCTCTCCCTAAATCTACACGTGTTCCCTATTACCTCTGTGACCTTGTCTTGTCACTTTACAAACCTCATAGACGCGTCAGAATTTCAGGTCTAAAACTTTAAACCATTTTTCAAACAATTTCTGTCTATGTTTTTCTCCTCAGTTTTGTAACATCAAACAACTTTTCTCAATTACCTATACAACTAAATTTGTACCCATGCCTCTCCAACTTGAAATTCCATTTTCTGTATCGTTTTCTTCAATCAGATAATGGTCAGAGATACTCCAGGCAATCAATCCTCTTCTCATCATTCCATCCAACAACTTACTCTTCCATCCACTCTTTACAAACATTTCATCTAATAAACTCTTTTCTTCACCTTTTTGGCAAGTATATATTTTTCAGTACGAAACCCAGTATTTCCAAAAATCAGGTTTCTTTCCAAAACATGATATCACAAGATATTTACCGACGAAAATCGACATCTTTCCACCGCACCATTACTTTTGCTGCTTTTCTTCTTATTTCGAACACCTGGCACAATCACCCTTTCACGCTCACCGAAATTAGCAAGCCGTAATTTCAGACCGTAGAAAAAAATGAAATCTCACACACCAGTTCCTTCCAATCTAATCACATAATAACTTGCTATTT
Organism: Macrobrachium nipponense; assembly: GCF_015104395.2. Taxonomy (NCBI): domain Eukaryota; kingdom Metazoa; phylum Arthropoda; class Malacostraca; order Decapoda; family Palaemonidae; genus Macrobrachium; species Macrobrachium nipponense. The sequence continues at coordinate 33,471,058 of NC_061108.1, forward strand.
CAACTTTTCCTCCTACCATATTTGTGTGTGTGTGTGTGTGTGTGGTGACCTATAGCAATCAGCAGATTCAAAGGTAAATAAATGACAGATAAGGTTCATAAGACAATGCTATTTAAAGTTTAGTGCATAAAGCATTCCATCGTTGTGCAAAATAATAATGTTATGAATTACAAACTTTATAATATATATATATATATATATATATATATATATATATATATATATATATATATATATAGTATGTATATATATATATATATATATATATATATATATATATATATTATATATATGTATATATATATGTGTGTGTGTGTGTGTGTTTATTTGTTTGTTTGTTTTGTGCAGAGAGAGAGAGAGAGAGAGAGAGAGAGAGAGAGATACACTTGCAGTCGTTCCCTTAACTTTCTTGGGTAAAATGTATTTTTAATGCACTTTTTTGTATATTCCCTGATACATAGATACATATTTTGTAAAACGAACTTCCACATTTACTCGGACAACGAAAAAATAATTTTTAATCGGAAAATTTCCAGTCGTTTTTCGGAAAGAAAAATAGTTAGTGTAGACTACCAATCCGGCTGTTTTTTGTTTCCGTAGTAGTGCAAAACATTTTTCTTGTCAGCATTCCCGACTGATACTTGTTTTGATGTTTCATGCTTTTCGGAATTAGTGTTTGATGAGGCCGGATCCCGCCGGTGTTTTCTTACTCTGGTAAACACTCGACTAGAATTCCGAATTTCATCTTGTTCCGACTCAAGTCCGGGATTTGCTCTTTTCGTTTGCATGGCGATGAGAGAACGGCCCTCGCTCTACTGTTGACAAATGAGTTCTTAGAATTCCAAGTGTTTGGGTTTGCGTATGTTTGTGAGAGTATGTATTTATGCGTGTGTGTGGTGTAATGTGTAATATATATATATATATATATATATATATATATATAATAATGTGTGTGGTGGTGTGTGTGTGGTGTGTATACATATATATATAGTAATATATATATATATATATATATATATGTGTGTGTGTGTGTGTGTGTGTGTGTATGTGTGTGATGTGCTTTAATTCCCTATTAGTTTCCTTTTGTACTTCTGGTTAATTACCTATTCACAACCAAGAGCATATATTTTTCATAACCTTTATTTAGCTGAGGGTTGTTCGGTTTCCACAGGAGTTCCAGGCTGCGGTGCCTCTTCATAGTGTCTTATGATATTGAAGTTAAGCAGTCAAGAGCTGTTTGTTTTTTATTTAATGAATATCAGTGAATTGCATTATTGCAGTATTAACTCTCTTTTCCCATCACTCATTCACTCACGCATACATACATACATATACATTTTTTTCCCATCACTCATTCACTCACACATACATAAATACATATATACATAGACAGGAGGAGTATTTATTTGTTTTCCTTTCAGAGCTTTTTGTATTTATCACCCTTCGCAACGTCTTGCACGTGACATTACCATTTATATCACGGTTTATACTGGTATGTTGGCTAATTTATTATTTATTATTCCTGGACTAGTTTACGTAATATTATCATTCTGGGTTTCCTTTTTTAATTGCTTCTCAAAATGATACAAGTAGAACAAATATCTTATTTTTCGTTGTTGCATGATTGAAGGCAGCTTTTTTTCACACGTTTGTTTCTTATTTTGACTGGTTTCTTCCCTATATTGTTTGTGCTCGCACATTTTCCCCATTTCGTGGTTTCCTTCGGTTCGTACATTTTCCAAAAAGGAAAAAAAATCGTCCTTGGCGAAGGCCTGGTTTCATTATTAATGAGACTGAATATTTTATAAGTTGATATATTAATAAATAACGAAGTTAAGAATTATGGTGGAATCCACTGAGCCACTGACTGAATATTTTTCGTTTTACATCTTTTTGTTGAGAGAGAGAGAGAGAGAGAGAGAGAGAGAGAGAGAGAGAGAGAGAGAGAGAGAGAGAGAGAGAGATTTGAATTCCAGACATAGGTAGAATTACTTTGGTTCGAAAAGGAGAGTGAGAGAGATGGAGAGAGAGTTTAAAGAAGCTCGGTTTTTATAAGCTTTAAAAAAGATGAACAAAGTTACAGGTGTTAACATTTAGTATATTTATTTATTGCTTCAGCCAACAAAGTTTGGAGGATATAAGGTTTGCTCTCATGACTCCGCGTTAATCAAATATCTGGACACTCTTTGTAGACGACTCTAATCCAACTAGTGAATGAACACTTTGATTTGGTTACCCAGTTTTTCAAGCGATTAGCTTTGGAGGAAAACATTAATGAAGATTTCATGATTGGCGGTTTTGAAATAGGCGTTTTCCATCAGAATAAATAGAGATCATCAATGTCAGCCCATGCAAATGAAACCCAGCACCGCAGATGATGTAATCAAATGCACTCATAATGAGAATTTGTATCTATGACTTGTTTGTGTAACAAATATTCTACGGTATATTATACTCCACGTTTAGATTTACCATTGTGTAACCCGGTACTATATATGTATATACCAGCCTCACTCGCCACTAGCCCCTATATAAGTATGCTGAGTGGCGGCCGATCTTTGGATGGTTTGCAACATCCTAAATGCTGGGACTTGTCATTTTGATTTTCTTTTTCGTTAGGAAGTTATATACTTAATTAATCAAAAAATGAATGACATTTTTCATCTCAATTTTAGGTGAATTACTTTTCTGACCAAAGACACTACAGAGTTCTTTAGCGTTTCATACGGTAGCAGATACAAAGTAACATTCACGATGACCTGCCTCTTCCAGCATCTTGGCATCCCTGAAGTCGAGAATTCGGCCACAATATAAAGTTCTGAACATTTATCTCAGATGGGTGAACCTCCCATCGATCCCCAACCCACGAGAAATGCTCACGGACGCTCAAAGCTACACATACAGCGTGGGTTCACAACGTAGAGCAAGTGCCAGCCAATCTTTCCCACCCCCCTCCCCCAGCTCTCTAAAGATGACCGAATTCATCTCTTTATGATCATTGGGACATCATGGAGTTATTAAACATCATATCATGGAACATTTTTAGTTTCACGCAGATGTTCTGTACATACTTTATGGAATTCATTCCTGCGCCAGAGACCCGTCTTTGGCTGCTTAAACTGGTCGTCTGTGACTCAGTTCTTGAAGACTTGAGGACCTTGTAACTCTCGTCGATTCCATGTAAGGACCAATTACTAGGTCATCTAGAAGTTTGCTGATTTTCGTTTGGCGCAAATCACTAGATAACAGTGAAAGTTATTCATTCCCAGAACGACAGATTTCATGATATCTATTATTATTATTATTATTATTATTATTATTATTATTATTATTATTATTATTATTATTATCGATTATCGAGTGATGATACAGCATTGTGATTGTCTTCTACGGTGAATATATTTTAATAACGTTACCTTAACCTGCCACTTCAAATTTTTTAGTTTTACAGGTATTATTATTATTATTATTATTATTATTATTATTATTATTATTATTATTATCCGCAAGATTTCAGAGTAGCTTATGAACTTTCCTTTATTTTAAATGAAATATTGTACTGTCTATATGTTTGGACTTCATATTTGAGTATCTCTCAATATCCATTTAGTTTTCTGAAAAGAAAAGTAAAGGGATTATTATGCCGGCTTTGTCTGTCCGCACTTTTTCAGTCAGCCCTCAGATCTTTAACACTCCCATATCTATAGGGCTGCAGGCTGGTATGTTAACCATCCACCCTCCAATCATCAAACATACCAAATTACAGCCCTCTAGCCTCAGTAATTTTTATTTTATTAAAGGTCAAACTTTGTCCTATTCGTGCGTCTGGCAACGATATAGGCCAGGCTACCACCGGGACGTAGTTAAAATTTCATGGGCGCGGCTTATACAGCATTATACCAAGGTCACCGAAAGATAGATCTATTTTTGGTGGCCTTGATTATACGATGTACAGAAAACTCCATTACGCCGAAGAAACTTCGGCGCATTTTTTACTTACTTTAGTTATTATATCTGTTTCACTGCTTATAATTCCTTACATCATAAGGACTCTCTCTCTCTCTCTCTCTCTCTCTCTCTCTCTCTCTCTCTCTCTCTCTCAGGGGAAATAATTCGTGGCTAATAACCTGAGAAACAATGATCGTTTCCCCTTCCTGTGAAAAACAGACGTCGTCAGAGGTGACGCGTTAGGCTTAGAGCATATTTTTTCTTTCCTATAATTTAACAGCTGAGGGATCGCACCTCGATTGTCCTGGATGAAATTCCTGTCGCAGTCCATAAATCAGAATAGGATCCGGAGTGTTGTTCGTAGATGAATTGGAAGCTTCTTCA
>NC_061108.1:33480389-33505389 GCF_015104395.2 Macrobrachium nipponense
TATTTTCCGAATAGCGGCTTTTCCCGTGCTACTTAAACAGGCTAGTAGAGCGCCTGTAGAGGTCATGATCAAATACAGTGTCAAATAGGTGTATATATTTGAATTTTAGAGATAAACTATGATACCATAGTCATCAAAGTCATTAACGAAAATAGCGCCTGTAGAGGCGCTCTACTAGCCTGTTTAAGTAGCACGGAAAAAGTCGTTATTCTGAAAATAGAGAAGAATCTCTACAAGTGTAACGCTGCTGAAGTAGCCATTACTTTTAACAATAATAATAATGATAATAATAATAATAAAAATAATAATGCGGACGTCAGAATGTCTTCTGTTGGAACTTCACTTAACTCTTAGGCTTCGTAGTAACTAGAGTATCCAAAAAGTGTGAAGAAATTGAGAAGAGGGCATCGTGTTGTTACTATTGCGTATGTACATAGCATATTCCAATTTAATGTTTCCTGAATGCATGGGAAAAGAAGTTAAAGAAAATCATTCTTTATTGCCCTCATGGTTGAAATAAAACAGTTATCAGTTTGATCAATTAAATTGATATTAGCTATATACATCGTAGTGTTTCTATACAGTCAATAATTAAAGTAATTGCTTCGTTGTGGAATTTCAAATTTAAATAGCAAAGAACTACATATCATTTGAAAAGTATTTTATGGCAGGATTGCATTAGACAAAAAACATTAAATATTTCTTATTATATTTTATAAAATCATTAAAGCAAAGCGTAGAATTTTTTATTTGACTAACTTCAGCTCATCATTTTGACCTTTTTTTTTATTCCCTTTACGAACTCATTACTGTGAATCAAGTGAAGCAAACTATTTGCACAGACCCGTGAAAGAAGTATTCAATAGGTGCTGAGTAGAGAATTATAAACTTTTTTTTACATTTTCCAAATAAATTGAAGCGCATTTCCGGACACGAATGGCGTTTATTTCTGTACATCATTTGAAAGGCAGTATATCATAGTTTTGCGTTTCGAGAAAGTATTATGCAGCACTGATATTTTGTTTGTTTTCTTGCGGCAGAGTATAGAAAGTTTTTTTTGACTAATTTTAACTCGTCATTTGCTTTTTAGATAAACTGCGGTGAATTTCACCTTTTTCAACGTGAAAAGACACCAAAACGATAATCCTAGCACGGAAACTGACTTTACTCAGACCTCAAAAGAGAATTATCACCAAGCAGAAATACTGTCAGTCAGACGACATAGGCACACTCCTGTTTGGGGTCACATACCGAAAAATATATGGACACATATTGCGTTGTACTCAAAAGGGCAGGGCAGAGGATTAATTTGATTTGCATATAGACTTTGCATTCTACTGTTAGTTGTATAATATTTACTTTGTATATATATATATACATAGGTATATATAATATACACATACATACATATATTTTCTGATTATATATATATATATAGGTATATATATATATGTATATTTATACATATATACTATATATATATATATATTACATTATAATGTATATATATATAAATATATATATGATATATATATATAGATATATATTAGTTATATATATATATTATATAATATATATATATAGATATATATAAAATCACCAGAACGGGACTGGAATATCTTGAAGTATAAAAGTCCACACTTATGTAAAATGTGTATTGAAAATGCTTAAAAGACGGGAGCTTTCGTCTACTTTATCAGTAGATCTCATCAGCCTTGGAGACGGTTTCCAGCGTCTGCCTGTCCTTCGTAACTTTTTGTATTTTTGTGAAAATAAAAAATCAGTACGGCTGATGAGGTCTACTGGGTTAAGTAGACGAAAGCTCTCGTGTTTTAAGTATTTTTAATACACACTTTACATAAATGGGGAACTTTTATACTTCATATATATATATTTATATATATATATATATATATATATATATATATATATATATATATATATATATATATATATGTTATATAAAGAGAGAGTGAGAGAGAGTGGTTGTGTTTACGTGTGTGTATGTGTTGTGGTGTTCACTAAGACCTTGAGATAAGATGATATATCCATAGTTTTCTTACTTTTGCCTGCCTTAGAGAATAAGTCCGTAACAGTAAATATCCTGGTGAATCCCACGTCCCACAACTTGTTATCTGTAGTCCTCGGACCTTGAAGACTTTGAGAGTTTTAGAGCAACTTTGAGAAAAATGCTAGAATATACTCTCTCTCTCTCTCTCTCTCTTCTCTCCTCTCTCTCTCTCTCTCTCTCTCTCTCTCTCTCTCCGGTAAATAACGATGAAAAGTCCGGCATATTTTATGCATTCATATTTTGGTAACATTTTTGTATTCTGCTTGCATTACCCCTCCACCCTCTCTCTCTCTCTCTCTCTCTCTCTCTCTCTCTCTCTCTCTCTCTCTCTTGTGTGCTTTGTGCACGTGTGAGATTAAGAAGGGTGGTTGTGATGATATTTCTATTCTTAAACTATGTTATTTGTGTATTATCCTTATTATCTCAAACCTAATGTCTTTCAAAGTTAACATGAAGGTATTTTTATTACTGAGAAATAGTACTACACTGAATTCGAGATTCGCATAAGAAAGTAAGATTTACTTTTGTCCGTTACTTTACTGTAAGAGATCAAAGAATTTTGGTTCCATTTTCCCTTTTAAATTTTCGCACATGAGTCGCTCTTCCCAAAATCAAGACTAAACGTGTTTGTTCTCTTTGCTCTTGGGCGGAAGAGCTTCTTTCCTTCACAAGAATGTTGGTCCGAGGATTTGGCAAGAACTCCTCAGCACAAGGCTGGATGGGAAGAAGTGATCGAAAGACGTTACTTTTTCGGGCATTTTTGTGGCCTTTTGTTTCGGGTGAATGTACTGGCGGGACAAGGTTTCAGTTTTCGGTACAAGAAAACTTTTGAGATGGCTTTCGCTGTCCGTCCACACTTTCTCTGTCAGCACTTTTCTGCCTGCTCGCAGCTCTTACAAACCACTGAGGCTAGAGGGCTGCAAAATTGGTATGCTGATCATCCTTCCTCCAGTCATCAAGCACACCAAATTGCAACCTTCTAGCCTCAGTAGTTTTTTTACGTTATTTAAGGTTAAAATTAGTCCTGAACGTGCGTCTGCCAATGTTAAAGGACAGATCACCACCGGGTACTTACCTCACTCGTCATTATTCTCTGTACAGAAAGCTTAATTGCGCCGAAGAAACTTCGGCGCATTATTTTCTTGTTTTATGTTCAAATTCAGTATTTTTGGCAATTAGCTCTTTTCCAGAGCTTCTGATTATATATATATATATATATATATATATATATATATATATATATATATATATATATTGCTTAAGTCTTTTATCGATTGCCAAGTTAGAGCTGCCCAATGATGCAGTTCGGTTTCCTAAAGACCGATAAATCATTCTAGCAAAGTTTCCTGTCATAGCTCTGACGATCTGACTACTTTGTTTACATGCACTCAGTTTACCATTCTCTAAATCGAAACCTACTGAGGATCTATTATATCTTACAGAGGTCTTTTCACCTGAGTATTTCTAGAAACTGCTGCATAAAACTTTATTCCTCTCTCTGAACTCGTGTCTAGCTTGTTATCTTATCTCTATTTTATGGAGTTCTTATTGACACTTCTACGCATGCTCACTTGTTAGTTTCACAGAGGAATCTTTAAGTAAAGGGTTTGTAGTTCAGTCACGTTCAGTATTTTCGGTTCCCTCCAGTCTGCCACTATCTCAGAGAGAAAAATCCAGCTTTCCCCATTGATAGTGTTTTGTGTTCTTGCTTTGGATTTGTCTGATGAGAGCGTAGAATTCAAATAGCTCTATTTGCCTTTTAAAAATTATATGTTTTGATTATTATTTCTTCTTTTGAGCTTATACATTTAACAGACTCTTTACTTTGGCCTTGTACATTCGAATATTTTGACTTGCTTTTCTTTTCCCAGGATAAAATTCTACCAAGCCGCCACAAATGAATTAATTCCACTTTCTCTAAGTCGATTTGTTCTGTTACTATTTGTGATAATTAAAAAAAATAAAAGTCCTCTTCCCAGTGTCCATTACAACACCTGCAGAAACAGCATCACTAGTATACCCAGTTCAGTAATCTCGGCTTCTCTATTTTTTGCTTCCGTTGTCTCCCATAACTTATCATCTACTTAATCGCGTTTCTTTCGTTGCTATCATGGTTTTCCTTTTCCCTGCTCTTTCTTTCAAGTTTGCGCTTTCCTAGAGTAAGACAACTATTTGCCAGTCCCGCCAATCGTCTCATACTAAATAAACAATAAATAAGTCTTTTGTAATCATTATGACATCATATTTCTCTTTCTGTTTTGAAATGTCCTTACACAATGATGCGCTATATACTACACAAGTTCGACTTAAGGAGATTGGAATATAACAGCAACAAAAAACAAAAACTAATAATAATAATAATAATAATAATAATAATAATAATAATAATAATAATAATAATAATAATAATTGTCCGAGTGGATGTTTTTTGTTTGTCCGGCCCGGGTGGGGGCGGGGTAGATGGGAGGTGGTGGAAGGTGGGGGGGCATGTAGGACAACTTATCACCGCCGACTCAGCGCAAGAACAACTCACCGGCCAACTCAATACCAGGACAAGTAAAATTAACTTATTAATGATCATTTTAAAAGAACTTTTTAAAACCCAAAAAGTAATTTATTTACAGATAAAGTTTTAATACATAACTTTAAATTTTGATTTACAAATTCATTGAGAATTATATGCAATTCCCTTCAAATGATCAGTGGGAGATCGTTGTGAATAGTTATCTGCAAAACTCTTACGTATGCCTTCACATACTGTTTCAATTAGCCGCTCACCACAACCCAAGTAAGCGCTCATGAGTTCCGGAACAACGGTTTGCTTGTCAAATTGTCAAAAGCTTTTGTCGAAAGTATTTAGATCGTTTCAAACGATTCTTAGAAAGAATTCATGGCTTCATACTGGTGTTGGCAGTCATAATGTGCACCAAGGCCTAGACTCTAGACCTAGAGTATACAAGGTCTAACCACGCGTGGGTAGCTCCGGGATTTGTCATTGGCAAGTGAAATGCCGCTCGGGATCTGACTTCGCTTAGCAATCCAATATGATTTAAGGTGTATTTCCGTTTTGCTGTTAAACATTTTGCAATGATAAATAGTTTTATTTGTTGACTTAACCTATATCTGGGGAATAGATTATATGTCAGCCAATAACAACAAAAAACCTATAAATCATCTACTTTTTCGTAAAGGCCAAAAAAGAAAACTGTAGTCAGTGAACAAATAAAATAATGTATACAAGCAAAAAGATAAATGAAACACGTAATAATTATCTTTAAGATTAATTTCATTACAAAATTATATTTATCCGTTATTTTATGCAAATAACTACATTAATATATTCGTAAAATTATATAAACAATAAGAATGAGAAATGAAACTTATTACAAACCTTTTTAATTAATATTTACAAAATTATAATGTATGGCTTTCTATATGAACACAGTGCATTAAATATGATAAAACCTATGATTAGAATAAGATACACAATATATCACTTCATAGCTTTTTCAACTTTCTGTTCAATTTTGTAGAAAGAAGTGATGGTCCCGTTGAGATTTCGCGTCCTAAAAAAGTTACAACGAACAAAATATGAAGTTATATCATTAGGAAGCGAAACCAAAATTGCAATGTTGGAAGATGGTCATCCTTTAGCCCCTTTGCCTGGTTTTCAAGACTTGTCCCCGTGGTGAGATTTGAAAAGTTTTTCCATCACTTTCAATATCCCTAGAAAATCCTCGATAGGTTTCATTAACTCTCCATCTCCTCTGCTCATAGCATCAATCCAAGAATCATCACCAGCTGGCAGTTTTGATGCAAAAAAGTTTTACTGTGGAAACTAATAGGCAATGAAGCCACCAAAATAAACTTTCTTCTTCTGTAACTTTTTCCATTTCACTAGTTTTCACAGCCGGACCATTTTCAATATTTTCTTTTGATGATTCGTATTCATCATCTTGCAAACAGAAGAGCATGCAGAGGGGGTTAGAAGAGTTTCCATCTTTTTTTTCTGGAAATGGAGCTTCATTGTCAGGAATACGTGAAAATGGACTCGAAGACATATCCCCAGGTGCCATTTTCTTCTACATTGTGTTTTGAACCCTTCAGTGAACTGTCCTTTCCTAATAGATGAGATCTTGCACGATACTTGACAGCAACAGTTGATGGGTGGTGATGACATCCTCTCTTTTGCCGTAAACATGCAAAAATAATGCTCTAGTCCATCTTGATTTAAATCTGTAAGTCAATTTGTATGAGATATTATATTTTGACTTCACCATTCAAACAACTTAGGCAGACTTGGAGGATATTATCAATCCCCTTTGAAAAGGAGGAGTCCTTTTTGCTCCCAGACTCGTTCATTGAGGAAAATAACTCAATTACTTCATCTATTACTTTATTTTGAGGTATTAAATCAAGCTCATAAGCATCTCTGAAGATTTTCTGTCAAACAATTTGTCAGGTAGAGAAATGAATTTTGTTGTGCTCTCAGGAAATCGAAACTGATATTTTTAAATCGACGATTTTAGCTGTGTAAAACTGAAAAAGAATGCGAAAGTATCACTTGCTGATCTTTACACTGCAAGTGTTTGTAAACAAGTGGTCTGCATGTTTACTTTGGTGCTTTAGGTCATGTCCACCGTCCAGATTTGGGAGCGGCCAAAGACGGGAGGAGCTGACGTCACGACCTAAGCCGTACGGAAAAGGTCTTATTTTGGGTCGCGGATGGGTAGACCTTTAGACCTTGGCGTACACACCTTAGAACCTTAGATCGGCCGAATGCTGACCTCTGACACGTGGTTGCCAGAAGCACTGACCAAAGACATGCTGTAGAGACAACGTTTCTTATGGATTTTCGCCAGACAGAATCGCCTACGCATAAAACCGCAACAACTATGTGCAAATGTAAAAACATTTCGGCTATGAAACCTTACCTATGTATCATATTGTCTTCCTTAGTCTGTACAACGAAGTGCTCATTGTTTTTCCTGTGTGAGAAAACACACTCAAATTGTCACTTCTTTTTCTCAACGATCTCCCACTGAACATTTGAGAGGAACTGCATACAGTTTTCAATAAATTTGTAAATTAAGATTTAATTCATTTATTGAAAACTGATCCTTAATAAATTACTTTTATTCCGTTTTAAAAAGCTGTAATAAGTTCATTTTATTTGTTCTGGCGTTGAGTTGTCCTGGCCATGGCCTTTTTAGACCATGGTCCTGGCACCGAGTCGGCGTCTTTGAGTTGTCCCATTCCGGTGTGGGGTAGGGGTAGGTAAGGGATTGGGAGGATAGGGGAGACATGACGGGCAGCGCCAAGTTCTAGCGCAGCGTAGCGCGTCGTCAACCACATAATAATAATAATAATAATAATAATAATAATAATAATAATATAATAATAATAATAATAAAAGTATAGCATCAAGAACTCAGTAAAGAAACTTTAGAACTCTGTCGCTAATGAAATCAGATAGTTTTCCTTAAGGGTCCCAAAGGACGGAAACCTCTTCGCGCTGCTCAAGTTAGCATTAGATCTCTATTAAATGAAAGTTCCGTTGGAACTTCGTCTTCATTAGTAGACTTGAGTAAACATTCCTTTGAAGTGAAAACTTTTTTTTATATATATAAAAGGGGTAGCTTATTGATTTTGAATTAATTCAAACATCAAATTTGGACATTTTCCTGGCAGAAAGATCGTTTGGGTCTATGAATATTTTATTTTTCAAAAGTCATATGTTGAAGCTTAAAGCGTTCGAATGTATGTTCAGATATTATGCATTAATTAAAAAGACTCTTTGTGGTTTTTGATAACCCAATTTCCAGTAACGATAAGCTTGAGCGTTTAAAACCCTTCAGCTTGAGAAATTTGGCTTTTATAACAATATGAAATTATTTATAAACAGTTTGATTTTTAGGAAGGCGGTAAAAAAGGATCGAGGTTCACTAGGAAGCAGTTTGATTCCGTCTTGCAAACGTGGAGGCGATAAGCGACTCACTTCTCTAATTTATGGAAGGCATTTAGCCAAATATTCTGTAGCAGACATACAGTCTGTAAGTAAATGATATCGTATCGCTTCAGAAAGTCTTTGCAGAATGTATCGGTTCTCGTTACGTGAATAATTTCTAAAGAATATGAATTATGCTCTGTAATTGTGGTTTTTGTCAAAACATATCTTTTGCACACAAACATTGACTATAATACTTGACGATAGGACTGTATGACACTCATCTAGGCTTAAATTGTTTGCCCCTTGATTCGATTTTGCCTACCGCCTACTAGTCTACCCAGCTGTAAGAAGGTATCAACTTACTCTGGGGTCAAAAAAAGGGAGTGAAGGTAGTGGCCTCACCCCTAAACATTTCGTATACTTCTTTCGCTACCCTATCTGAAAGGGAAAAAGACGTATGATAACATACACCCATACATGTAATATGTACACACATACATTATATATATATATATATATATATCGTGTGTGTGTATGTGTGTGTGAGTGTGTGTATATATATATATATATTTTATATATATATATATATATATATATATATGTGTGTGTGTGTGTGTGTGTGTGTGTGTGTGTGTATGCATGTATGTATGAATGAAATTATATATATAGGAAGTTTCATGTGAATACTTATTGTTTTCTGCTGCATTTCAGTCCCACATCGATCATCGTAATTCATTCTTTGTATCGCAAAAAACTGTTATGGTTTTCTTGGTAAATTTGTTGATGCCGATCACGTTCATATAAGTACCAGTAAGGCTTTAAAGTGCTATGTTATGTTCCACTGCGTTAGCTTTTCTGACTGGCTTTGAAGTATTTTTATGTAACTATGTTTCATTCGAGATATGTGTGTTACATCTGCTTCGAATGATAATAATAATAATAATTGATGACGTAGTACCATGGGACACCAGAGTAGATGAGAAATAAAGAGACAAAATTGATAAGCATCAAACCCTGAAAATAGAAATAGGAAGGGTATGGGATATGCCAGTGGAAATTGTCCCCATGATCATAAGAATAATAGGCAATCTCCCAAGGTCCTGGAAAAGGAACCTGGAAAAACTAAAAACCGAAGTATCACCAGGACTCACGCAGAAGAGGCTGCTATTAGAATCAGCTCACTCGGTGAGAAAAGTGATGGACTCCTAATGCAACCAGGAACCCCACACTATAGATACCATCACTCAGTCAAATGGAATAGCTGAGATAGGAAAAATAATAATAATAAAACCCCTTCTGCGTTTAGTAAATTATAGATAAAAAAAGGTTCAAATATGAGTAATGAGATTCGCCACTTTTTCGGCTTGACTATGCAAATACTGTGTTATTTGTTTCAACTGGTGATTGATGACTATCTTAATCAGATAGTGTAATGCCAGTAGTACAGTAGCGTTTTTTCAGGTGATGCGCTTCTTACTGGTCTTCCCATTTCTTCAGGAGGAAAGACACCAAAGAACTGTTCGTACAGTCTTGATTCAGTCTGCATCCTTAGATGAAATGGGAAGAACACTGGTATAATTCAGGTCAACGTTTGATTCTTTATCGGCCAACTGATTCACTGATAAACAACAGAAGAATTTGTCGGCTTTCTTCAAGTCTAGTCAGTCAAGAGTGCTAGTTTTTCTTTGTTTTGTTAAAGGTTATTCAGGCTGTGACGCTCTTATATGCAGCTGAAAGTTAGATGAGTTTTTTTCTGTGGTTGGGGGGGATGGGGTGGAAAGCATCTCATTAAGAGACAAATTCTTATCAAAGGTTTTTTTTTATTACAGGTAATTCTTTTCTTAATATGGCTCTATTGCGGTACTACATTTTACTATTTCCCAATGCGAGACATCTGTTAATTGAAACCGTACGGAATGTAAAACTTACATCTTGTTTCTATTACTATGAAACTCCTTATCATGAATTGGGTATTGGAGCTTAGGAAACTGATTGCTTGGTAAATAAAATAATGAACCTGATACAGCACTTCTTTATCACACTACTCAATACGTCCCAAATTGTCTTTATCCTCCCGGCAGCCAATCTTTACAACTAGAAGCCTGTAAGATCAAAAATTGGGTTGTCTATGATTATGAAAAATGAAACAAAATCTAATATTGCTCGTGGAGCCTCTTCATTCACGGTATAAGTATTATGATTCTTGCGAAAGGATTTTTATTGAACTGCAATGGAGGAAACGTTCATCACCCTCTCTCCAGTTTGCAATATTCAAGAGTAAAAACTTCGAAAGGGGGTAATGCCGTCAATGCACCTCATTCGGTGCAATGTAGGCATTACTAAAGGTTCTTTGCAGCGTCCCTTCGGCCCCCTAGCTGCAACTACTTTCATTCCTTTTACTGTACCTCCGATTATAGTCTCTTTCTTCCACCTTACTTCCCACCCTCTCCTAACAATTGTTTCATTTTGCAACTGCGAAGTTTTTCTCCTGTAACACCTTTCAAACCTTTTACTGTCCATTTCCGTTTCAGTGCTGAATGGCCTTAGTTGCCCCAGTGCTTGGCATAATGCCAAAAATCTATATGAATCAAATCAAATCAAATCAAGAATAAAAAAAAATGACATTTTTTTTTATAACTTTCCCGATCGATTTCGCAAGATTTGAAATGGTTCTATCTTAGCCACGAAAGTATATAAACAAATATTCTTTAAAGTTGAGCACTCAAATGTTGAAGACGCTTTTGTCTGAATATGAAACTAACCTTATTTTTGTTAAGTATTTAAAAGATAGCCATCTTTAATGTAAATTACCTGGAAATTGCTAATTAACAGATAATTTTGTGTGTAAAAGATATTTCTTTAGATAATATATCTTCACTGAAGAGGCGGATCGACTCCTGCCGTTTGGAGTTATATCCTGTTAGTATTCTGTCCCCATTAGTTTTCACCTGACAGGTTAAAATGACACAAGAGCAATAGGATGCTTGTCACATTGGTCTTTGAATAAACAAAATAGTTTAACGAACATTTTATTTCTCAAGAGGTTGCCAGTAGTTTTCAAAATCAGAAATGGATTGTTACAATTAGATATTTCAAACTTCCCTTCAGTCATCGTATGGTTCATTTCCATCTGCTTTTTACGATTTCATTACTATATAACAAAGCATAAGCCACGAATCTTCTTCAATGGATTGTGAGAAGCTGAGAAACCTGGTTCTGTTTCCAAGAAAAGAATTATCATAAGCAAATTCTTTACTTGCTTTATCACAGATTTTTTTTTATGCAACACTATTTTAAATTTAGTTACAGGTTAACTCCAAACATGGCTTAACCCGAATCTATGTATGTATGTATGTATATATATATATATATATATATATATATATATATATATATATATATATATATATATATATATATATATATAATAGATAGATAGATAGATAGATATATAGATATAGATATATATATATATATATATATATATATATATATATATTATATATAAATATATATATATATGTATAAATATATATATATATATATATATATATATATATATATATATATATATATATATATATTGTTGTAGTGTGTGCGTGTGGTTGCTCGTCTAGTCTGTTTTGTAGATATATTCATAAAAACTGTACATAAAATTATGTTTTCTAGATCTTCTTTCAAAGGAGCTTTATTTTTTTTCTATGATGGTTACAGGTCTTTTGGATTTCCTGCGAATAGAGTTTTTTTATGTCCGTTGTAGCTCAGTTTTTCTACTCTATTATTTTTTATCATTATTTCCCTTTGCGGTTTTCTTTTATGTCTTTTTAAGTTCTACTGTAACAATGAAATTACTTTGTATTTTTATGCATATTTATTGTGCCATTCATTTGTAAAAATCAACATGCCTTTTACGTCTCTAAGATTTGTCCATATTATTTTTAGATAGTTACTGTTCAAATCATTGATGTCTTTTGTTCTATTGTTTATGTTATATTCCCGGTTTTTGCAAAATTCTGTATATTCCAAATTGTTTCTGATTACCTAACGCGAAATTCTATTCAGTAGTCAGCTAAGAAACCTACCATTACTTAATTAAGACTGCTTCAAGTAATAAAAGAAATCTGTTTAAGTACCGTAATGAGGAAAAAATATTGACCAAAAGAAGAACGTTGATTTTCATAAGGAAACAATTTAGCGAATTGCCACTAGAAGCAGAGAGAACTTCTGTTGACTCTCATCAATATTAATGCTGTTTTGCTAACTTCCTCATTAGTTTTCAATTCTACTCGGAAATCAGCATTCAGAAAAAATAATAAGGTCTTTGTGTTTAGGTGTTGGCTGTTCATTATGACAATATTCAGGAGAAAGGCAGAGGAGGTAGAGGGGAGAGGGAGGGCTATATATAATTATTTCATATGAAATGTGTTTTTCTATCTGGTCTGACAATGAAGTAATTTTTAATTATTATATATGAGAGAAACAGACTTAAAGACAGACAAAGAGAAGGAAAGGAGGGGGTAGGGGGAGTAATAACATGTAGTTAATTTCTTTTGAAGATATTATTTTTATTACTACAATCCCTTTACTTAGGAGATAATGTGCAACCAAAATTACTTTATGTTTATGAGATTAGAGGTTCGAGCTGCAATTACAGCTGTTCACAAGGGTTAGATTTATCATTGTATAATGTAATTTTATAATAGTGCATTTATTTTTCTTGGAAGAATATTTGTCAGATTATTCCAGTGGGGAAGTACAATTACTTTAAAGTACTTTCTGTATGCGGGTAATCAGCAATTATGTATGCAAATATATGCTGGAAATTTCAATACTTATGGAGCTTTAGAAATAAGAGGTTTCTTTTCATAATTATTTTTCCATAGACATTTCGAGACCTTTATCTTTATTTTGTAGAAGGAGCCACAATTAACTTCCATTTATATTAAAATGAAAAGTTAATTTTAGCTCTTCACAGTAAGATATATTTTTATATCTCCTGAATTGAAATATATTTTTCTGGTTAAAGATTTCGACGATCTCGGAGCAAAGGGTTTGAAATCTCTTTGTTTACCCCCATTGTGTTGAAGGTCATACAGAACAACCCAACAGGCCGTTGTTGTGACCAGCAGTCTCGTGTAGAATAAACTGCCATTTGGAAATAAATCGACGGTCAAATAATACAAATAATTAGATGTGGATGTGTCAATAAATCCTTAAGAAAGTTATAAAACTTTTAAGATATGAGTCATAACTGTCATAGATAACATGAGGTGCAAGATCATGATTTTTTCGAGAAAGATTCCGTCTTTTTTTAAGAGATCAGGGAAATGAAAAGACATAATGGAACAATTATTATTAATAACATGTTCACATTTTGAACAAATATCTTTAGCTTATTCTGTTGTGAAGAATTCGTAAATAACATAAAAACTTTAAGTGATACGTGGTCTTTTATTTTTTATAATCAGTTAAAAGTAGTGCAAACTTTATATGTAAGTAGGTATATATATATATATATATATTTATATATATATAATATATATATGATATATATATATATATATACTCTTCAGTTCTACTCAGCTATTTACACACATAAAAATGCTACTTGAAAACTTGTGATCCTGTTCCATTATCCTTAAAGGCAATCCCATAATATTTTCTGGATATACGGTGGAAAGATTTATATATGTTGTTTTCCACCAAAAGCAACAGGAACGGGCTTTCGTAGGAAAATGAATTCCTTTTGAACTGTATGTGGGTCGTTTCCATAAAATAACAGATGTTTTAAATTACGTTTCCTCTTAGTTTTGTATGTTTGTGTATCTTTCTGATGCTTTTTTTTATTTAATTCTTCCCTTTGTAAGTCTGACGAAATATGTCTAAAGCAAAGTTCTTAATAACTTCCTCAATCGAAAACAATAAAGTGAGTTCATTTCCAGTATAAAATTTATTACATAGTTGTGGGATTTATTTCTCACATAAAAGCACATATCGTACGTTGCCAGTGCCTAGAATTTTTCTTTTGTGTGTTGTCGTCGTCTTCAGAATTTCTGACACTTTTGTCATATTCGCCTTTATGAGAATCCTCGGTTTAGTTCACTGTGGGGTGCCCTCGGAATTCAACGAGACCTTGACAAGTGAGCTGCTGGAGTTCTCTCATAATCGTGTGTTGCAATAGCTGGTTTGGATCATCAAAAGAATAAGTCTCTCTCTCTCTCTCTCTCTCTCTCTCTCTCTCTCTCTCTCTCTCTCTCTCTCTCTCTCTCTCGTGAAGTTTATTTGGATGTAGTTTGGAAGATTGGTGGGAAAAGCACATTTCGGCTTGGGTGTGTTGCATTTTTAGTGTTGGTGTATCTTAAAGAAATTATGTAAACATCATCTAAAACATTTTATTGTGTAATTTTTTATTATAGCAGTGATTTTGCTAGCAACTTTCAGTCCTCTGCTAAAAAAAAAAGGGGGGGGGGGGTAAAAACTCATACCTGTGTCGTCCACGAACGTGAAAAATTACACAAAGCAAGTAACATGGTTGATTACAGCAACACGTCATATCTTATGATGATTAGTGGAAACTGGATGATTTAAATCCGCTCGTCACTAATCGGCTTTGTTAGATCTGAAAGGTCGGGTCGTTCGCCCTGGTAACAATCTGCATTATTTGGAATTTAGGTAAGCTAGCCTAAAGCTGCATTTAAGAGATTACCTCAGAAACTTTACATATCATTTATCCTTCATGAAATTGACTTATTGTAAAATTGTGCAGCTGGCGAGATTTCAGAAAACCTTTGAGGTCTGTCTCTGTTACTAGGAACCCATACTAAGGAAGCGTAGGCAAAGATGTCGAATCTTCATGAATATTTTTTGGTTCGTTCAAGGAATTTTCGTTTCGCTGTTTGGATTCTTAGATTCACAGACCTTTCACTGTAAACTCCTATGTAGAATGTTTTATTGACATTTCAAAATCACAGCCGACTGTTAACCAAAGAATGCAGCATGCTCGAGTTGGCGCATATACATACACGCTCAAAATGAAATCCAAAATCAAACGAAAAGTTTTCAACTCGAAGTCTAGTGTATATTTGATGTGGTTTATTTCTTTCTTAACATTTCATTGAAAATCATTTTTAAATTTGAGAGAGAGAGAGAGAAGAGAGAGAGAGAGAGAGATGACGAGAGAGAGACGAGAGGAGAGAGAGGAGAGATGGAGAGACGTATGAACGATTGGCAGTGAGTATAGGAGAGGCTGTAGTATATATAGTTCTGATTAAAGTACGTTTAGTGTCGTAACTTGGCATTTTCCCCCTTAGGACATGAACGCAGTAGCGCTTACATTACTCAGTAGCGTTTTGTACTATGGCTGTTAGAAGATCAATATTCGAATAAGCCAGGAGAATGTATATTTATTTGGAACGTATGGCATTTTTCTTCTTTGTTAAATTCGATTGCATGATGAAAGGGCTCTGCATATGGCCTATAGATTTTTCCTTAAAATTGATGAGCTTACTATTCACACTTTGGTGAAATGGTAGTTCTCTCTCTCTCTCTCTCTCTCTATCATCTCTTCTTCTCTCTCTCTCTCTCTCGTCTCTCCTTCTCTCTCTCTCTCTCTCTCTCATATTGCTTGGTTGTGCAAACATGAATTTCCTTAGGCACATGCATACATTATCCTCGGAAACAGGCCACATGAATCTCCAATTCTAATATCTCTTAAATGATGTTGTGTATGTATTCTCCATTCCACGCCGCTCATCCATTGTACCTGACGCTCAATAAATGTGCCATTTCTTACATAGTCTGAGGAAAACTCCTTAATTAAGAGTTTTTATGGCATCCCTGGTGAGGAGGAGATTATGTTTGAGACTGGTGATGTAAGATTTTGATGGTGAATAGTATCTCGTTATTTTTGTTTTTGTCAGTTTTACTGTTTTTGCCTTTGTTGGTTTACGCGTTCGGAAATATATATATATATATATATATATATATATATATATATATATATATATATATATATATATATATATATATAATATATATATACATATACAAGAAAATTGTAAAGCCCTCTGGCTTCTCAGCAAGCCCAGCCCCATGGAAATTACCTAAGCCCTACCAGACGCTGGTACCTGTTTATACATTGGGAGACTGATGGGCGGTAGCCTGTGAGCAAGGTACCTACCTGCCTACCTAACAAAATTGGGCCGAACGATGCATCACTCGGCCATAACGCCCACTGTATCGGGTTACACTTTCCAAACGTGGGCGGTGACATTTGCCAGTTAGTTGTGCAAACAATGCCTGTCTGCCTATTATTCATTTGTATACACCCATCCAAGCTGTGGCCAAAGCCAACGTTGCTCATGTTCATTGATTAGAAGACGAAAGCCCACTTATCTCTGCACATATAAACAAATATCCAGTTCACATTATCGTTCCATGGTAGTGTAGTATGAATGTTAGCAGTCCATTAATGTTTAGAGTTCCTGGTAACTTCTTCATTTGCTTTCCATTGGTGAGTATTTAAATGCGGATGTTTGTGGGGATTTCTTTTATGCATGCACATTTACTTAAACAGAATGTAAGACCGAAAAGCAGTAAAGGCTGCTACTGCCTCTCTTAAAATTGGAATTTCATCACTTGTTTCTCAAGAGTATAGAATAATTTTGAATGAACAGACATAGAAAGAAACGTCATATATATATATATATATATATATATATATATATATATATATATATATATATATATATATATGTGTGTGTGTGTGTGTGTGTGTGTGTGTGTGTGTCTGTGTCTGTGTGTGTGTGTGTGTGTATTACATGTTTTACTCATTTTCTACAATTGATAACGGATATTGATGTCCTGTTTTGTCCGAATTTTAATAAATAATTAATAACGCTTGTGATATCAAGATAATTGCAGTCCACGGGTTCGAATTGAATGTTAAGGCATTTATTTTTATATTTGTAGATTATATTTCCGGTAATTTTGTTTCATGCGCTTCGAAAATTCTCAGCTTGAAAAAATTCCAACTTTGTACTAGAAATTCCCTTTTCCCTGTGTGGATAAGGAATGTATTTTCGCTTGGACGACAAAATAGGGATGGAATAACGGGGATGTGGTTTAAGGTCCCTCTCAAGGCCCCGCCGGACCCTCAAATCCTGAGAAGCAGACGAAGATATTACAAAAGTTTGCCAAGGTTTCGTCTCTCGGAAAGGTCATCACTTCGGACTTGAAATTGGATGCATGGGCCTCACGGCACTCCAGGACTCCTTCTAGGACAATGTCCAGATACCTTCCAGAGGTCGTCAGAGACGTGGTCATCCGTCCAACCAACGCTCCGAAGTTAGTGGGAAAAAAAAAATTCTTTTACAGGTGCGATGTTAAGATAATTCGTGTACACGTCAATGGTATGAATTGAGTTGAATATAGATAGAATTTAGACCAAAGGCCAAGCACTGCGACCAATGAGTTCAATGAGAACAGAAAAGGAAATTAACAGTAAAAGTTTGAAAGAAGTGACCGGAGGAAAATTTCGCAATTGCATAGTGGATCAGTTGTTAGGAGAGGATGGAAAGTAAGATGGAAGAGAATATGAAAGGAGGCACAATAAAAGGAACAAAAGGGGTTGCAACTATTGGCTAAAGGTACGCTGCAAAGAACTTTAAGTGATGCCTACTGCACCGTATGAGGTACACTTACGACACTACCTCATTACGGTGGCACCAATGGAATTGAGTAAAGTCTACGGTGACATCCATCCTTATTTAATTTACTCTACATACTGTATGCGTATATTCATTCACTTGTATATAATATACAGTTAGCAGACATCTAAGTTGATATGGAGGATTACTGATGCTCTCTCTCTCTCTCTCTCTCTCATACACACAAACAATGGTAATGTTTACCCAAGAAGAGTATATATATATATATATTATATATATATATATATATATATATATATATATATATATATATATATATATATATATATATATATATCGGGCTACAATGTCCTTTAATATCTAATTCGCTCTACCTCGGAATTAATATATTTTCATATATGCTTGAACGAAGGGGAATTTTTTCTCGATAATAGACTTGCCTGGACGCGGGTGCGAACCCTTGGAGCCTTCAAATCCAGGAACGTCAGTGAAGCTTTTACCTACTACATGGGTTCGCGCCCGGGTCCAGGCAATTCTATTATCGAGAAAAAAATCCCCTTCGGTTAAGCATATATGAAAATATATTAATTCCGAGGTAGAGCGAATTAGATATTAAAGGACATTGTAGCTCGATATATGTATATGAATCACGGAAATGTGATATGACTTATATATATAGATATATATATATATATATATATATTATATATATATATGTATATATGTATATATATATATATATATATTATATATATATATATAGTGTATGTATGTCTGTGTTTGTATGTTTATTTTTGTGCGTGTATATATATGTGTGTGTGCGTGTGTATGTATATTTGTATGTACAGACGCCCACGTTTTTCTTTGTGGTTATGATTAACACTTTCCGGTCATTAACAAGCCTTTTAAGATGAGATTTTTGGCCCTTGTCAACTTCCACTCTGGCGGTGATTCCCGCAGTTGTGTATCTGCCAGGGGCATAGTTCGCTGCTTATTTATTATTGGTCTCCCCTTCCTGCATTGTATCAATTTTATGTTATCACTTCTGAGACGAGAGTTGTAACTACTAATATAAAACTCACTCTCCATAATTATGTATCCGTATATTTAGTTATACTCGGTATGAAAAGCCTTCGAAAACTACCATCTCTCTACAAAAAAACATTTCTAATTTTCCCCTGAAAAAAGACGTATTTTTGTCTAGTCGTGATTGGCTGTAATAACCGAGAAAGTTGGTGGACGGAACGAATCAAAAGTTTCGGTCTTATTTCGGAGCAGCTTGGAAATCAGTCATAAATACAACCCACGTCCATAGGATACGACTCTTGTGCCTATAACGTTCTTTCAGAAATATATAAAAATGAAGCACAACTTTCTATGGCGTTGTTGATAACTCTTTTCTGTATTCTTCTTTTTTTCATCTTCTTAGCTAATATTTTGATGTGGATGACGTGCAGAAGTTATTTCTTAGCAGTTTTAAACTTCGTTTCAGATACAAGACTCTGTAATCTGGTCTTTTGAGCGTGATAAAATGAATAAATGTTGCTTTTTACTTTTATGTAGTTCGAATAAGGTTCGATAAGTATTTCGAACTTAATGAATAATTAAAATTTATTCAATAGAGTGTTTTTTCTTTTCATCAGTTTTATGTTTGATAGTATTAAATGAAGTTTCTGAAACTGAATATTATTAAAAAGGGAGCTATTTTTTATAATTTAGTGTAACTCAAAAGGTTTTTGGTTGTTGCCTTCTTGAAAGAATACTAAAATACTATGATAAAAAGTTACCCGCTAACAGTAATGGGTCACATTATAGTGAACGCGAAATTGGTTGTTAAAATTTCATTACTTCGACGGCAGTCGGGAAGGAGAGCTTTATGCCCTTTTTAATCCAAGGCCTAATGAATATAAACAGATGAAAAAGGGCAATATAACCCAACCCTGAGAGAAGTAATAGAGGTGTCTATAAAAGCGTCTGAGATATCTGAGAGAAACGGGATTTGATTGACAAATGGAAGTGCAGTCGTTGACTAATTAAGCTGCCTGCCTTCTTAACAGTATATTAACAATTGTTGCGAGCGGATGAAGTTAATAAACCTTGAATACATTTGATGTAGAGCTTCATTGTAACGTCATAATAAATGTTAATATTTTATGTGGATATTCAGACGTTTGAAGTATTCAGTGAATTCTGTCACTAATGTAATGTCATTATTTTCCACCTTACTATTATTATTATTAGAGATTGATAAGATGAACCGAACAGACTCCCGAAAGCTATCCTTGCAGTTTTAAATTTAAATATATGTACATTTACATAACTGTGGATTTGTTTCTCCATTTGAAGACTCGTGTTACTATGAGGGTTTTTTAAATTATTATTATTATTATTATTATTATTATTATTATTATTATTATTATTATTATTATTATTATTATTATTATTATTATTATTATTATTATTATTAAATAGGAATGTGTTCCCCAAATCCAAAGATCCTAATTCCTTGTATCTGTTCCTTCACAGGTTTTGTACCATCTTCACTTGCCTGACGCTAAGTGTGCTGTCTACGGTGCAGGAGTACGAGGAGGATGCCATCAATATCCTCTTCTACACGGAGTCCTTCGTCGTCATCTGGTTCACCATAGAATACCTTCTAAGGTAACGCCTCGAATTTATGTTTAATTGTTGGAATTGACGGCTGTTTTTTGTAGGACAGTTCCATATTTTTATATATTTTTTCCGGTGTGTCATTTGAATTTTTTGTAATTTCTTCTCAAACGAAATTGGATCGATACGCCGGTTTTTCTATTCCAGGAAGTCATATGAATCTCACTGACATTTACTGGTTATCTATGAATCAAAACAGTGGTTGAGATGTATTTAGAAGACTGAAAATTTTACTTCATTACAAGTTCCTCGTAGGACGAGTCGGTTGTGTATTCGCCTACCGATCTAGTAGCCAGAGTTCGCTCCCAGCTGCCGCCAGCGCGGAATCACAGGAATGTATTTCTGGGACTAGAAATTCATTTCTCGATATAATGTGGTTCGGATCCCACAATAAGCTGTAGGTCCCGTTTCTAAGTAACCAGTTAGTTCCTAGCCACGTAAATAAAAATCTAATCCTTCGGGCCAGCCGTAGGAGAGCTGTTAGTGAGCCCAGTGGTCTGGTTAAAATAGGATATACTGAACTTTTATTGTCTTACATTAATATCGAGGGCTAAATGCATTTATCAGTGTCAATATTTAGGAATCCCTAATGTGATTATTCTCGATGGCTGTCAAAAATGAATGACAACAGAACTGACTCGGAATTTAGGCTTGTCACATATTTGTTGCTCAAAATTCCCAAACGAAGTTATGTTCATTGTATTTAGTAGGGAGTTTCGAGCAAATGTCACCTTAACTCATTGTTAGCGTGCAAATGGAAGAGATACAATTGGTTCATCCATGAAAGGAAATGTAGCCGGATGAACACTTCATTCGATTGGCTGATGCATCATGGCTGAGACTATGACGGTGATACGTCTGTCTCCTGCGGGAGCGAAGGTGAAGGATCCTGAGCAATACTCGATTTCTGGACCTGGCATTTGGTCAATATCTGGTGCATGAGTCTCGTGGTGGAAAGCGACTTTCTGTGGATCTAAGATGGAAGGGTTAATAATTTTCTGTATGTATAGAAGGAGGAGAAGTTTATATATATATATATATATATATATTATATATATATATATATATATATATATCCTATAATATATATATATATATATATATATACACACACAACAGAGAGAGAGAGAGAGAGAGAGAGAGAGAGCGAGAGAGAGAGAGCGAGAGAGAGAGAGAGAGATGAGCCGTAGTTTGGGCCAGCAATCAAGAGGGGTTCTACAGTTATAGCTGTAGATTGGCCCCTCTTGGAGGCGTTGTGGGAGCTGTTCTGAGTGGCTGCTTGTCTCATACGAAACGAACGTAAGAGTGAAAATTAATCGTTTGACACTTGGAATGGTATATGACCGTTCTTCTCTTTAGGGATCAAGAGATTGGTTTTTTTTTTATTTATTTATTATTTTTTTAGATCAGCCCTATTAATTTTTTATATATGAAACAAACCTCGTCACCAAGAAGGTCTGATTCGTGTTGCTCTTAATACTAATGCATAATCCCGTTGTCAAGTTATGGAATAAGCTAGCTCATTGTAGTATTTATTTATTTTCAATAGAATACACCTCATGATGTCCATTTTGAACAAAACCCTGTTATTAATGTCTATCGGGGTTTCCTTAATGATTTCGTGGCTGGTGTCATTCCTAGATGAGTAATGAGAGGACCCTCCTTGACTTGACATGACTTTGTTTTACTTTACCTTTAAATATTTTACTTTACCTTTGAAGATGTCTGGGTACTGGCTCTGCCTCCTATGCCAAAGGTAGGCTGTCTCGAGGAGTGTTCTACTTGGGGTCAGTATGATCTGTAGTTCTTCGCTGGACGAGTCGGTTACAGGCTCGACTACGGATCTCAGGGTTCGGGTTCGATTCCCCTCCCTGCCAACAAGGAATAAGGGGAATTTATTTCTGGCGATAGAAGTTAATTTCTCGATATAATGTGGCTCGGATCCCACAATAAGCTGTAGGTCCCGTTGCTAAGTAACCAGTTGGTTCCTAGTCACGTAATAATTTCTAATCCTTCGGGTCAGCCTTGGGAGAACTGTTTATCACCTCAGTGGTCTGGTTAAACTTAGATATACTTAACTTTGTTGTCGGGGAAGACCCGTAGTATGTCGGGGAAGGAAAGGGATGGGAGGGGCGTCCTCCTGATGCCAGGTGGTTTGGAAGTTTTGCCTCAGGGTCTCTAGGTCCTCTCTAGGTTCTGCTGTAATATAGACAGCCTTTTTACTAATGGTGAGCGGGATGGGTAAGAAGCTTACTAGAGACATTTTACTGTGCAGTACCCACTTTGCCACCGTAGAAGTTTGGGAAGGTTAACTCCTACTACTAAGGGAAACCCATGCAATATTCACACTATGCGTATGGGCGGCTCCTTCGGTCGTTAAGATCACGCACTGTAGTTATTGGGGTTAGAAGGTCGTCCGTTTGCTAAGCTATGAAGGCGGCTACCATTCATGGATACCGTCTCACCAGACTATCAGAGGTTACGTGGGACGAGGCATCATGCTATCGAAGTGATTATAAAGATGTTGTGAGTCCTCAGTTTGGGTGGCGAGGGACGTGTTAATGTCGCACTTTCCCGAAATGTTTTACTAAATGAAAAATACTGGTTAGAAATTGTTAAGTGTCCTCAGTGAAACTTGGGCAACCAGTGTATGAGTTTTCCTCGACAAAGAAGATACTCATTAGTTGATTAAAAGAAAAGGTACCTTTCTAAATATCATGAATACTTGTTCTGACTCAGAATAAACTCGAATAAACCCTGTTTTTCAGATTGAAAAGATGAAGATACTAGATGAACGAATACAACGAATACCTACATCATAAACAGATGTGCATTGCATTTTGTTTCCATAATGGAAGTGCAGTCATGTAAGATAAAGAGGAGGGGAGTAGGACTTTCTTTTTATCAGAAATGCTCCGGTCTGCTGTAAAATGGTGGACCCAAAGATGAATATTTATTCGTATGCTTTATATTGAGGTGCAAAAAAAATGGAGGGGTTTCGCTAATTCTAAAGAAATGGATTGTTTTGGATGATAATTTATCCTCTCGTTATAATTACGAAGAATGACAAAGAGGCGTACACTCACACAAGTAAACTCACGCAGACAAAATTACCCTTAAGTGATGGTGTGATAAAACTTTTACTTTCCTAAAAATATCATTCTTCCGTCACCAGAGATCCTGTGAAAATCCCGATAGTGTCCTGATGATTTTTTTTTTTTTTTACTGAGCCTCTTCATTAGGGGAGATTTCTTTAATTACCAAATTGTAAGGAGGGTGAAGGTCCAATCATCCCCCAGCCCCCACAACCACAGAATCCCCCGCCTCACCTTCTCGCTCTCTTATCCCTTTAATGGGATAATAACTTAAGTGATCCACGTATTTTAGTAGGTTAAATTTTTCCATTTGGATGAGGAACGAATTCGTCTAATTTTGCTCTAATGGAAGCGAGGACAGTGTTAATGGTGTAATTTAATGTTGATTTTATAATTAAAATCCTCTTATAAAATACTTTCCCAATATGTATATGCATGCATGCTTTTTGATGTACGTATTTTAATGATAAAATTGTCACTTGGAAATGAGATGGTTTTCGTATAAACGATGATAAAAACATAATAAGTAAAATTAATCACGCCATCAAAAAAATCTAATAGAGGAAAGAGCTATCGGGTATTATGATGCAAAATAAGGTTGGTTCCATTATTTATGCCGTGTGTGAACGAAGGAGAAAAATGACTCCATTGTTTCTCTCTTTTCAAAAAGAGTCATATGTTGGGGAAATAAATCATCTCTTATGATGCATTGTTTTTTCTCACGAATACTAACAGCAGAATGGAGATACTCTCTCTCTCTCTCTCTCTCTCTCTCTCTCTCTCTCTCTCTCTCTCTCTCTCTGTTTTCCTTGAGCAAAAAATTGTGGTAGCTGTATTTGTCAATCACATTATCCTAGCCGGTTCCTATCTTGATTGTATTTATCTAAGTAAATATTTTACCAGACTGATAAGAATGGTGCGTTCGAAGATTCCTTTCTCTCTCTCTCTTCTCTCTCTCTCTCTCTCTCTATATATATATATATATATATATATATATATATAAATATATGATATATGATATTATATATATATATATATTTTGTTTATAAATATATATATATATTTATAAATATACATACATATATATATATATATATATAAATATATATATCATATATATATATATATATATATAGTATATATATATATATATATATATATATATATATATATATATATATATATATATATATATATATATATATATATATATATATATATGTATATATACAGGGTGGGCCAAAAGTAGCCTCACAGTTAAAACAGAATAAAAAATAATTTATTAAACGCATAAAATTTTTCAGACATGATAAGTGGCATATTTAAGAATGAGTGACATGAAAAGGATAAAAATACGTAGCAATTGATTACTGGCACAGTTTAATTTTCTATTGGAAGAGTACTTTGAATGAGAAACAGTTCATGAATTACTGTGAGCTACTTTTTTGGCCCCCCTGTTAATATATATATATATATATATATATAAAAGTATATCATATATATTATATATATATATATATATATATAGATATATATATATCTAGAT
>NC_061108.1:33510389-33641116 GCF_015104395.2 Macrobrachium nipponense
TTATAAAGAGAGAGAGAGATACATATATTATATATATACTATATGTTTGTGTATAATATGAATATACTGTATTTGTATATATATATATATATATATATATATATAAGATATATAATACATAAATGTATTTCATTCATTCTTTTCATTTGTAGCAACGAATGACTACCCGATAGTCGAGTCGTTACTTACTCCAACTTCTCAGCCTTTCTGAGGGCATCCTTACAAGGCTCTGAGGAGATCCTGTCCTGCCAGAGCCAATCAGGATGAGATACGGCCACATGTCATATCCTAATCTCGGCCAATGAAATGTAGCCATTTGATTGAATATATATTTTTATAGGTTCTGATTCAAGTGGCTTACTAAAGGATGATTTTATGAAGATACTGATCCTGTTGGAAGTTCACTATTCTTACGTATTTTTTTATTAGTCTTTCTTCATAACAGTATCTTTATCTGTCTATCCGTCTTTATAAATATGTATACATATATATACTATATAATGATGATTATGAGCACGTGGTTCATTCATCACACATTACCACAGATGAAAAATAAGGTCCATACCGGTTTCGACCTTATTTTCAAGCCATTGACGAAGGACTGATACATGGTATTAGAAGTCTCAGAGATATATACTACAGAGAAGTATTGACGAACATATACGAACGTTTTGAGGTAGGAGTGGCCTTCAAAACTCCTTTGACTAAATATCACAATAATTTCTCAATTGATAATCGTACAGACCATAGGAGACTACAGATCCACACCTGGAGAGTATATTGTGATTTTTTTGTCAAATGAGGTTTGAAGGCGACTTCTACCTTGACACCCGCCTGTGGGTAGATCTGTAGTCTCCTATGTTGTGTATGCTCGTCAGTACTCTCTGAAGTATATATATATATATATATATATATATATATATATATATATATATATATATATAATATATATATCTGTGACTTGTGATACCATGTATCAGTCCTTCGTCAATGGCTTGGAAATAAAGTCGAAACCGGTCAGGACCTGCGCCCCGTCACTTATTTTCCGCCTGTAGTAATGTGCGATAAGGTATAGGTAGTCTCATATATCTGTGTTACATTTTCCAGGACTTTCTGAAGATGCGTTCATTTGAAATTCAGAAGTTATTGCCCACCGTAGTTAGAGTAAAAAGGCAACGTAAAGGAGAGAGAGAGAGAGAGAGAGAGAGAGAGAGAGAGAGAGAGAGAGAGAGAGAATATTGCATTTTCCATTCTAACAAATCCATTTTATTATTTAAGTGACCTTAGTGTCACCAAAGCGAAACTGTTTACAGTCATCTAGCCTATCTAAATAAAACCCATGTGGAATTAGTCGTTATATTGCATCGCCTATCAGTTTTTTTATAAGATCCATGAAATTAACATTAAGGATAAAGAATTAGAGATTATCTACAAAACATTTAACGCTAGCAAATGTTAACTGCCGATGTTGATAGTAAATCAGGGCGATGAGACTAGCATTATCATAGACTTCACATAGTTGAATTGATGTTCTGCCCCTCCAAAATTGGAGCTAAAGTTCGCAATGAATTGATAATGAGTTATTAATTTGCTGTCGATGGATGTGCTAGTAAGTTTGGTGATGGAATTATATGTAATAGTGTGTGATATTAACGCCTGTTCGCTGGAGGAAGACTTTTGATATCACGAGGGAAAAGGGACCCGCTTTCTATGAATACCAAGTAGCTTGAAATGTTTGCGATAATGATCCATCCGACGTAGCCTGAGAATTGTGATGATGATTACTTACTAAGCAACAAGCCGATTACAGTAGGTATAAAGTCCTTAGTCCTTCTGAGGTAGAGTTGTGATAATGATTACTTGTAAGTAGCATGAAGAAGATCGCATTATAAGTAAGGAAGATGAGGATATAAACGACATCTCCAATAGCATGAAGACATCGGTCCTGATGGTGATCATTTAGGATGAGTCAAATAAAGTGCTTGGGGCACACGCGCATACCTTGAAAGTATGCACACCGTAATTCAGTGTAGTGATAATGCTCTCATGTGAATGAAATGTATAACAATCACTTGACTAGTAGCTAAAAGATGGTAAATCAAGAATACAACTTTGTGTATAATTTAAAGTACTTGTTACCATCACTATTGTGATCTCTGCTACTACGTATGGTGGGACCATTTAACATCTGATACTGCCCTATAACTCGTATCCCTTAAACTTCAATACCAACGCTTCATCAATTTTCCGCTCCTGTTTAAAACCATTGATCTTGGGACTATCTTGATTTGAAACCTTCCCAGATGACGTATTTTGTGTAGACCTTTTACACATAACTTCATGTGTAGAAACATTTTTGAAATGACCCATACAAGCGTCTTCAAATGACCTCCTTTGTTTATTAGAAACTTCATTCATATGACACCTCTTACAGAGACAGATCATTTAGTCCCATTTGCAGTGATAACTACTCTAGTATAGAAGTTGGAAACTTTATTCAGATGACTCATTTGTATATACCTCTTGTAAAGACCGTTCGCATAGATGAGCTCTCGTGTATAGAGGTTTCATGTAGGTGATCTCTTTTGCATTGGACCATTGAACAGATAACCTCTCTTTTATGATAATTTCATTGACATAAAGTTCATTCAGACGACCTCTGTTGCTTAGACTTCTTGCATACGTAGATACCTCTTCAGTACAGAAGTCTCATTCAGATGATATCTGATGTGTCAACCTTTTTTTCAGAGATAACGACTCTTGAATTGAAACCCCGTTTAGTTGACCTCTTTTTTTTTTTTTTTTTTTTTTTTTTATAAAACTTTGGCACAGAAGACATCCTGCAGAAACCACTTTCAGATAACCTTTGTAGAGGCTCTTTACACGAGTGATGTCAGGTTTGAATTTTGATCAGAAAGTGCAGACTTTGACGGAACGAGAGTTAATCTAGATATAGTAAGTCTGATTGATAGGAATGTTCATTGACATATCAGACAGATTTTCAGTAGCATAAACAGAAAAGAAATTATTACTCTTTGTTTTCTCGTCTCAGGTTGTGGTCGTCGGGCTGCCGTTCCAGGTATCAGGGCTTCTGCGGAAGAATCAAGTATGCTAAGAGACCCTTCTGTTGTATAGGTAAGGACATTGTAGAGAAACAAAAGGTATGCTTACGCTACTCCCAGTCACACAGTTTTCACAAATTCACACAGAACCTATGTGTATACGTACATAGAAACGCATTACATACACACCTATTATATATATATGTAATGTGTGTTTGTGAAAGAGAGAGAGAGAGAAGGAGAGAGAGAGGAGATAGAGAAAGAGAGAGGAGAGAGAGAGAGAGAGAGAGTGACGAGAGAGAGAGAGAGAGAGAGAGAGGAGAGGGGAGAGGAGAGTTTAGAGAATTTTTGTTTGTTTTATTTGTTGATCACGACCACATGATATGATAAGCATCCTTGATGGAGAAAGAAGATGCACATATAAATTAGACAAAGTTGGTGAAATGTTAAATTGTAGGCAGTCTTTTGCCATCTACGAACGAAAGACAAAAAGAAATTATTCACAGTTCAACACTATTGTTGCCTTGTTGCACTTACATAGACATAGTAATATATATTACACGCAAAGTGTGTGTGTATATATATATATATATATATATATATATATATATATATATATATATATATTATATACTATATACATAAAAAGAATATGTTTATAAGCGGTTGTGTTGCCTGATACTTGTCTGCAGGGATTAAAAAAAAAAAGTAGGAGTGTTCGTATGTCTAGCATCCGCACCCTAAAATCTCCTGAGATTCGAGATGGCTGTACCCTAATTGTGCTAGTCTCTGAAAAAAAAAAGGGGGGGGGGAGGCGAGCGGGTTGGGTGGACGTAAATGCATGTGATAGAAAAGTATATGAAAATGAGGCGTCATGGTTACTTGCCAATACAAATAGTGTTTCCACATTTCCTGAAAGTTAACGAAGTTAGCTAACTAAAGAGAGCTAACCGAACTGAATCTACGGCTTTTGCTCATTTGGATTATTTCTTAATTGTTTTTATATTATACAGTGAACCACAACCCATTAGCTCAATATTAAAGTCTAAATTATATTGTACGGTAAATCACTACCCATTAGCTCACAATATTAGTCTTAATTATATTATACAGTAAATCACTATCCACTTGCTAACAATATTAAAGTCTAAATTATATTATACAGTAAATCACTACCCATTAGCTCAGAATATTAAAGTTTTAAGGTAAATGTAACAGTTGTTTCTGTCGTCTTACTATTTGCGAGATTTTGGACTGATTAAGAAAGAACAACGTCAGTCGCCGAGCTGAGTGAAGCAAAGCAACTGTGGTATAGAATGAAATAAGTGAGAAAAATGACAGGGAAAGAAAGATTGCCGTCACTCCACAGTTAATTCAGTTACGCTTTGTGATATTCGTTCTTTACGCTCACACGTGAAAGGGCTACTACGGTACCGTCATTACACAGTACGAACGGGAAAGCTGTCACTGAATAGTATTAGCCTTCCCTTTTGTCTTCATTTTCGATGTTTAAGGTCTCTAGATTACAGTCGGTATTAAATATTATGTTAGAGCTGAAAGTTGGAAATTTTAATGAATATGTATGCGAACAGCAAGTGATGCATGTAAATACTTCGAGTGTCCTATGTTGAGGGGTTATTTTAGTGCCCTATTATATGAAGCTATTGTCTATCTATCTATCTATCTATCGTGTGTGTATATATATATATCATATATATATATATATATATATATATATATATATTATATATTATATATATATATATACAAATGTGTGTAACACAATGAAGCGATCGGTACTACAGTATATTAACACTCCTGCCCATACGTGAGATCAGTCATTTTAATGCCGATGTTTACTGAGGTGGTAATAAGTGGTACAACCTGGACACTGTTGCCATAGGAAGTTCAGTTGTTTTTTGGTACAGCTTTTAAGTCCAAAGTCTTGCGATGAATTGATATTGTCATTAAAGGAAGGAGGAATGGGGTTGCATGGAGAAATTTCAGAAACTAGTTTAAGAACTTAAGAATATTTGTATTTTAGATAAATTTGAGCGTAAATAAGGTTAGGATGGTAAATGGATACCAGGAATTTGAAGTAATAACTGAAGTATTACTGCTGGAAAGTGGAAACGATGGATTCACATAGGTGTTTGCCTGTAAATCTGAGGTGGACCAAGAAAGGTTATAGAAGTTCACTCAACGTGGTTCGGAAGTCACGTAAAGCCGTCGGTCCCGTTGCTGAATAACCACTGGTTCCATACAACGTCAAAACACCATACAAACAAACAAACCAAGAAAGGTGGCAAGTTGTTTGCTCGAGATTGGTGAGCGAATGGGAATGTTTACAGTCAAGATTTGAATGTCCGTAAGAGCTGTTGAGGTCACTCTCCTTTTTGAAGTGAAGTGTGGATTTTGAATGAGAAAATGTGGAATGTGCATATTGAAAGAAAAAAGGGCGAAGCTGTCAACAGGAACTGTTTCTGTAGAATGTGGCATATGAAGAACTGAAAAGGTGAGAAATGCTTGAAAGTGGGAAAAAAAAGGTTAGTGAAGGTGAAAAGGGGGATCAGTGTTTTGAGATGGTTTGGCCAGGTGGAAGGAACGGAAAATAATGGATGGGTGTCAAGAGTGTGTCACTCAAAATGTAAATGAGTAGGCTGAGGAAGATCTAGAAAGTTTCGGACAGAAGTAGTGTAAAAGGTATTTGCAAGGCAGGGCCCTAATACCCAGGAAGCGCTGTAGAGCATGATAGATATGGTGAATGATGCAGTGTATGTAATTAAATTTGGCTGTATCAGTAAGCCCTTTATGTACATTTATGAAGATGCTCATGTTATGGTAGTTTACTGCTCCTTGGGTTCACCCAAGCTGCAGCATTTAAAGTTTGAATTTGACAGCGAATGTTGCGATGTCCTTTCTGTGGATCCACCTGCTGGAAGGCTCAGAATGAAAAACTAATATATATATATATATATATGATATATATATATATATATATATATATATATATATATATATATTACTATTTATATATATATATAGTGTCTGTATTTTAATTGTCTCAGAAAACAATGGCTCAACCCTTATTTCCCACATCCCATTTAGAAGAAACTTGACTGTTCAAGAAATTGTTACGCTGTCAAAACTCTGAACGCATGTGGGACGATCATAGGGTTTGGCGTCAGAAGGAACCTTGTGGTTCTTCAGTTGGCAGTGTTGAAAGAGGTCATTTCTCACATCTCGAAGTCAGCAATTTCACGCCGTTCACTTCCCCTTCCGTGGCCTTTATAATCTATGGATCCCGAGGTGTTGGTCAACGTGTTGCAGAGCACTGTTGTCGTGCGGGCCATTTGTCATGGCTACGGGAGATCGTTATTTCGTGTTGAGGTTAGAGGTCCTCTTGTCTCACACACCCACACATAGAGAGAGAGAGAGAGAGAGAGAGAGAGAGAGAGAGAGAGAGAGAGAGAGAGGTGATGATGATGATGATGCGGTAGGGGATCTAGAGTAGAATGATTGGAGAATATAAAGAGAACATGAAAAGAAACATGTGAGTAAATTCTATAATGAAAAGTTATACCAATATTACAAAAAAAGGGAAAACAGGCTTGTTGGAGACACCGTAATAGTTAAGACTTTCTTATATAAATCCTGTTTGAACTCAAGGATTAAAATTGTAAGTGTTACCAAAATTACGAAGAAATCGAGAAGTCAATGCTATTGTGGAAAAATCTTATAAAGCTGACAGTGATAAATTCTTGGTTTTGACTGTAGACGACATTTGCCATATAATAGTGATGGGTGAAATATTCTTGCGCATTAAACCTTTCTGTGATGTAGTTGTTGCTATTACCTTTGTCATAACTAAATTCTTTCATTTTTCGGGGTCATTTGACGTAAATAACAACGGCAATTTCGTAGAGAGAACATCGAAATATGAGACACAACGAGAGGACTTTGATTGAGGAACGGCCATCCCAGAGTCGTTTATATATTGTTGCCATTTTCCGCCACACCCTCCCACCTTCCACACTCTTTTTACTTCTCAGTTCTCTTTATGCCAGGAAAAATACCTTTTTAGTAAGATTCAGTAAAATCCACTTAAGGGATTGCTTTCGTTCCTTTATGTGCGACGTTTTTGAGATCTATAACACATCTGGGTCATGAACTTTTTTACCGTCTGCTATTATTATGGCAAAGTAAAATAAAAGTAAGTTCCGTCGATATCTTTGGAGATTTCATTTCAGTAGTAACTTTTTGCGCGATCTCTCCTCAGGAGATTCGTGGGGTTTTGAGGACGGAGTGCAATATGCACTGTGACCTTAATAATAATATAAACTTTTGCCTTGACCATCTTATCGTTATGTACATTTTTGCCTTTACACTTGTTCAATAAGAATTTTTGGAGGATGGCGTCACTTTTAAGAAAAAAAAAAAATCATCCGAAATTATTTGTCTCAGTGATGACCTCCATGGCATAGAGAGATTCCCAGCAGATGAATGATGGTTCATCCTTAATTGACGGCTGTTCGGTTGTGACCTGTGGAGGGACTTCTTCGCCGTATACGTCAACGGAAGGAGTAGATAGCTATGGAGCTTCTTCGATTTGGAAAGCGTGTTTCTGGTTAGGTTGAGAGATTGTTTGTCCTTCCTGGAAGTGTAGAATGCTGTAGTTTCGTATTTTATTTGATATTTCTCTTCTTTTATGGTTACTTAATAGTACTATCAACCCTTTGGCACAGTATTAGTGAAATTATTTTGGAAATCTTGACGTAGGTTCCACTTATCATCGGTAGCCTGGATTCCTCTGCGTGGTCTACTATATATTTAAACGCTTACTAATTGCAGTTTTTATTTTGTTCTATTTTTATTACATGTAGGTTTTGTTAATGTTTGAACTTGCATCCTTGTGCGGAACGTTCATTAAACACAGTCAACACGACGCCTCCCCAAAATTGGAAGTGGAAGATTCTGAAAAGGCGCGACCCCGACTCTCGGTGAAAATCTGCTGGCGAGAAAGCAAGACCTTTGAGTGGGCTTTGCTATGCTCTTCTTGGGTAAACATTGCCATTGTATGTGTGTGTATGAGGAGAGAGAGAGAGAGAGAGAGAGAGAGAGAGGGGAGGGGGGGGTGGGGGGAGGCGGCCTCCAGGGAGATGTGAATGTATCAATGCTCCTTGAAATTCCCAGAGTTCGGTTTCAGACACGACATCCATGTTACGCCAGAGGGCAAATGTTGACTTCCTAAGGTAGAAAGTGACGTCATGGTAATGAGTGTTTTTGCAAATAAAATTCGTACTGCGTTGATGTATATGTTACTGACAGTGGCGACTGAATGCATGTCCCATTTTTTTATGTGGGACAGAATAAAGCTACTTGTCTGACAATGTGAGAGGAGTAAAGATGGAAGTGAAGACGGGAAAGAAAGAAATGGATTGAAATGAATAAGAGGGCAGACCTTCCTTTTTTTTCCTCATTACAAGCCGCCAAGAGTCAGAATTGAGGGAATGGCAATTTGAAATCATTAAATAGTTGAAAAAGAAAGAAATGATTGACTGAAAGCGGAAAGAAGTAGCAGACTGTCGTTGGTTACCCAGGTTGAAAAGTAGCTATGTACTGTCGGCCAAAAAACTCGTGGCAGAGTTTCATAATTTTTCGTTCACCTGCCTTACGCACGATTCATGCCTTATTTATCTATTTTTCTTTTCAAAGATGGAAGAAATCATGTGTAATGACGTTAAAAACAGTCACTGATATCTTTAGAACATTATGTTATGTTATTGTGTAAACTATTTTCCATATAGCAAAATTGACGTGAACGAAACGAAGTGATAAAAACGTCATATCACAACCATAGATACATTACCAATAGATAGGAGACACCTATCACTAGTAGTATCACATAAACATAGTCCTTATAATTATCATTTCGATATTAAGTTGAAGGTAGTTGAACTATTTCATTTGTTAAATTTTACAGAAAACATTGGAATCTCATAAAACGCAATCAAATTTAAAAACAAAAAGAAAAAAAAACGATATCGTAACATTGTGAACCAGGCGACCTCACTCTATTGCTTTTGATTTCATGTGCACGGGAATCTAATGTCAATGTGTCGTTTATCGGTCTAAGAAACATCCCTCGATGAGCGAGAGAATCATTGCACTGCATTCGGTGCAAGTTCCTGTTGGAGCGATATCAAGAAAGCTTAATAAACCGGAGAGAATCATACATAGATGAATAAAATTATTTAAAGAACGGCAAAATTTTAGATTATGGGCTTAGAGGTGGAACACCTCGGAGCACCACAAGAGAGCAAGACAACATTCACTTGTGAACTTTGAATTCTAATGCCTCGTCTTACGACATTGCTGAACAGGAATCATAACTAGCTCTACGCTTATGACTGGTGTCTGATGAATACTTTAGATGGAGAGGAAGAGATTTTTAAATCTACACTCGAAATCTTTGATAGTTGTCTAATGAATAAGTCTAATGAATAAGCAAACTTATCTTTGATGGATGAGAGATTCAGTTAGGCTTACTCTTTTTGTTTTGTTTTTATCGGTGGCCAGTGAATACCACGGATAGGGAGGGAAACAGTTTTCAACGATGCATGCATTTTTTTTCTTCAAACCTGAAGAATACATTTTATTGGGGAGATACTTTATTAACATCGGCCCTAATCCTTCCATACCCTTCTATTACTCCACCTCCGTTCTCATCTACATCTCAGGCGACTTGATCCGACTTCTCGCTACGAACTCCATCGTGCGAAAGCATCACAAAGTGATAACGGTAATTTAAAAATTCTCCGTGCCGACAATTAATTTCTATTTAGAAGAAATGAATAGCTACAGATAGATCAACCTTAGAAATGTTTAGTGAAAGTAGCGCTCGTCAGTTTTGACTCCCACAGCTTTCCAACGTGTCCAAATGAAACAGATGATATGCAAGGAATTCGATAAAAAATAAGACGGAATTATATACGTTTGATTTTTTTATGATTGCTTTTTGACTTTGAATAGCTAGGTCTGAGTTAATTATGTTAAGCAATTATGAAAAGGATAAGAAGAAAAACGGGAATAATCAAATAAAGCAGATTAATATATATATATATATATATATATATATATATATATATATATATATATATATATATATATAGTCGATTTAAATATTCATTAATATTACGTATCCGAGAGAGTATAATGCTGAAAATAAGACCTAGGCTAATCTTGTGGGAAAATCAGAAGTCCAATTAAGGCCCACTAAATGTGTCATGTAAATTATTTTATTTGATCAAAGGACAAAATAGTTTAATTAAACATCGTTTTCAAAGAATGTTAACGCCTTGATGTATTATTTATCGGCTGTAGGAGACGAAATGGACAACACCCCAGTGCAGTACGAATACGTTGAGTCAAGAACTCGAGCGGCAGCAAAGCCAACTTCAAAATCTTTTGGTTATACTGTCACGAAGCTAGAGTTGAGAATAAAATTAGAAATCGTGGACCCATCGGTATATATTTTCCTCACTTTGCAAAATGATTATCTTTAATACGTTGAATAA
This sequence comes from Macrobrachium nipponense, assembly GCF_015104395.2. NCBI lineage: Eukaryota > Metazoa > Arthropoda > Malacostraca > Decapoda > Palaemonidae > Macrobrachium > Macrobrachium nipponense. Next base: position 33,521,029 of record NC_061108.1, read on the forward strand.
GTCTACTCAATTCTAATGTAATTTATTTCAAGTATAGCACCTTTGAAAGGATATTTTATTTATGTTAAGTAAATAATCTGGCACCGCATATGGCAATATTTCCAATAACGAACAATGAATTAAGAAACTACGCCAATTCTTCGTTGGCCGTCTGTACATGATCCAGAATTATTCTGAATCAAGGCATATTTGTCTTTAGAAAAAAATTAGAAACAATAAAATACTATCCGGGTGTACTTGGGGAAGTTCTCTTTCCTCGGAAATTAACCGATTTCCGCCAAGTTTTCAAAGTGTTATTTACTATGAGGTATATATATATATATATATATATATATGATATATATATATATATATATATATATACACATACACACACACAGACATATACACGGTTAGGAATTTAGTCTCAAATATTTGATTGAATAAAGGGATTTGATATTTACGTTAAGTAAAGTTATAATAATTATGATTTAAAAAGTAATTCCTTTTTAAGTGAATAAATGGACTTAATGTCTAATTTAGATTAGTACAAGTCTATACGTAATTATTAAATAGTATTAATGGGCGATTAAGGACGTATGAATATGCGTTAGTTAAGCTGGTAAGAAAATAAATAATCATATCGTTTAAATATATTATTTTGTTCAGTTACGTTAAATAAAATATATGAGCTTCGCTTGCATAGCAATTCCAAACTAATGGTTAAGGTTATGATGCGTTCAAGTTTTCATAGGGTAAATTAGTTATGCGATTCTCAACTCCCGTTTTGAGTAATGTCATTAGCCGTTATTAGATAAGGCAAAGTAATTATTGTTAAATAAATATCTATTCATAATAAAAATGAAATTAATATTTGTATCAATGGAAATAGTCTAATCAGTCATTATAATTCGTATTATTCGTAAATAAGAAATAAGTTCAAATTGCATACGATACACCGTTGACCTTTACGACTGGGTTTGACCTAGAGCAAACATCAGTTGGATTGGGACGCTCCTGTAGACTGGATGGTGTTTAGTGCTTAAGAAACTCCTCCGCTTCTAGAAATATGCAACTCCTAAAGGAATCAGGTAAATAAAATATAGCTGTTCTTTTAGACATATAAATGAGGGTTGTCTGGTCAATTCGACATCGCAATTCGGAGCAGCTGGTAGTTTGCCGATTAATTGATTAAATTTTCTTACAATACTATATATATATATATATATATATATATATATATATATATATATATATATATATATAGATATATATTTCCAAGGATTTACTGGTTCACAGGTCTAAGTCGGAAGCTCAGCTAATTTAAATTAGCAAATTTAAATTTTGAAATAGCAGTTGATGACTGCAATATGTAATGCGTCTTAGAAATTCTCAATGGATTTTTTTTAATAAGCTTGCAACTTGCTAGAAGCAGTCATTTTGGAGGAAAAAACAAACAATCACATGTTCACTTTGTTCATTTTGTTTGGTTTTATGGACAACCCGCCACAGGGATGATTCCCTCTCCGGCGGGACCTTAATACGTTTTCTCAAGAATGTATTAGCCCATGACGGTTGGAACTCTCAGAAGAACAAACTAATAATAATAAATAAAGTAAAAAGAAATAAGAAGACTTAGGTGCAAAAGAAAAAGGAGAAATGTTCGAGGATCACAGACAGCCATCCCTGTAGACGAACAGTTTCCACCGACTTACGTGTGTCATTTATTTGCAGCATCTGGGCCGCGAAGAGAACCGGGTGGCAACCCGTATTTAATTTACGGCAGGAATTTTGCCAAGATGCTTGGCTGGTTGGCTGGTTGTCTGGTCGGCCTGGTATGGCACGTTAGGCGGACGTTTTACGCACTCTACCGGGATATCGTTCTTTAACACTTGTACCTAAAAGCGTCCGCCGCCGTCCGTGCAGTCCCCTTTTGGATGCGCCTTCGGCTTTAATGGGGCCCTTACGTCCCTTCCCGGAAATAACGAAAATGAAATGACGGCAATTTTTCGCTCTTTTACATCTCTCCTTTTTTTTTTCCTTCCGGTTTAAATTTTGGGAGCTTTTGATAATCATCTGATTTTGTATATGCAAATGCATGCTATATGTGGAGCGATGTATTTTTATTTTTTATATACACTTAAGTATTTGAGAGAATTAAATCAATCAAGAACCATATTTTACAGTGTTAACTACTTGTTCGAGAGAAATAACAGAAATTTGAGTTATGGTTTTGTATAATTGCATGGAGAAATGTTGGAAATGTAATAAGTAATCCTTTAAGACTGTTGGTGTATATATATGAAGTGTCTTGTTCTTTGCTAAAATTAAATACAAATTCTAACGAACTGTCCGATTCGAATGTATTAAAGGCTGGGGACTGTTGTTACCAATGTTCCTGGGCGGTGTCGCACCGGTACATTTCCTGTTTTTTTTTTTTTTAAGCAGTGCCAATATCGCTGGCAAAACTGAAGAGTTGCTAGTTCGGCTACTAAACTCTTCGGCTACTAAAATCATTGCAAGTTAATAAGTACATTAGATGAGTGATTAAACTTAGGTAGTATTATATAACGTTCTAAAGAGGTTTCCTTTTCAATGACAAGAACAGTTTTCGGCTTTAGAAATAGGCAAGGCCAGCTGCTAATGTTTTGTAACCCAAACTATGGAAAAGCAGCAATTGCCCTTCAAATTTAAAGTTTTAAATGAGAAACTCGACCACATACATACAGAAAGATCCTTTAGGCATGAAAAACAGTTGTTTCCGGGGATAGGGTTTTTGGCCTTTGTGCCAGTAGGAGGCAAACCTTTTGGTGCTCTTACTAGTGGAAAGGCATCCGGAAATTCTGCAAAGGGAAAAAATCGCCAGAGGGGCTCATTCTATTCTTTAGTGACTTTCAGACGCTACAAGAGCACTTGAAATTGAAGTAGTGTTAAATCTAATATTAACACTTGTAGCAAAAAAATGTTTTGTAATGCCTTGAGGTAATCATTAGATAACCTCACAGCAACCTTATACTTTTTTCAATCCATGCTAGGGATTGTCAGGTATTGTTTCGGAGGTTTTCACTTGCGCTGTAGAACTGATGAACAAGGTCTGAAAGTTTTTTCGTCTTCTGACAAAAGGTTAGGAACTGTCTTGCAGTTGGCATCTTATGTGTTTGCTTAAAACTGGGTCATTCCATCTGTTGTTCCTAAAATAGTGCCATCACTTCAAGATTTTAAGTAAATGCTGAGAAAAAGTTCTTCGGCTTTAATATTTCGCCTAATGAATATACATGACGAGGAATTTTGAGCATATATACACAACCATAAAATTGCATCTACCAGTCTGCTTGTTTTCAATCCTGTTTTTGAAGATCACTTGTGATTAGGATAAATGAAACTCTGCTTTTGTTCAAAATTGTTTTTATGATTAATACTGAAACTGGGATACCTTTATCGGTAGAATTTATGTATTGAGGTATGCTTTGTTGCACATACACTCTTATGATGTATGTATGTATATGATAAAAACTGAAGTGTAAAATAAGGTCATCGTATATTTATGTATAGCCTAATAATGATGATTGTCATTTTGTCATTCCATCCGTCCACAAATTTTGTGTAAGCGCCGAAAAACTTGCCAAACTTGTATTATTTTTCCTAATAAATTTCTCCATGTCAGCCATTTCTTTCACCATGGTTCCCGGTCTCGTTCATGTTTCGGTGCACCCCGTAGGGGGATAGTGTCGTCAGTGCACCTTTTTCGGTGCAATGTAGGCATTACTTAAGGTTCTTTGCAGCGTCCCTTCGGCCCCATAGCTGCAATTACTTTCATTCCTTTTACTGCACCTCCATTCATAATCTCTTTTTTCCATCTTACTGTCCACCCTCTCCGGACAATTGTTTCATAGTGCAACTGCGAGGTTTTCCTCCTGCAACACCTTTCAGACTTTTTACTTTCAATTTCCGTTTCAGCGCTGAATGGCCTTAGCTGCCCCAGTGCTTGGCATAATGCTAAAAATCTATATAAATCAAATAGAAAATGTTTCGGTGCATGGTATTCATTGTAGTGGGTGATGTGCATGTTGTCAGCACCAGCTATGGCCTGGGGGAATCATTTCTCTGGGGCCTCCGGATGGAACTAGACTAATGACTTTACGGCTGTCGCCATCTTGAGTTGGACGTATCAACCCTCTGTCGTATTTCACATCTGGCCACTTAACCTTTTGCTTCTTCAGTTCCTTCAGGTCCGTTTCAAGACCACATACTACACCGCCAGACCGGAGTACATATAACAGTAATTCCAATATTTGATTGTGAAGATATACTGGTATTATTGTTTTTTTTTTTTTTTTCAGATATTATACACAGTTCTATTCAATCTTTGTTTCCCTTTTTAGCAGTATCATGATTTTGTTAGTCTAAACAAGCAATCGCAAAAAGTGATAGTTCTGTACATCTGTGATGCATCCAATAATTTTTTTTTCATTTTAGAGGTTTGCTCTCTCTCTCTCTCTCTCTCTCTCTCTCTCTCTCTCCTTCCTTCCTCCTCTCCTCCTCTCTTCTCTCTCTCTCTCGTCGGTAAGGAGAGTAAGACTAGGGTTAACTGCAGACAGGAGATGAAACTAAGTTTACCCATTAATCCATTAATAAAATACTATTAATGGCGTAATTACTTATAACCAATATCCCATGATGACAACCTTTAATTTTATCCAGTATCGTGTTACAATGTTTTCCTATAAGTTGTGTGTCATTAGCTCTGAGCAGGTTGCAGAAGTACTCTCACATACTACATCATTTAACCCATCATGTTGCTGGAACACCTTTCACTGCACGATTGACTTCACAGAGCTCATGTAACGAAGTATTTCGCGGTTTTATTGAAAGACATTTGTTATAAAACGATCCTGTCATCACTAGAGCAGAGCGGTCCATTGGCATTTTTATTTTTGTTCTGATGGAGCTTATTGGGCACCCTTACCTTTCTCTCTCTCCCTCTAGACTAACGAAATAAATACGATCTTTTTCCCCATTCCTGGTCTCTCCCTCTGTCTGTCTTTTTGTTGATATTTGCTCATGCTTATTGTCTGACATTTCTATAAAATTTCGCTAATGTGAGATCCGGGTTTTTACTATCTCTTTGTGAGGGATTTTTTATTTTTAAGTATTGGTGGTTTACTTTTGAAAACTGTGTTGTTTGCCATACTTTGACTGTTTACCTTGTATTTTATAAACATTGGGCATTCACGTTTTGTTATATACTTGCTGCTTACTTTTTTATGTACATTGGATATTTTAACTTTTTGCAATACGCTCTGTGGATTAATTACTCGCATAATGTTCACGATAGGAAGCCAAAAAAAATAATGCATCTTGACTTCCTTTGACCAGCCTGAAAAGTTCAAAGAAAATCAGAAGAAATTGGTGCCCGACTATTGATATATCATAGGGATATTTGAGTTTAGTTTTTGCTTATGCATTGGATATTTTAATTCTTACTATACACTGGATCTTGCAGATTTGACAGGAATTGAAAATTGTTTTACTCTGTGATATTCATTGTATGTTTTACATTTTGCTACACATTAGCGTCATTTGTGTGTCTGTTTGAAGCAGACGCCCCGAGACAAAACGAAACGCTTTACGAATTAGAGAATGTTGTTACCAGTCTCCTTCCGTGAGCAGAAATTTGTAGTTAAAGTGCTGTATTAAAACCCTAACAGGTAAAATAGAAAATATTGTTTCAAAGATACTAAATACTGTATTCATTTGCATTTTAAGATGTCGAACTTTAGTGTTGATTGCCGTACTTCAAGCTAAACTCATCCAAGTGAAGTTTGTTTGCTTAAGTTTCATCTTACCAAGACCCTCGACACTTAGGTTTCGCCTCTTCAGGTGTCGAACTTTTGGTGGTTCTTAAAATGTTCTCTTTTGAACATTTAACACACACGAATTATTTGAGTGACGAACTTCCGTCATCATAACGCTGATTATAATCATGAGTTTCGCGTCTTTCCTTCTTGGGTTTGGAAGTTTTCACTTCTAATTATCTTGGTTTATACGTCTACCATGTCTGCGGCTTTGGACGTTTGAAGTCAAGCAGTAGCCCATAGAATACGGGAATTTTGAATTAAGGTTGACCTGTAGTCCTATATTAGCTAGCAGGTGTTAGTTGTGCACATGTTCATTCGAAAAACATACGCAGCTAATATTTGGATTGAAGTTATCCCATGCAATTCAAAGTATGGTCAACATTTGTGATGAGCAAACATTTGAACATTTTAGTTTTATCAGCATTAATTCAACTTACTTACTATGGAATTGCATTGTTGAGCGCTGCATTATCCTTGTAAGACTGTAAGGACCATAAGATACCTACTATGAGATTCAGGGCTTCTGTAACACGGTTTTTTGGCAATAACTTTTTATCTATGCATTTCATAGATATCACGCTTATTCAGAATACACATTATATCTACACATAAATTTTGACTGTATTCTGCATTACGTAGGTTGAATAAATTTGGTACTTATAATGTAAAAGTGACTTTTTTTTGAAGACGGACCAACTTACTCAGAGATAAGGTTTCGAATGCACTCGTTACTTAACTTATGACAGCATTTCTTCCCTCTTTCTCGATGGATGATTGGCTATACGAAACGAAGGCTATACCTCTGGCAGCAATGACAAAACTTTAAATACAAGCAAAGCAGTACACCTTTATGAAATCTGAATCCTCTCCACTGATAATTGTCATAATGAACAAACCAACAAAATATGTTAATAGATACAAAAACACTTCGATTATTAGTCTAACTCCCAAAATAAGTGTCCTAAGAAATTATAATCTACTTTATAGGTCACAATCAGATTGACAAGATGTAGGGAATAGTTGGTAATATTCAAAGACATAGTAAACAAGCTTGATTTGATAACTGCTATATCCAATGTCAAGCAATTATCGTCAGAATTATGACTTCATGAGGCTCCACCCTCTTTGGCCTCGTTATAATTCAGGATAACAATGAAGGCTATCATGGACATTGTTGTATTAGAAAATCTAACTGCTGGCTATAAAAACTCATTTGTCGAGTAGTTGTAAGAAGTGCTAAATGATCCTCAGGGATCCCAGCAGTTGGCCTAAACGTTTAATTCATGTAAATTGCTGCTATTACTAATTTTGCGGCACTACTGCTACAGTAGTATTACTACGCTAGCACAGATACCCCACCCACATCTATGTATCGTTCCGCCATTCATAAAGTCTTTATATCCAACATGGTCGTACAGACTAAAGAAGAAGAAAAAAAATGATATCGGATGATCCGTTGGTCTGCTGGAGATTTTAGCACATATAAGCTTGTATTTACTTTGGATAAAAATCTTATTTTAACAAAAATAGTTATATAAAGACTGTTTACATACAATCTCTCTCTTTCTCTCTCTCTCTCTTGATGGCATAGTGAATAGTTAATGGAAATGTTTAAAATCCTGAATGACATTACAAGTATTATAATCACGTTACGCTAAATACAAATCAGACCATAAACATTGGATTTAAACTAGAAACTGAATAATTACCTATTCAGGCTATAGTAAGTATGGCCACGGGCTTTCTCTTGACTATATAAAGTTGCAAGTCGTAAGACAAATGCAGTTTTGCAACCACGGGGACAATTCCAAATCCTGTTAGCCATTTTTGACTACTATGGGTTTCAGAGCCGATGGAATAAGGTGAATGGGTTTCTGTCTGGTGGATGGGCGGGGCAACATTTCGTAAAACGATGTTTACCTTGCTTACGTAATGAATGTTTTTCGACTCTTGGCTTGCAATCACTGGCCATGGCGTCGGCTAGATCATTTTTACTCTATAAAAATTAAAACTATCGGGTTTAGGTTATTGATAATGCTGACAAAATTTGTGTGTAGTAGTAAAATATACATATGTCAACTTTCAGGTACATCCGATGCTTTGATAAGGAGCAAAATTCAAAAAACAGTGTTACAGAGGCCCTGAATTTCATAGTAATTAGCAATGAAAACAATTGCCCACTTGACTACGATGATGAGGATGGGTCTATTCCATCTCTAATAAATATATATCTGAAGACAACAGGTATACGTATGTACGAGAGGGAATAGACTTTTATCCTTCTCGGGGTCAGGTCGGCAAGGTGACCTCGTCTTGATTATGTTATCGCGGGTTTGTTTCCTGCTACCGGACTTCATGTTTTCTTCAAATTTCTTTGAAGTTGGAGCTCAAGGCTTTGTAGTGACGAACATATCCAAAAAAGAGCAAAGAATTTGAGAAGTTGAGAGGGCATTGTGGCTATTGCAATTTCATCTCAAAGAAAGTTTCAAAGTTAGAAATCATTGTTTTGTGTAAAACCTTTAACATTTCTTGTTGGATTAATTTAGCAGTTTGTCTGTCGGACATAATAACTAATGTTTCTTGTTTAATTTTGTAACCCATGGTCAAATTAGTTTAAAGGATTTCTTTATATGAAAATTATCTTTGTGTTTCCTGTAGCCAAATCGATAGCAACCATCTTTAGCGAAACCTCTTTCAGTTACTGTGAAGTAGAAATTCAGTCAGTCGGTATATGTTGCTTTCATTGAATGATGCTCAATAAACTGAAATCTCATTGTAAAATTCGTTTGTGCATTCCTAAATAACTTAATCTCTGTTTTTGCAAAGTGCCATCTGCAGAATCTGTCATTATTTCATATTATATTTCTACGGTTACTGTTATTACTGGTATTTTACTTTTTCATTATTACTTTAAATATGATCAATTTAGAGTTTTTCTACATTCAATTTTCGTATTTAGCCCTCTGGTCCTGACTACTGTAACCACCTAAGGTCTCTAGTTGGGATTTAGATATATACAATCTGTTTACTATCATAACTCTCAATGTTTTTTTTAACTATTCTCAATATTATTACTGTTATTACCATTATTATGATTACTATCTTTTATACTACTTCAGCAACTGTATGGATATAGCCTATTATTCATTTTCTATTATGTTATTTTATGTGTCTAGATTGTGTATGTTACTGTCTGTACTTTGTATATTCCATGTTTATGGACTTGAGCTGAAAATAAAATTTATTATTATTATTATTAAGAGTCGCTAATATTATATTCATACAAGTAAATAATACTCGATTGATAATGTATTTTACAGACATGTAAAACATTATTCTTAAGATTTTTTATTTCATTTAAGTCATTTTTCAGGGCTAAACCCAACAATTAAATCCCAACTATTATAAATCGAAATCCCCTGATTACAGCATATGCGAATCAAATAGCAGCAGAACAAAAATATCCTGCAGTAAACGCGAACATAAACAGCCCCTGACAAACTAAGAGGTATTTCATAGTAAAGTCACTTACGTTGTTGACCCTAAGCATCGTAAACACATCTCGATGCCATTGACGTCACACTTAAATCCCTTCCCCCTCCCGCCCCCTCCCCCTCCACCTCCTCATTCAGCCCGTTTGTTCGTCCTTCACCCTCCAGAGCCCTTTTCCCCTGCTTACTCTCCTCGCCCATTCAACACCCCCCCCCCGCACTACAAACCCCCACATCACCCTTCTCACTTCACCCCCCCACTTTTTCCTTCTATCCGTCCACCAGCAGCAGTTTAGAGGGGTGGTCGAAAGGTCAGGGGTGAGGCGGGCGACAGGAATTTCACCTTCCGTCTCTCGCTTACAACGGAAGCCGGGAAAATAGCTTTCTTGATCAAACGCTGTTTTCGGTATCTGTTAGTCTCCTCTCTCTCTCTCTCTCTCTCTCTCTCTCTCTCTCTCTCTCTCTCGTGCCTCCTGATACTAGATTAGTTCCTTTGAAAATGGCAGAGGTATGGCGGTGAATAAGTGTATGTACACACACACGCACAAACACACATATATCCGCCTTTTTAGGCTATGGAAGTGACCACAAGCACTTTCTTGGTTTTCCCTTAAATTCTTCTTTGCTATGAATGGAAAAGTTTTTATTTTAAGTATATTTTATATATATATATATATATATATATTATATATATTATATATTATATATATATATATACATATATATATAGATATATATATATATATATATATATATATATATATATGATTCCTCTGAGAGCTCATTTGTCTCTCTGAAGATGTAGTTACTATACCAAACAGTTAATAATACACTGACAGATTTGTTCAATAATATTTCCAATTTATTTTTATAAGAATTTGAGTCTTCTGTTTATCTCATAGTTCAAGAATAATGATTTAACCAAAGCACCGGGGCGATTTCTACTTGAAATACAGCGAAAATTGTAAGAGAACACTCATTAGAATTTCGTCACGAATGTGGTTGTTAAGTTTTGTTTCAAAGCCAATGAAAAATCATAAAGAATATCTAATAATTTTGTCTGAATTCTATCATGACGTATATATTTAAGATGTTAAATTTTCCTTATCTGAAAAATTATAAGAGTTTAATGTATGCTTAATTATATGTATAATTGCTCCTGGTTTTGTATGTTTATATGAATCTTTATGATGCCCTACTACAAATTTGATGTGTTATTTGAAAACGTGCATAGTCTTCGATGCGTTTTTTTTTTCTAGACTTGTGCAACCCTGTTTTGTTCCCGTTGCTACACTAGAACGTTTCCCTAGAAATAAAAGTGAATCAATAGGCATTTATTGTGCGAGCACGACTTGATGAAATATGATAAAAGATCAGTTGGTGGGAGATCGCTCATTACTCAACCGAACAAAAACATAGAGCAACGGATTCTCTGCTGCCAGGGAAGAACATTCGTTGTTCTTACTTTTTAGTTTCTCTCTGAGAAGCGTAAAAATGAGTACCTTCTGTCGGCAGCCTCAGTATTTTCCACCACACATATCCGCAGTAGCCTCCGGTACTCTGTACCCCTTAGGGGGGGTAGTGCCGTCAGTGCATCTCATGCGGTGCACTGTAGGCATTACTTAAGATTCTTTGTAGCGCGCCATCGGCCCTTAGCTGCGACCACTTTCGTTCCTTTTACGTGCCTCCTTTCATATTCTCTTTCTTCATCTTAATTTCCACCCTCTTCTAACACGTGATTCATAGTGCAACTACAAGGTTTTCCTCCTGTTACACCTTTAAAACCTTTCACTGTCAATTTCCATTTCAGTGCTGAATGACCTCATAGGTCCCAGTGCTTGGCCTTTGGCCTAAATTCTATATTCAACTCAACTCCAGTACTCCGTAAACAGTGCCTTCGTGTCTCCACTTATCCCATCTACTTTACCCTTGGGACGCCGCTTGTCCTCACTTTTGAGGCATGACTCCTGCCCTCCTCCTTGTATTATTCATATCATTTTTTTCGATGTTGGGGGTGAGGGGGGTGATGCGAGCTCACGTGACCCGTCGTCGATCCAGTGTCTTCTTGAGTAAGACTCGATCTCTGTCCCCTTCCACGTGCGAGGATGAGGAGAAGCCTATATATATAGTCTTGGGAGATGGTCGAGTGTCGCGACGGAGATTGCCTCAGTTGGGCTTATTCAGGTAGTCGAGCTCGTGATTAGTTATGCTATAGGTGTTCGATAATTGCCTTTACAGGACTTTGTAGTCGATTCGCATAATTAACGCTGGACTATAATATTAATTATATTTGGTATAATAATCACTTGTATATTATCATTCGAAGTGTGATTATTGTAACTACGTCCTAGAAGGTGGAACTTGTTTGTCTGTCCTGTCGTTCGCAAAATGTCACTAAACAATATTGATGGCGCTAAGGAGATTGTTGTGAAGAGATATAGTCTACAAAGTGCTGATTGGATATTCTAATCTATACAGACCCGGATCAAGTTTTGTGTTTCTTGAAAGTGATTAATTGATTTTGAGTTCTTTTTTGGCAAACTGGTTTTCACCTCCAAGTTTGTATCTTGAAATAAAATGTAGTTCGATTTAAATTAGGTATATTTTTCTTTAGTATGAGAGTGAAATCACTGAATGCTTCCTTATTGTTATTATAATTAGTATTGTTGTTATTATCATTATTATGATGATGATGATGATGATGATGATGATGATGATGATGATGATTATTATTATTATTATTATTATTATTTCCTCTCATTCATTTACTGCTATCTTTATTCTAAATAAATGGTTCTTTCTCCTTCCGAGAGACTGTATTTTTTTTCCACTGCCTTCCGCCGGAGACTCATTGATTTTCAACATCCCCTGATCACACTAAATTTAATTTCCCCCTAAATAGTTCCCCAGAGTTTCAGCTCCAAGAAATCGGTGATCAACTGCCGGAATCCGACTGTCTTTTGTTTTCTTTCTTTTTTATTTGTTTCTTTGCTTGTTTTGGTTGAGTGCTGAGGAGTAGATTACTGCTCTATTCTTTTTTTTCTGGGAGAGAAGTGAAATGTTTTTAAGATTTCTTATTCTCTCATTTCCAGACGACTATTTTTGGATCCGTTCTTCGTGACTCGTCCAATCGTAAATCCTTTAAGATGCGGTCTCTTGTCTCTTCCTGGGAACATAAGCTCAATTTAATCCCCCCCCACCCCCCTCCCACCCCCAGTCACCCAACAACCCTCCTCGGCACTATACTTTTCCTTGATCCTTGCTTGGATCAATGCAATAAGTGTTTCCCTCCCCATCGACCTCTGTTCAAAAACATACATGAATGTTTAAATAATCGTATTCTCTGTAGATAATTGAATATATAATCAGTCCATTATTTTTTATTGGTGAATTATATTATAACTTGTTTTTTTTTGTATACCGTTTTTCGTCTGCAATATGCCTTGAGCTTAACATTGTCATTGTATATGATAGTTTACCATTATTAGTGAAAAAGAGGGACATTGGTAGCAAGGTTCTACGAAATAGAATAACTACATGAAAAAAATTAAATGTGGTTCTCAATATCTCGTGGAACGTTTCATGCAATTGATGTTGTATTTTTATTGATTTAATTCTTCAGTGTGATATTAGGTGTGAAATGGATATTTCACAGATAAAATTTTATATTTATTATATTATAATATATTATATAATAATAATATTATAATTATAATATATATAATACCTGTATAAATATTTATATATATATATATATATATATTATAATATATATATATATGTGTGTGTGTGTGTGTGTGTGTGTGTGTGTGTATGTATATACAGTATATATATATATTATATATGTTTTATATATATATATATATATTTATATATATATATATATATATATATATATATATATATATGCTATTTATACGATTACAAGTAAAACGTGAAGATTGTATATCAAGAGCCAGAGTGAAATGATGAATCGCAACAGTAACTTTTCTTATTTATTTCATGCTTATGACGTCTAATAATTGTTTCAACATATTTAAATGTTTCACCATTCAGCTAAAAACTGACCTTTCATGTAGAAATATTACTCCGAAGTTTTCCCTGACTGTCAGTCCCTTTTTACACATCCTGAGGTGTTCCATCGGGTTGAGGTCATCTTCAAATTACAGGTCGCACTTCCTCCTGTCTTAGCTCTAATGAATCCAAGTTTCTTCCATCGTTCACCTTAATCATCTTCGAAAATTCCACCAAGAATACACGAGAGGGTACGGGCAGATGGAAAGGCTTACGAGCAATTCACTTCATTTATTTAGGCCGACGGCGTTTAGTAATAATAATATTGCATTTTCGAGGCTGCAATGACACATTTAATTTTGTTGACAAAAAGAACGTTACCACATAAAATGATAAATACAAAAATAGATTTTTTTAAATACTTTGAAACAAACCTACCCAACGCATGGCTAAAAGGTGACTAAACATAAAAAGGCAAAAGTGACAGTTTTTCCTTTTTATGTTTATACATGTATGGCTGATCTAAAAACCTTTCATATATATTTATATATATATATATATATATATATATATATATATATATATATATATATATATATATATATGATCGCCCTTAGGAAAGCATACCGCGCATGCGTACGTGTGTGTATGGTTAGAAATTCATTTCTCAATATGAAGTGGTTTTGGATCACACAATAAACCTGGTTGGTCCCGTTAATAGGTAACCAATTAGTTCTCAGCCATGTAAAAATATCTAATCCTTCGGGCCAGCCCTAGGAGCGCTGTTAATCAGCTCAATCGTCTGATTAAACTAAGATATGCCTAACTTTTATATGTGTTAGCCTTTTGAGGGAGGCACTTAGGATATATTATATATATATATATATATATATATATATATATATATATATATATATATATATATATATATGTATATATATATATATATATATATATATATATAGTATATATATATATATATATATATATATATACCGGGTGTTTTGAAATTAGAGGTCCCCCTCCACAGAACAAATGGAGAGTTATGAAGTTTTCTGCTATAGCCTAACTCCAAGTACATTAACTTATTTTTCTATTAAGCTATTTTTCATTTTACATTTCTTGTGACGGAGTTAGATAACAGCCATGGCTAATGACTTGGAGGAAATCAGATGGATTGACTGAATCCAGGCTATAACCTTCAGAGAGTCCAGGGATGCTGGCACATCTTCATTTCACGTTCCTGGATAGCTAAATACATTAAAAGAGATGAATCCTTTGCTAAAAGGATTACGTAAATTGGCGCTTGAACTAGAAACAAAAAGGGGAAAGAAGAGAAGTTATTATGCTGTATATCGTGAGTTGAAAAAATCTGGTTTCAAGCCATTTCATGTTATCAGCAAGTCCAACATCACTCAGCAACAGAGAGAAGACCGTGTATGGTTCTGTGCTTCATTTCTTAAAGATTGGGATGAAGCTGACTTACTCCATGTTGCTGCATCAGATGAATTCTTCATTTACACAGTCATGAAGCCAAATTGGTTAATGTGGATCATCAAAGAAACTGGCGAATACTTAAGAGAAACTGTGCTTACTGTGTGACTATTTCCTTTCCTCAAAGATCCTGAAAATGTGTTATCAGTTGAAGAAGTCACATTTTTGCATGATAAGGCACCATGTTTCAAGGCTCTTCAGGCACAGTAGCTGCTTCGAAACAGTGGTATCGATTTCTTCTCGTCAAGTGAATTTCCAGGTAGCTCCCCTGACCTTAATGTGTGTGAAAGCATTGGTAGTATCTTAAAGAATCGTGTTGAAGCGTGCACAGTGAACTATGATGGTATACCAAGCCTCGATGGCCTGCGAAGAGAGGTGACTGAAGTGCTCAGGGAAATGGAGTTTGAGTCTCAGCTTTTTTGCGATTTGCTGAACTAATACCCCTCAAGAATGCAGGCTGTGGTACAGGTAGATGAAGACCACACAAAATATTAAATATTCAGAGGGAAACTTAAAAAAATACCTGTTCTGAATTACTTTTGTTTTTGTCCATACGTATTTTAGTTTATTCGGTAGAGGGGGGGGGGGGTCATTAATTTCGGAACACACCCTGTATATATATATATATATATATATAATATATATATAGCTATAATATATCTATTCTATATATTATGATAGATAATATATATATATATATTTTATATATATATATATTCTATATTATATATATATAATATATATCTCCTATTATAGCATTAGATAATATATATATATATATATATATATATTATATATATATATATAGAATCTGTAAGATTTTTAGATCCACCACTGCCATAACATTCAATCGTGTCTCTCTTATCACTTCTGTAATCTTTACTAAGCCTTCCCTTCGTCTTATTTCATCATTTTCTAATCTTTCAAGCAGCAATATTCCCATAATCCACTCAGCATTTCCATCTCTGTTCTCTCAAGCTTTACTTCCTCTTTTCTTCATAGAGCCCATGTTTCTGCTCCATAGATTAGCACTGTCTTATCACTGTGCTATATATCTTGATTTTTAGCTTCCTTGGCATTTTCTTATCACATACTTCACATACTACTCCAGCTACCTTTGTCCTCTTCCCCTATGCAGCTTTTATCCTACTGTCAACTTCAGCCTCACATCTTCCATTTTGGCTTAAAGTAGATCCTAAGTGTTTAAACTTTTCTGCCTGTTTTGCAATCGAGCCTCTTCTTTCTTGTATTACTATTCTGTCTCTGTCTTCCGTACTGCTCAGCAACACCTCTTTTATATTCACATTCACCTTCAAAAACTACTGACAATAATTTCCTAATAAGGGAGAACAGGCTACGTCTGTAACACTTTTCATGCTTCAGACTTGTTGGGTAATAGTCCAAGTTATTGTCATTGTACGCTTAACCGTCTAGTTTTCCTCCAAGCAGAGTCTATTCACGGTCATATTTACCTTTAACAGAGATCTGGAAGTCAATATAAGATTTCTGCCTAATGAACGCTTGGTTTTCAGCTTGATTTCGTTGTTTCGGTATGAGCTGACAGCGTTGATATTTCCTGTGATAATTTGAAAGTGACATTTACTCTCGTTACGAAGAAATATGGTAGAATGGTATAATAATTCACGTGTGTGTGTATGCGTGTGTGTGTTTGTATTTGTGTGTGCATACTTGTTTCAAACGAACCCGTCTGCAGACATTCAATTGAAGAATGATTTGAGTAGGGGGACATTTGTTAACAATTGTAAATTGTATGTGAAATGATTTTGAAAAATTAACCATCACAAACACAAGTCACTAATGAAACTTTCTCTCTCTCTCTCTCTCTCTCTCTCTCTCTCTCTCTCTCTCTCTCTCTCTCTCTCTCTCCCTGATTAGCCATCTTTTCATTCTGTATTTCCCATTACCTTCTACTATTACTTCTTTCAAATGAATGGCAGAATATTCTTTGGAAGCTTGAATTTCCAGTCAATCTCTCCTGTGGTGGGCTATATATGGATAGGGTCATCTTCTGAATAATAATGATAATAATAATAATAACAACAACAACTTTGATACTGCAACGGCCCCCTAGGAAAGCTAAAAAGGCTCAAATAGAACGGACGATAAACAAGTTCACGACCGTTCGACGGATGAGCGTCCACACGTACAGAGTAGAACTGTCAGTCGGACAGTCAACTCGAGGTCATTGCCCTCATTTCTCGCCCAGCCTTTGTCGTGGCAACAACTATATGGCACCGATGGAAACTCCGCTGGGTGATAGGATGTAGAGCTACAAAGACTAGCTGCTGCGGCAATTTACTTCAAAATAGGAAAGTAGCAAAAAGGCATAACAGAGTATGGTCAATATTGCCTATTATAGAGAGATGTCTATTCTTATACAATATAAGTAAATCGGGCTAAATTAGACCTTGGGGCGGGTTCAGCTATTTATGAATTAGACCGTGAAGCCTACTTTCACTAGTAACACCTTTCATAAAAAGACAGGACACTGGTCTAGGCCTATACCAAATTGTCTATCGTATGGAAATATTTTTTTCTCATATTTATCATAAGATTTAGGCTGGCAACGGTCTACAAATAGCACCGTATGGTCTAACAGTGAAATGAATTAGGCCTATATACATAGTTTACTCATATTCTAGTGACTAGTCCAAGCTGCTGAGATCCTTCCCAGACGAAATCCGGCGGCGAACTGTCATAAAATCGTTGGTTACCTTACCCGTCCACACGTACGATCACCTGTCAGTCGGGTCGAAAGAACTGTAAGTAATTCCATCAGTTCATCAGTTTTAACGTCAGTTTCGATCAGCTGACAGGGAGACTGCCAGGTAAACCTGTCCGTGAATACCTGGTCTAAGAAAGGTGATCGCATTTAAAGAAATGGTAAGAAAACAAGTTTTGGAAAAAAGATACCGAATTGCGTAGCCTTTTAGAAATAAGAGTATGAAAAGGGCAGTGATTCGAGGAAAGGGTGAAAAATTGCACCGTGTTTAGAGTTCGATTCTCGGGCATTCCATTGAGGTGTGAGAGATGTGTATATCTTGTGACAGAAGTTCACTCTCGACGTAGTCCGGAGGTCACGTAAAGCCGTTGGTCCCGTTGCTGAATAACCACTAGGTCCATGCAACGTAAAAACACCATACAAACAAGCGTCTTCAAAACGTTGACGAATAATCAGGCATAAAAGTACAATGTATCGGATCGTTCTTAGACAGTGACCTCCAAGGGCTTTAAACCCCGATATGTATCCACCTCTGCGTGTTTAGTACCAGCCCGTTAGGGATGACCGTAAAAACATAAACAAAAGACTATAAATATCATAAAGATAATGACCCCCAAGAAATAATAGTCCTAGATGACGACCCCGAAAACCCTTGGGGGTCACTATTTAGGAAAGATCCGATGTTTCATTCTACTTATGAATGTCCTGCTAATTCAGTGGTCGTGTGGTAGGATGAGCAATTTAATACCGAGGTGTGAATATTTTCATTTATTTTTTTTAATTTTTTTTTAATAACTGACTGTTACGTGATAAGAATGAAATTGTTATTTTTCGAGCGGGTCCTATCAATATAAGGGTAAGGATGGTGATAATATGTTTTAAAGCGTTTTTAATTCTTTTGTCATGGGTTTTTATAATATCGTTGTCTTCTTCTTCTTCTTCTTCTTCTTCTTCTTCTTCTTCTTCTTCGCCCTTATTATTACACCAAGCCTAGCTCAGAATGCAAAACAGTAACTACACTTAAAATAGACAACTTGGTAAAATTGATTTTGAAAAATGAGTGAATTTCTATTTAATCTTTGCAGTGCTTGTTAATGAACGCAACTGATTCCCGTCTCTCTTAAGACGGTGAATTTCATTAAACCTTGCCATCAGTAACTTCCAGTACTGAATGAGTTGCGAGGAAGTTCTGGAACAACAGGGCTAACTTCCTGATACCAGAGCTCATTCCCGACAACCTCAGTGTGCTGCTGTTGATTGTTCTTGTTGTTGTTGCTGCTGCATCTGCTGTCGTTGCTTGTTGTTCTTCAATCTGCATCCGTTTCGGATCCCTGTTTGTAACCTCTGAAGAACGAATGTATAGTTTCTCTGTCGTCTGTCTGTGTGTGTGTGTGTGTGTGTGTGTGTGTGTGTGTGTTTGTGTGTGTGTACCTGGCTACGTTTATCCTTACACATGGGCGCCCGCAGGTAGGGGCAAAGGGGGCGCTTCTTCCCCCCCCCCCCCCCCCCCCCCCCCCCCCCCCCCCCCCCCCCCCCCCCCCCCCCCACCCCCCCCACCCCCCCCCCCCCCCCCCCCCCCCCCCCCCCGAAATCTAGTGACCACAGGAGTTACAGTTCCTTTTCAAATGATCAGTGACTAACTTGAAATAAATATGTATTACATTTAACTACATCACTTTGTTTTCCTTCCATTCCACAGTACATTCGTTCATTTTAAGTAAATCAGTGGTAGTCTTATTATATTGTATAAGATTTGTATGCAGTATATAACTGGGTTATTCTCTCAAGAAATTTTTTATTTCAGTTTAACAGTACTTCATGGAATTACTGAAAAAGGGTCAATGGAATTTTCTGTATTTTTCTATTGCATTTTGCTTCACTTAAATTATTGGCATCGGTATTCTACTGCATATAATATATATATATATATATATATATATATATATATATATATATATATATATATAAATATACATATATATATATATATATATATATATATATATTATAGGGTAGGGAAAGTGGGGTAAAAGGCCCCCGTGGGGTAAAAGGCCTCCCCCTATTTTCTTGCTTATTGCATATCATAGCAACTTAGTCAGCTGATCAGTGCAGCAACACCTTCTGCCTGAAGCTTTCTATACCAAACAGCCAGGGAGAATTAGAATGGGACACAGCCAGCACGCATTTTTCTTCTTTGGACACATTTGATGTAAGTATGCGTGCTATATCAGGGATATCCTGTGCGGACATCTTGTCAGTAAAGTCAGTGCTTTAACTACAGTTACTTTAAATGAGAGCTAAGAAATATCTTGCAGTGCAATCCAAACTTGAAAACTCAATTGAGGTACAGGTGGATTTAGTTTTCTTAAAAAATGGCTAATGGAGTAAAAGGCCCACCACGCTTTGGGGCAAGAAGCCCAGGGGGCTTTTTACCCCATCTGATCAGTTGGACGTGTAACCAGTGGTGAAAGAGGACAGACTACATCTTATTTGTGCAATGAAGGCAGCAGGAGTTTGTCTTCCTCTTATGTTTATATTTGCATGTAAAAGGATGACTTCACTACTTATGATCGGCAGCTCACCTGGATCAATTGCCAGATGCACAGCAAATGGATGGTCTAATGCTGGTTGTTTAGTACACTGGCGACATCACTTTATTAAAATTGTCTAGCCAAGTCGAGCAGAAAAGCACATTACAATTCCAGATGGCCACCACAGTTACAGGACTTTAGGCAGAGAGGATGGAGTAATGTAAAGAAAATTAGTCTACCTTTTTGACTTATGTCATTTTTGTTCTTATGTAAAACTTATCCATTATTTCTTTTATTTGTGTTATTGTTGGTGCTATATAAAAGTGAATTTATTTCTAAGTGTGCTGCTACAGCTGTTATGTAGAGGAAGTGTCAATTTATTTTACAATTTTGCTAATTTCAGTTCCTATGAATACCAAAAAGTTCCTAGGTTTTACAAGAAACTAAGAACTCTAAGATTAATTTTTGTATATTTTCCAACATTATTCTTGAATATTTTTGTGTGGAAGGTTGAATTTTTTATATTTAGCAAAAGTTGGCGTCTACTTTTCAATATAAATGGTAGTTTTCATGAAGTACCACAATATCTTGGGTATGGGGCAAAAAGCCCCCACCGTGGGCTTCTTACCCCACCCATGGGGTAAAAGGCCCCCTTTGCTCTTTTTTTTCAGGTCATATTTCCACTATCCTAAATTGCTAACAGCCTCTCATGATTATGATCGTTGATACTCCAATAACAAAGCTTTCTAGAAATATCTCTGTTAGGTCAATAGTTGAAATACTGTAGACTATATAAGCATTTCTCCTTAAGGGGGGCTTCTTACCCCACTCTCCCCTATATGTGTGTATGTGTGTAATATATATAGATATATTTATATATATATATATATATACTAATCTATATCCATAATATATATATAGTAATTTGGCCCCCCCTCCCCTCCGGGAAAATGTGCTGCGGGCGCCCATGTCCTTACATGACTCTCCACCAGCCATCATTATCGTTACCTATCTTCCGGCGTCAGTCGATATCTGTTTTTATCCCTTTGCATTCAAACCTTGGCAATTATCGTCACCAGCATCCCTGCACATTGTCTATATCCGGGATCCCCCTACTTTACTGCGTCCTCGTTTCCTTGCAGGATCCTGGTGAAGTTCATCAAACATTAAACGATTATCCATTGTCATCTTCTCGCGCTCATTTCCTTCGTGATGTTTTTATGAAGTTAGCAACGTTTATGAGACGTGACAAGTGCGTTTCCCTTATTCCATCATTTGTATTATTATGACCCCTCTAGAGGTGGATTTTTCTTCATCGTCGCATTAATCATGTATAGATACTGTTTTGTTTTCCTATTCCTTTCATGCTTATAACGTCTAATGACTGTGCCAACACATTTAAATGGTTCAACATTCGGCAAAAAACTGACCTGTGATGCATTGTTATTACTCTGAAGTTTTCCCTTCTTGCACACCCTGAGGTGTTCCATCGGCTTGAGGTCATTTCAAAATACAGGCTGCATAACTTCCTCTCTTAGCTTTAATGAATCCAAAGTCTCATCCATCATTTACTTTAATCATCCTCAAAAATTCCGCCATGTTCTAGAGCAGGGGTCCCCAAATCAGGGGTTGAGACCCCATGTGGGGTCGGAATGCTCATTACGTGGGATCATAGACAGGTCATGTGGTCGGTGTGGTCGTTGAGGCAGAGCCGTATATAGAGTATATACGGCTCTGCGTTGAGGTACCCCCATGGAATGGATGTACAAAATAATGAGAGAGAGAGAGAGAGAGAGAGAGAGAGAGAGAGAGAGAGAGAGAGAGAGAGAGAGAATTAACTGGCTATTAAAAAGTACTGGATCATATATGGACATGAAATAAATTGGTCAGAACACACGCACACAAGGAAAATCTTTGTACAGAAAATAACGAGGTATCATGTTAAATTCAATGTTTGGTAGAGTAACAGTTACCAGCAGTCTCACTGAAAAAAACAAAAACAAATGAAAATTAATAATTGTTTTAAGTATGTATATATATATATATATATATATATATATATATATATATTATATATAATATATATATATATATTGGCTTATTGGGGGTCGCACTGAACAGGTGAAAGTGCTTAATGGGGCCGTACTAAGAAAAGACTGGGAACCCCTGTCCTAGAGCGTCTAGTAGGTAGTGGAGCACCTCATTGCACAAACCGGAGTTCACCTCCTGACTTACAGCGTTTTTCATCAACCACTATCCTTGACAATGTTTTTACATAAAAGTCTGTCGTGGTGATAGACACTTTCAGGGATGTCGTTTTGCTTATCGTCTTTCGAAAAATATGCAAGGCACACCACTTAAAGCCTTTGCACGTTTTCAAGTTCCTCGCTGAACGAGTGGTTTTCGCGGTAGGTGGTCCGAAGTTCGAATCCCGGCTCGGCCAACGCGGAATCAGAGGAATTTATTTCTGGTGATAGAAATTCATTTCTCGACATAGTGTGCTTCGGATCCCACAATAAGCTGTAGGTCCTGTTGCTAGGTGACCAATTAGTTCCTAGCCACGTAAAAATATCTAATCCTTCGGGCCACCCCTAGGAGAGCTGTTAATCAGCTCAGTGGTCTGGTAAAACTAAGATATACTTAACTTTTCACGTGTTTCAAAACGTGGAATCGACTTGACTCATTTCATAGCATTGCTGCGCAATACGTCCTAAAGATTAAAATCTAATCATCTCAGCACCTCACCCTCTCCGCCGTTTTCCAATAACGTGCTCATCTCTTAATTACTTCATTTCTATTCACAATTACTCTCGAGAATACCCTCAAGGCTCCTGGGAATAATGTTATGCCACGCCAATTTCCACATTCCCCGAGGCTGGCTTTCGTGGGTGGAATTATTTCCTCGTTTCTGTTCTCCGGGTTACGCGTTATTTTGCATATATAATTATTATAAATAAATATAATAATATATATATATATAATAATATATATATATATATATATATATATATATATATATATATATATATATATATATATATCACCTCAGATCTTTTCCTTCAATAGGTAGTGCTCCAAAAGATGTTAGCCCTCCAGTTGTAAGCTGTTGTTAATGGGATGAGGCTGCTAGCCCCATGACCTCTTCCACCTTGGTTTTCACCTATGGCAATATACCAGGTACAAGAAACCCATTTCACTGCTTGGGTCAATAGCAGTACATTTGAATTTAACGGCAAAATTTATGATAGTTTGCACATTCAGGAATCAACCCTTGGTCTTCTCGCAAGCAAGTTGATCACAGCCAGTACAGGACTAGTTATTTATTTTAAGGCAGCAGTTTTAAAGTTTTTTTGATGGTCAAAACAAAGTTTTGAAAGCGTTCGACCATGCGTAGTGTTCTCCAAAACCCATCGGTTTTCTATATGTTGGCCATCTCAGCTTGGTGGCAATTGATAGTTTTGGATATACTACCACATTTTTTGGTGTTTATTTTGGCCTGGTTGCAGAATTCTTTCATATCTTTCCTAATCATTTCCTCTAAGATATCGGTTGGTTATCAATTACTTGTCAAAAACTGTTTGACATGTTCCAGTTCTGCATGGATAGTATTCCAGGCACCACAGTGAGAGAAACCTTTCATTGTATAGGCAGTAGTGTCAAATTTCTTATTGTCAGTCCGGACACTGCACATGAATTAAGGTCGTCAACATTGAAGTTATGTGAGGGCTGGTGTGGTCTAATATGTTACTTTTTCTCATCGAGAGTGTCAAGGAAAGGAAGGGTTTTGTCTTGTTGGTCTCATTTGCTAAGTTGAGACCCGAATTTAGTTTTCAGAGTGTGGCAAGCTTTTCAGTTCTTCAGCTGTTTCGTTGTGAATGAAGATGTCATTGTTTCTTACATAGATTCTTGGTTCCTATTAGATGCTGGAGGTCTCTTGTCTTTCGCACATAGGTAATAAGATCATTACTAGCACAAATTCAAATGCAGTTTGCCCTAATGATAGGAAGCAGTTACCTTTAAGAGAATTATCACCCATGGAGTACAACCAAAGGTACCATAAAGGGTATCTCTGAGCCTGCTATTGTACCTTACCTTGTAACCACCTTTTTTATAAGGAGCAGCAGCGACCCTCAAGAGAGCCAAGGAAGCGACCATGGAACAATAGACCCACAAGACAAAATTTACTCTAGATGACCCAAAGGTATCATTCTCCCCTTCAGCAGAAGAATATTCCATTGTAAGCCGTCGTGACTCAAATTCGTTAAGAAAGTCGAGTTTCTTTATTGATTTTCATACTGAACGCTTATTTGTAGTTTAAATTCTACCATTGTTTATTTAGGCTGTACTGACTGCAAGTAAAGCAGTGCAGTTTCTTTGTAGATTTGGTATTGTGGTGATAGCCAAGAGTTAACAGCTGAAATAGTTGTCATTAAAAGAATATTCAGTATACTTTTAAGAGACACACACACACACACACACACACACACACATATATATATATATATATATAATATAAATATATATATATATAATATAGTATATATCTATATCTATATCTGTGTGTGTGTGTTCCGCGATATATGTTGAAAACATTTTTTTATAATCTATGCTTTATGCAAGACTCTTGTTACCTTTTTATTTTTCTTTCTCTTTTACTATTAATGCTGAGAGAGAGAGAGAGAGAGAGAGAGAGAGAGAGAGAGAATGTATAAAGGTATGTAGTTTGTATTGCTGAAGTATATAAACTTAATGCGTCATCCGAGCAATAATTTCTCAATTGAAGCTTGAAACGGATTCATGTTTTATTAAAAATATGCCAAAGGCGGCATCGCCTGAAGACGGAATCTAGCACCCTTTAGTATGCTGCCACCTACGCGCGCAGAGTAGCCTAAATTATTGGCAATATTAAATTCGTGCCTTTGGTGATTGCGTGCCTTATCGAGTGAGTGACTCTGAGTATCACCAGTATCGAAAAACATCATCACAAATTGCGAAGTGTGACGAAAAGACCTTGTGAGTAAAAGTGATCCCGTGACGTCAGCTGTAATTCCAGTTGAGGGGAATTCTGAAATGGAAAGGTCTATGAATTTGAGATTTAGCGTCTGTGAATTTATTACCAAGCGATTCTGATGTGTATATATATATATATATATATATATATATATAGAATATATATAAGTTTTTCATATATATATACTATGTATATTTGTATAAATTTGATATATATATATGCACATATATATATATATGGGTGGGACTGATGATTTATTTACTTGTTTGTTGTTTAAGATTAAGCTGGCTTTATGCCAGCACGGGCTCTTGCTCAAAAGCAGCCCGTAGAAATTTATTTACAGACAAACTGGGTTGACATAGACAAGTGCGGACGGATAAGTAGTGCAGTCTCGCACCGAACAGCGAACAGAAATGACTCTGAGACAGTAAATTTGTGTTTTCTTACAGACATACATTTAGATATATTAAGGCGTATAAATTATGGAATTACATGTGTTATACATCGGCGGAAAGGCCGCGGAACGCTCTATCGGAGGGAAGTAAGAACAACGCGACTTGATGATTGGGTTCGATGAAAATAAGGAAAAAGCGTTGTCCTTACACTGGTCTTGTGATTCTTAACACATATTTTTAATAAAGCTGCTATCTCCATGCTCTTCTCCACACTAGCTGGTAGAGAAATGCCTGTCACTCACTGCAGTCAACTGGCCACCAGAACAATAGTGCAACATAGGTCTGACAGGACCGTCCCAAGTCTTTCAGTAACAGAAACCAAACTTTCTTTTGAACCGCGACGGACAAGGAATAAAAATGAGATGTGACTGATAGCTGACTTTGATGGAGGGTTACATAACTGTTTCATAACGAACTTGGTGCGTACACACACACACACACACCTTAGTACCAGTTGAAATCTGTACTATTCTTACCCTATCAATGCATCTATTATCTGTTTCATCGTGTTAATTTTAATTTCTAAATTAAATTAATAACTTCAGGTTTTCACTGTAATATCAGGTTTATCAAGTTTTAACTTGGTCGAAAATAATGAATGAAGCCGATTGTAACCGAAGAGTGTTATTGTTAACTTTATTCTGAGACACTATAGCTGGTTCACTTAAGGTAGATTCTTGGAAGAGCCCTATTCTTACGAGACGTTTGCTTGGCGGCCGCTGATTGGCTGGTACCGGGAGGTAGGCAGCTCCCAGCCAATCAGAGGCCGCCAAACTAACGTCTCGTAGGCATAGGGCTCATCCAAGAATCTACCTTAAGTGAATCAGTTATAGTACATTTAGTTAGTTATACCTGTCCTTCCAAAGCGGTATGAAACTTATTATTATTATTATTTTTTTTTTTTTTTACCGTCCCGTGCCGATTTCTTTTAAGCTTGCATTATTTACTCATATCTTATTTTCATAACTTAAAGAACATTATGGTCACTCGTACCCTCTAATACCCTTGCAAAATGAGCCTTTTACGATGGTTTACATAGTAAAAAGAGTCGTTTTCTTTGAGTGTACATAGTAGCCAATGTAAAGAAAACGCATTTTCTCCGAATGGTAAACAATAATATTAGTGGTCAACAGTTGATTCTCAAGGTAGTGCAACTGCCAGTTAGGATCTTTCGATGTAGCATGAACCTGAACCTCATGGAAACCCTTAGTAACTAGCATAACCGTAGAAAAAATAAACTCTGGCTTTATAGTCACATT
Source organism: Macrobrachium nipponense (assembly GCF_015104395.2). Taxonomy (NCBI): domain Eukaryota; kingdom Metazoa; phylum Arthropoda; class Malacostraca; order Decapoda; family Palaemonidae; genus Macrobrachium; species Macrobrachium nipponense. The sequence goes on from NC_061108.1 coordinate 33,547,864, forward strand.
CGAAAACTTGTGTTTTTTTATACACTAAAATTGATCGAGTCTAAACTGCCTGTCACGTAGCAAAAGGACAGATAACCCAGTTGTTACAGCGTGAAGGCAACATTGCTTCTTCAAGTTCCCTGTTAATAAAGATTTGATGCAGTGTTAAGAGGGTCCATTATTATTATTGTTGTTGTTGTTGTTGTTGTTGTTCATAAAAATCTTATACGTATGAGTATCTTATATGTATACGTATTTGCTCTTTACCACGATCCAAATATCAATAATTCTGTAGATGCCTGTCTCTTGGAGAGGATTAGTATGGCTTAGAAACAGCATTCAAAATCTTCATTCGTTATTTGAGGAGACTGATGCAATGCACAGTGAGTGGCTAAATTCAAATTTCACAGATCAACATGGCCAGTTTGCTCTTGAGCTCCGTGTATCCTCCGATTTTGTCCCGCTAATTGAGGAACACACCCTCATTTCTGGTGATAGATTAGACCCCATATTCACAGATGTTCCAGCCATTGTCAAGTCCGAGGTATGTGAACATATGGGCACTTTTAATCACTGCGCCATTGAGATGGACATATCTGTCAACCAGTACATTCCTAATTCTACCAATGGAAAAGCGGTCTAGCTAAAATCCAGAGCCAATTAGGATCGTATTATTGAAGCTTGTCAGGCACTTAATATTTCAGATGATATATTAGATCCTGATCCCAAGAAGAAGGCAAATGAAATGATGGTGGCTATTTTAATAAGATAATGTCCATAGAAAAGTCATAAAATTAAGGACATGGTTTGATGATACACGTAGACGAGCCTACCATGACGAACAGACCTAATTCAGCGCATGGGGACGAAATCGTTCAAATGAAAATTACTCCATTTTTGTTGAGTCTCGTCATGCTGCGAATAGAACTACCATAAAGCCGAGAAATATTACAATATTCTTTGAAGAGGAAACTTGAAGGAATTACTCTTCCTCATCTGTGAACGGCCAAATTGTACATCTCTCGTGAGTCAAAGTCACCATCCATTTCACCACTAATAGATGATGGTAGATTGGTTACTGGCTCTAGGGAAAATGCTGAACTGCGTCATCGGGGTTTTGAAGCTAAGCAATCGGTTGAGGATGTCCCTCTCCCTGATACTAGTTGCTGTGGACGGCTATTTAGTGAACAAAGAACTCTTTTTGTCCGGAGTTACACAGGGTAGTGTTCTTGGTCCACTGTTATTTTTATTGGCCTGGAAAACAAAATTGCTCAGTATGCCGATGATACAACACTTGTGGGTGTAGTAAAGTTTCTACATATGAGAAATGAAGCTGCTTTCAACCTCAGTTGGGACATGGACCGGTCAGGGAATTGTGTAGTCGATGGGGTACGAGGCTGAACTCTAGTAAAACTAAAACGCTATTGATTAACAGATCTCGTACAGATTTCCCACCCCATCCTACCCCTTAGGTGGATGGAACTGTGAATGAGTCTGAAGCTTTAACTATTCTAGGTGTAACTTTTGACTCGCATCTCACTTTTGAGAAACATCTAATAAATGTTTTAGCAAATGCCGCTCGAAAGTTAAGCATTGTTCGCAAGGCCTCATAATATTTATAACGGTGATAAAATCAGTGCAACCTGTTTTAGGTCGTTTGTGCTTCCTTTACTAGAATACTGTTCTCCGGTGTGGATGTCTGCTTCTGCCAGAGATTTATCTCTTTTAGATAGAGCAGTTCGTGGTGATAGTTTTATGCCCTAATAGCAGATATGACTTGGACCATCGATGGATGGTCTCTTGTTTGTCACTTTTTTATAAGTTGCATTTCAACAGAGATCTTTCACATTGACAGTTGATCCATGATTTGCCCTTACCTGCCGAGAGCAACCAATTTCGATGAATAGAGTACCAGTATGCGTAAAATGTACCTCACTGTCGAACTTCTCAGTTTCAGAGGTCCTTTATTCCTCAAACTGTTGGACTGTGGAACAACCACCCTGAGGATGTCTTGCAACTAGAACTTCATAAGTTCAAGTGAAGATGCAATGCATTACTACCCTACCCTAATACTATTCTCCTTATTTAATACATTTTTATCTATTTACTATTTTATTGTTTTTTTTCTTCTTTTTAATAAGTTGGATTTTTTTTATGTATTTCCCATTACCTCCTCTTACCTCTTCCTAATGAACACCATAATCTTTGGAAACATGATTTCAAATTAATGGCTCCTTTTGGCTTGTTCTGTATGAATAGGTTTCGTCTTCTGAATAATAATAATAATGATAATAATAATATTAAAAATAGCATGATTCACTAAAACGGTGAAGGAATCCACAGTGGCCTAAGTGTCAATATATAATAGAAATATACGTACAAACGAGAGCTTTCGAGAACCTGCTGGATTTCTCCACCATTATTATCATCATTTTTCTGCAAACTTCTTCAGACGGTAATGTAAAAAAATGTAAAAGAACCGAGTAAGTGAGTAACATTGGATTTATGACTTGCCATTAACAAACGTTGACTAAATTTATTGATGATGTACCATCGAGAATTTATTGATGGACCATCGACATTTTCAACAAGATATAATCTTGGCTTCTGGTCATGTTTAGAAAATATCTGTAATGTTTAAATGTTTTGATTTTATGTTCTCTTGTTTTAGATTTATTTATCTTTTCCGTTCCTCGGAAAGATTATATAATAATGTATCTTATGTGTAACTGGTTAACTGAAGCTTTTGAGGTCGTTTGTAACTTCTGTGTAAGACTGAAAAGGCGTTCTGTTTTGTTCCTTTTAAAAGGAATGTGCTTTGCTTTATTTATTTATCTTTTCATCTTTACTTCTTTCAAATAGAATAAACTTGTCATTTGTATTGAGGTACTCATTTACATATATAGATGATTTTCTAACCGATGTGCGCCCCGTATTCACCAGCAAATCCAGGTGGAAAGCTTTTATATCCGAGGACTGGGGAATCGTGACTTTGAATGCAAGTCGGGTTAAATGAGTGTTGACCTGGATAGTGGCGTGTTGGAACACTTGTTTAGAAGACAGACTCCTTTTTTAATCCCTTTTATTTTAGTTCTTTCTTTATGATGGTCCGCTTAAATCAGATCTACTTCACTTGTAGGAGGGCCCTCGTTGTCTGCAACAGCAGTTTGAATTAGACTCGATTTATAGAAGCGGATGTGTTTGGAAGAAATGGGTTCACTCTGTTGTTGACCAATCTTTTCACGAATGCTGCCAGTGCATGTTTATATAAGGCCATTGTCATCGAATAATAATAGTAATGATAACTATAAATACCACCCAGTCGAATTGAAGGACTGATAGACGAAAAAAATATATATAATAACATAAGGATACTACTGGCCGCTGGTCGGATTCAGACTCCAAAATACCAGCCTAGCAGCCTTCTAAGAGAAAGTGATAATAATGATAGGGATTCCCTGTTAAGTGACGCCAGTCCAAATTTCTCTCTCTCTCTCTCTCTCTCTCTCTCTCTTCTCTCTCTCTCTCTCTCTCTCTCTCTCTGGGGAGACGAAGGTGTTCATATCAGCCTGCGTTGCAAAGTCTCCACATGCCTGCAGGTACAATAGATAAACTTTTAGTATTTACTCATAAACACACACAACATTTATATATATATATATATATATATATATATATATATATATATATTATATACATACACATACATACATATATATATATATATATATATATATATACACACACATACACACATATAAAATATATAATATATATACATACATACATTGATACATACATACATCCATACAAATATAAAACGAGAATATGAGAAAATTATCCTACCAGCCAACGTTGCAATGTCTCCAGGTGTCTGTACAGAGGTACAGTGGGTATTTTCGTATTTGCAGATATAGTCACCATCGTCGCATCCATCGCTGTCCTTGTCAGCGGCTCTGGGGATGGAACCCACGTGGTGTCGGCCGTCCGCGGCCTCCGGTTCTTCCAGATCCTCCGGATGGTCCGTATGGACAGAAGGGGAGGCACGTGGAAACTTCTGGGTTCCGTCGTTTACGCCCACAGACAGGTAAGGAGGGCGGCGGTGGTTTTTCTTAGAATGCTCTCTCTCTCTCTCTCTCTCTCTCTCTCTCTCTCTCTCTCTCTCTCTCTCTCTCTCTCAGGTAAGGACAGCGCTTTCCTTAGTGAAATTTTTGGTCAGTTCTCTCTCTCTCTCTCTCTCTCTCTCTCTCTCTCTCTCTCAGGTAAGGGTAGTGCATTCCTTAATTAAGTTTTTGGTCAGTTCTCTCTCTCTCTCTCTCTCTCTCTCTCTCTCTCTCTCTCTCTCTCTCTCTCTCAGGTAAGGGCAATGCATTCCTTAATTAAATTTTTGGTCAGTTCTCTCTCTCTCTCTCTTTCTCTCTCTCTCTCTCTCTCAGGTTAGGATAGTGCATTCCTTAGTGTAATATTTGGTCAGTTCTCTCTCTCTCTCTCTCTCTCTCTCTCTCTCTCTCTCTCTCTCTCTCTCAGGTAAGGACAGTGCTTTCCTTAGTGAAATTTTTGGTCAGTTCTCTCTCTCTCTCTCTCTCTCTCTCTCTCTCTCTCTCTCTCTCTCTCTCTCTCTCTCTCTCAGGTAAGGGTAGTGCATTCCTTAATTAAATTTTTGGTCAGTTCTCTCTCTCTCTCTCTCTCTCTCTCTCTCTCTCTCTCTCTCTCTCTCTCTCTCTCTCTCTCACACACACACACACACACACACAGCAGGTAAGGACGGTGCTTTCCTTAATTAGATTTGAGGTCAGTTCTCTCTCTCTCTCTCTCTCTCTCTCTCTCTCTCTCTCTCTCTCTCTCTCTCTCAGGTAAGGATAGTGCATTCCTTAGTGTAATATTTGGTCAGCTCTCTCTCTCTCTCTCTCTCGTCTCTCTCTCTCTCTCTCTCTCTCTCTCTCAGGTAAGGATAGTGCATTCCTTAGTGTAATATTTGGTCAGCTCTCTCTCTCTCTCTCTCTCTCTCAAAGACCACAGTTAGAATTTAATTTTGAAGTTATGAAAAGAATATGTGCTGTAGTAACACATAATGATAAGTTTTTTCCCATAAATTACATTAAATATTTATTATGACCTATGATTTGTTAATTCATTTAGCCTGAGACTTTGATGTTTATTGCCGTGTACGATATTTTATTTTAGTTTAATATATATATATATATTATCATATTAATTATATTATATATATAATATATATAGATATATATAATTATATATATAGATATATAAATTACATATATTTATTTATTATGACCTATGATTTAATTCATTTAGCCTGAGACTTATGTATTTATGCCATGTCGATATTTTATTTTGTTTTATATATATATATATTATATATATATTATTATATATATATATATATATATATATATATATATATATATATATATAATATATATATACATATATTATTATATATATATATATATATATATATATATTATATATATATTGCATTTTTTTCATTTCCTTGTTTTCATATCGTCTCACAACCATTTTTTTCTATTTTAGACTCAAGTATTAAACATTAATTATGTCCTTTTAAAATAAGAAGGGATCATGTTGCACGTGTTCTTAACTTTGTCATTTTAAAACAAGTCTGATCGATAAACTGTAGTACTTCGTAACGGAATTTATCTGAAAGAATGAAAGAATGTTATACTACAACCCGGTCGCATATTCCCGAACTGTAACAGAGTACCAAATCATCCATGAAAAAGCGGGACGCCACATCTTAAAATCTAACTATAGAATTTTCTTGAAAATAATCTCATTATGTTTCCCACACCCAAATTGCTCAGTACTTGCTTGTTGCCCCAATCTAACTCAACTTAACCTAACCTATGGTCATGGCAAAAAAAAAACAAAGCTGGGTTGTTTCAGTACATCTCGGGAATTTGCAGCCGGTCATGTATATTACCGGTTTGTAACTGAACATTTGTGCTATTGTAGCAAAACTATTGTAAAATCAATGAACTGGATATAATTATAGGAAATATTCATACAAACCAGAATGTTTGGTAAATGCTGAAACCTAACCAAACATGTATTTTAATCGGCGAAATAACTTCAGTTATCAAGCATGATGACGTTTATGCAAATTCATCAGTTATTATGCATTATTCTGATTTGTTCATATTCTCCCCATCAAATGTCATTCGGGTTCGACGTGGAAGAGGTTTTGTTTTCATTCCGTCGCTCTCTCGTAATTCCCCAGCAAGATCCTCTCCCGCCTGGAACATTTAATCCTTTTATGGAAAGAAGATCCTGCAAGGCCTTTAGAGAAAGTCTGGTTTCATTTCGAAACTTTTATTTTCTCGGAGGATTGTTTGTGCAGGCATCTGTCTGTATGAGTGTGTGAGCGATAAAAGGGAGAGGGAAAGAAAGAGAAAGACTTGATAGGATCATGGCTGATGTTCTGTTATAATCTCTTTTCGCAGGAACTACTCACAACCGTGTACATAGGATTTCTTGGGTTGATCTTCTCTTCTTTCCTTATCTACCTCGTTGAAAAAGACAACAATGAAAACTTCAAGCATTTTCCGGATGCCCTCTGGTGGGGCGTTGTAAGTATTCTTCTCGTTTTCTGTTATAGGCATCAAGTTTATATATATCATATATACAATTTTATATATATATATATAGAGATATATATCTAATATTATAATTGATAATATATATATATATATATATAATATATATATATACACACACATACATATATATATTCATATATATATATATATATATAATATATATATATATATATATATGTACATATACATATACAATATACATATCTATATATATATATATATAATATATATATATATATGATATATATATATTATATAGATATTATATGATACATATACATATACATATATATATTCATATACATATATATATTCATATATATATATATACTATATATATATACATATATATATATATATATATATATATATATATATATATATATATATAGAGGCTAAAGAACCTTTTTCACGTTTGTAACTTATTCAGGTTTTGGTTTGCAGGTGTTTTACCTTGTCACTAAAAGTATTTTTGCCTCCTCAATATAATATTAGCTGAAAATGTTTATTAGATCATTCATTCAAAACACGTTTTACTAGAAAGAAATAAACAGAACGATATGCTTCTGCCATTTACATATATGATCCATTCAATGTAAATCTTCTTATAACTTCTCTGATCATTCTACGCTTCCCCCTCAGACCTGAATAGCCTCGTATGTAAAATGAAACATTTAAAGTATTACTATCACTTTAAAACTTAGCTAGCTTTTTTTTTTGTATTCTTTGTCATTTTCTGATGGTCTGAAGATTGAAGATTGCAAAAGCTAAGGTTGCAGTATGTGATTTGTCTTGTTGAGAATGTGATAAATATGAAAGAGGAAAGAAGCGTAAACAGAAAAAACGAACACTATGAAAGAGTGAAAGTATATAGTATGACAACTTAGTATATAAAATTACGGTGTTTTAATTATCCTCGTGAGTCCATCAGAGTACTTCAGTAGTAAGTGTCCTAGACTTGATTGAGTGAACTAAGGGTCATAGTCTGTCTGTCACGTTAGGAGCCTTGAAATGCTAAGAAATTCTACATGTTCTATTGAATCAAAAGTGAATCAGTTTCCTCTGCAGGCCTTTGGTCTGGGAGTGAATTATCCAACATCCCCAAAACAAACTCAATTTAGTAAAGTACAGATTACTTGTAAGTGTTTAAACAGGTAGATGCATTTGATGGCATTTTCCGTACATTTTTTTTATCACTATTTTTCTTACATGTCAGTGCTTCATAGGAGCAGTTCTTTTCGTTCAAAATACTTTTTTGTCTTAAAGGCAATATTTTCTTTAGATATGAAATATATTTGATTTTATTGTCATTGTAATTTCCTCCTGTTGGCATAGGCTATTTGTATATTTAACAGTTTTCTCCAGTATTTTAGTTTATGAAGTTGTTGATGTTATTGTATTTATGACTACTCGTAGTGCTTCTGTCACAAGTACGAAATATATAACTGGATTGAAAAGTCTCAAATATGAGCTTCAGTTATCATGAAAAGGCAGGTTTATTATAAAGTATAAAAATCAACCTCTCAGTTCAGCATGAAGCATAACTTTGCTACAAAAATACTATATTGGGTATATATACTTTCGTGAATTCTTATCTTACTGTCTCCTACTAAGTCAAAAGTCATGATTCTGATGCCGTATTGTTGCCAGGGATAAAGGTGTCGAGTCTCCGACTGATTGTGACAAATAGATCCTGGACTGAATGCTGTATTTTGAAACAATAAAACTAGCTTTTGCTGTATGCGCCAAAGCCTTCTTCAGCCGTTCAGAATATAGTTGGTCGTTATTGAGGCTTTGGAAGACCTGTAGCAGGTAGTAATGCCATTGCCTGCGTTATCAACGAACCGAGCTTCTCTGCTTAACTTTTCATAATAAAAAAACAGTGGCGGATGTAAGGGGGTTGTCCACCTGGTCACGTGTCTCCCCCCCCCCCCCCCGTGAATATGAAATAGAGCATTGTTTTCTTTCAATAAATCATTATCAGTAGCATCATTATCAGTAGCAAACATTTGCTTAGTTAATGATTATTTCAACAAGAACAACTATTACTACTACTGTGTGTACTTATATGTTTGCATACATATATAAATATTGATATATATTTACCATTTAAATTTTATATATATATATATATGATAATCCAAATTTCCTCGCCAACCCCCCCTTACCCTTCTTGAAAGATTTCTAGATCCGCCACTGTGAGCAAGTGTTATGAACTTCTTGCTCCGGAATGTAAAACTGTTCTCTGGCCTTATGCAGGCCTCTTCTATGAAATGTGATTTTATGAAATGAGATTCCATGAAATGAGATGGGCAACGCAGTTTACATAAGGATCTGAGCCACAGACCTTTAGGGCTTTGACGGCCATGGTAACAGTTAATGTACAAAACAATTAGATTTCCTTTGATTAGGATAATCTTTACTTTTGTCATTCGGATGCGCTTGGAATGTAATTCCGCCCTTATTGCTTTAATAACATCAGTGTCTTTTTTTTATTGCGTAGATACTTGAATGCATTCGTACCAAGAATACATTTTCATAGAATTCTTAAGATTGTCCGCTGAGTATTGTAATGAGAGTAGAATTGGAGAACTAGTATTAGCAGTTCAAAAAAGGCTTCGTACTGAAATGAGAATATCTACTAAAAGAACCTTAGCAGTTACGAGTCTGAAAGTGCGGTTACGTCGACTCCTACAGCTGTGTCATTGAAGGTTTTGTGAATTAACTGCTGCCTAGTTCAAGCCAGTTGCCTCTTTGCCTATCATATATAATGTTAATTGTGGATCTAAATGAGTTCTTTCGCTGTATAGAATAGTGTTTCAAAGATTTGTATTGCTGTTTTGATTTCCCTTTCAGATTACGCTGTGTACTGTAGGGTACGGTGATGCTGTACCAAACACTTGGGGTGGCAAGATGATCGCATCGGGCTGCGCACTTCTCGGTATTTCCTTCTTCGCCCTGCCAGCTGTAAGCTTTCTTGCTTTCTTTTTATTTTTTTAAGTAACCTTTATAAAGATTTTTTCAAGTTGCATTTATAAAGTGCGTTGTTTGTGTGTTATACTCTACAGAAATGATCCAAGATATTTCATGCCACTTTGTCTCATTCCACAAAAGGTTTGACATTTTCATCTGGTGATCAACATTATCCACTTCATCTCTTTAGAGTACCCGTAACGCTCTCGTTTCGTGCTTTTATGCATTTTAGGTACATTCAGTGTTATGATACTTTTAACTTAAAATGTGTTCCATCGGTTTTAGTAAGAGTGAACATTGTAATGAATGCTCCTCTGCACACTCGAAGTTGGTACCTAATACTGCAACACTGAAAGATTACGGAAGATCTGCAGAACACAGTTTTGTCATGATGTCGGTGAAATGTTTCAGTAGCAAGATAAGAGGATGAAATTGTCTTTTATACAATTAAGCGATAAGTAAATTTTTTCTCATGAGAGCTCTTTAAGAGCACGAGTATTCAAGATAGCATTGTATCTCTTTTAGACCTTTGAACTTTAAGTCCCTACCATTGGCCAGACGACTGATTTACTGTTGAATTGAAAGGGAGCGTAAGACCTCTTGACCTTGGTGCCTGGTGTCATGCTGAATATGGATGCTGACCGTGCAAAATGAGTAGCATACTCTAACTAGAAGCGCGAGGTACTATTTCACTTTCAATATTCTAGAATACTACGGAATGGAAAGATGTAAATTTAGAATAGGTCTTTTTAAGTAATAAATATGCGGACGGGTCCTTCACATTTTCAACTTCTGGTTTCTGATTCAAATAGTACAGTAGAAACATCTTATATCAATTTTAAATACAGTTCATTTATTTAATAGTTTTGTACAGAATCCCATCATTTAAAGTTATCTATTTACTCTAAACGAGAGTAAGTCAAAGGTGAATGCACTGTGGTTTTTGAGTTAAGGTCTTGGATCCGATCATGTTGAATTGCCCTAGAACTCCATCTATTTCCGCCAGCCAGTCATTTGAGGAACTGCCTCTTTTCTACAATGAAAACTGTTAGTTATCAGTTTAATAGGTAACGCATCTGGATAAATATAAAAAGCTTGATAAAATATTCCTAAGCCACTTCAGGAATAAAGAATTGGTGGTAGGGTATTGTCATCATATGATAAATATTACTCAGATTTCATCTTCATCGATGGACAATAAGAACTGATCTTGGAAATGTGAATATGTTTTCCTCGAAGTCTATCGTAGTTGTTGTATGTTGTTTGGTATAGTTGGATTAATGAGCCAGGATGAGTTACTTAGTTACAGGTGAAGTTTGTTGACCACGAGCGAGGACCCTCCTAAGGCAAACCTTAGATTATATAGAACTGTTATGAACTTCTGGAGCCTTACATGGTAGCGCCTGTAGCCCATTATTCAAGAGTTCTATTTCGGCAGGGTATACACCAAGACCATGCATACTTCATATTGTGTCAGTCAGTCTCTGAAAGAGGCCTACCCTCCCTTCCTGTGGTATATCTTTTGAAAGTATAATCTATGGGCTTTCTGTAGTACAGGCTTTTAAGTACATCCTGTACCCAGTTCAGTGCCACCAACAAAGAATAGCATAGGCTTCTAAGGAATTTCAAGGGCGGCCTCTCGAACAACACAGATGATATTTCACATGATTCGTTTGAGGGGCCGTAGTAGGTTCCCTTCACGGATTCTTTGGCTGGTGGCTTCATTGTTGGTTTGATTCTGTGATAGTTTATAAGAAGGTTACATCTTTAGAAAACATTTTTACACCCAAAAGTTTGTGAGTCAATAGGTTTTCTTGTGGTAATAGTAGCTGTCTTGCTCTTGATCTATAAATCTGTTGTCAGTGCCCTGTGTGTTTGTAAAAATAGTTCAAGAAAACATTAAATAATCAGCCACACATATGTTAAACAGTGTTTCCTCTGTTCGTGAATATTTAGGGGAAGATATATTCCAGTGAAATGGTTCTGTTTTGTGACAGAATTTAAATGCATTTCCTATACCAATGTCTCGTTGTAACCTCATTTGAAAATAAGAGTTTTGTTAGGTTTGATCTGTATTATGTTTATGATTTACAAAGGTAAGACATATATTTCACTCATTCTTTTTTTTAAGAAAATTTGTGGCTGATAACTTGTTTCATGAAAGCATTGGCGTCTTTGTTCAGCCATAATCATGACTGGTATGTTTCAGGGTATACTGGGATCAGGCTTCGCTCTAAAAGTCCAACAGCAGCAGCGACAAAAACACATGATACGCAGACGCCAGCCGGCAGCAACACTGATCCAGTGTCTCTGGCGTTGCTATGCGGCTGATGAGCATTCCATGTCCGTTGCTACCTGGAAGATTCACCAAGTCCCTCTCCCTTCGCCGCCATCGTAAGTTCAGAATCATGGCTCCCTTAAATTGGTATTCTAAGTTTTATCTAATCATAGGCCATCTATTTTTCTTCCTTGAGAGAAAGAATTGCTCTCATGGGGATTGGAGGGAATTCTACCTGTAGGTGTAGTTTTTCTTCTTTTCAGGTACGCTATTATTTATCGTTTTTTACTTTTGCCGCTTCGCTGTTTTCTACTTTATGTGTTTTATTTGTTTACAATAATTTAATTATGCTGCAACGGACTTTTAAGAGTTCGCTGGAGGCGGTCAAAGCTGAAATGATTTACAGTATGTTTATACTTCTTTCATGAGACCTGTGAAGATTTATTGTCGCTTGGACTATCTTGAAGTGTCCTAGAGATCAGCTAGGTCACATTGATGTTGATTCGGTTCTCTCTCTCTCTCTCTCTCTCTCTCTCTCTCTCTTCTCTCTCTCTCTCTCAACTTCATTCTAAAGTATGTACTGTGTTGTATACATGTGACAGTTTAATCTGAAAAGTATGCATGTACACAGTTTGCATCACTGCCTCTTGTGTAATTTTCCGAGCCGGTGTGCATGGATGTAGTCTGCTTGGTATTGTGTGTGTGTGTGTGTGAGAGAGAGAGTAATACTTAATTAAGTTCATTTTGAAACATAAGAATATATAGGGGGTATCTACTAAGGTTATCGAAGAAGTATGTATGTCCTTGTATAAAAGTGTTTGTGTGTAAATTTCTTTCATGAAGCAGTTTGTGCTGATCTCATTTATGGCCTTTTCCTTAAATATAATATTTTATAGATGGGCTGAACTTTATATATATATTTTTTATTTTGATTTGTAAATCAATTCAAAGGCAGATGCTCAACAGGACACTTACCAGATTTGCATTAATCAGAAGTGAAAGGTGATGTCCTCCCCAAGGTGTAATAATGGCTATTCACAGGAGCCTGGATTTTCAAAATTCTGTCCTGGTGGGGCGTTAAGTCAGCAGGTATCATATACATGATAATTGAAATACTAGTGAAACAGCTGTATGTTTAGAATTTTACTACAAAAGGTTCATCTCTCATGAAACCGAAATTAACGCTGAAACCTCAAAATCTGACCAACCTTCTTAGATGGCTAACTATTGCATGCCTGCTGTTCTGTCCTTAATTGTTGCTTCATGATATTTTTAGAACAATACAGTCATCCTGACATAGGAATGAAGCCCATGCTGCTGTGCCTTTTCAGCTCTCTCTCATGCTCACATGTTATATTTGTGTGTACAACATTGTGGTTGAACATAGAGAGTTTCTTCATTGTACAAAATACTCTTTTCTTTGGTTTTTTCATAGTAGCTGGGCATCTAAAGTACATTATTTTTTTATAGGATTGTAGTGATAATAATATCCTGATTAAGAATCTGCTGTTAATCATTTTTATCATTTTTCCTCTTGAATACTCTGCTAGCATTTTGCTTTTTTTATGTTTTGCTGGATTCTCAAGACTAATCCATCATCATAATAATTTGCATCTTTACCTATTTTGTTGTTACTACTTTTAGCCTTCGTAATGTATTTAAAGTTAGTGTGATCCTCAGAAGACTAAATTTACAGCTAAAACTTGAAAAAAAGGATAGATATTCAAAGAAAAACTACTGAACTAAAATTTTGCCATGTAGTCAGAGTAACAGGAATATCATCCTGTTACAGAATATATAAATATATCAACTGCAGGGGGTCTTGTAGACATCACTGTAAGCTACAAGATCAGTGAGAGTTTTTCGTATAATTCTTTTGTAATTACATATGTTCAGCTTATATATTTTCAATAATTAGTACAAGTAAACTATGAACAAAGCAAATGAAGGATATAATTTTTTGTCTTTTTTCATGTTTTCTATCAAAATGAATATTAATATACAAAATTCTCTAGAGTTTTTTTTCTTTTTGGCTAATTTTTTGAAAATGCTAAGTAAAAAATATATTAAGCCATTTTTCCCCTGCATCGTATATCCTCCAGGAGACAAATCAGGTAAATTAGCCTGCTTAGCTAATGCATAGCCTGTGTGTTAGTCTCACATTAGCTACTCAGTGTTAGGTGTTAGAAAGTGATGATGATTTGATTCTGTTCATCGTAGTGATTCTTTTGAGGTTTATTTATATGTCCTTCCTTGAGTAGATTATCGATTTGTCTATGATTTTTCATTTCGTTAGAATTGATGGAGAGCACATATTTGAACTGTAAATATATTGTAATTTAGTAGTGTGCTGTATATTTTCTCTTTTGCATATTTGACAGTAGTTTTTGATCCCTTTTTTCACCTCGAGTTTTTAACTAATTTTCTTAGAAATGAGTTTGCTTAGCTGAGAGAAAGATTGCCTTTGACATAAGCATCACACATGAAGTTGAAGTTTACAAGAAGACAATGGCAGACCTTTGTGAATTTGAAGTGTGACGGGGTTCCTGAAAAGACGTTATGCCTTGGATATCTTAGGGCAAAACATAGGAAATATTCTTTTGCCTGTAGAATTGTGCTTATGTGATTGGATGTAAACATTTCTGTAGAGTAGTTGGAGTGTTCGTGGAGTTGCCTTTCATGTGCTGTGTACTATAGTGAAGTTGAAAATAATGGATAGTAGGTAACCGTAAAAGAAAGTAGTTATTTTATTGATTAGAATAGAGACCAATTGTGAAATTGGATATTTGTAATGTCTTACTAGTGTTGATCTTGATGTTTTTGCAACAGTTTATAAGCTTTGTCATTCTAATGAACATAACTGTGGCAGGCATAAAGGATATTTTATCAACTTCATTTCCATTTTTCATGTTTGATCAGTGGAAATGGTTGTAGGATGAAGTGCCAGGGGGGAAAAAGAAATTGGAGTAGTATATATGTATATTATTTGGATGATTCCTCTGTATTGTGTACTGTGCAGTCATTGTTATCTTGTGTAAAGCAGCCAACTACCAGATCCCTATTTATGTACAACTCTACTATACCTATATCCAGATTTTCAATTTTACCAACCACAGGTAAGGTCTGAGCTTATATCGCTGGTCTCATATATGGAGAATATTTCAGTTCCGTTTTCCGCCGTAGTTCAAAATCATGGGTAGACGACAAAGATCTTTGTCAGAAAAATTCTGTAATCGCCAGGAATGATGTGTATATAAATGTAATCAGCTTGCACATTCCATCTGTATATGAACAAATCATGATCTCCTAAGCACCTTATATTTAAAGTGAATCATACCATATTTCTTGTCTTCTGAGTTTGGGCAGTTCACTGATTTAGAGCATTATTCATGTAAAGTAAAGGCTGTTAGCTCAAACCCCACCTGCACAAGATTAAATTTCAGGCTTAATGCTACATTTAAACGGGATTTGAGGTTGTTTGCTTTAATATATATATATATATATATATATATATATATATATATATATATATATATATATATATATATTGATACGTAATATATATATATAATATATATATATATATATATATATATATATATATATATATATATATATATTATGTATATATAAAAATATATATATATAATATATATATATATATATATATATATCTAATATATATATATATATATATATATATATATATATATATATATATATATATATATATATATAAATATATATATATATTATATATTTTAGGTATGCAGTATGTGTGTGTGACTGTGAAAGACAAATTCATATATAAACATGTTTTCAACCTTTCTTTGATCAGTCTTCAGAGGAAAAGTATTAAAAATTCTATCTCGAGTATAAATTCTCTTAACAGCTAATATCAAAGATATTTCATAATAGAGTCCGTTGTCAGCTTCTCTGTTAACAGTATTTATCTGAACGCCTGAACTTTGGGGGACTAAAGGTGAGTCCACACGGTCGAACAATGTCCGACGGACAAACATTGTTACCATATCATAGGCGAAGCAGGATGACATCATAAGCATTGAAACGTGGAAGTAGATCTGGCAACAAACAGTGGTACCAGATGAACTTGTATAACACTGTTTTTACTCTGCTCACAAGGCAAAGACTGGCAGACAATTGTTAATTGGTAATATTGTTTGTCCGTCGGACATTGTTCGAAAGTGTGGACGCACCTTATGGCTTCTTCTGGGAGCTACAGTTAATGGCCGTGTGACTTGACCTGATTCTCATCGTAGCTTCAAACATGGTTTGCATCGGCCTTGATTGAGATTCCTTGGTAACCTTCCTTGTATGCTGCATAATACCTTTCTGTCCATTTCCCTTTTCTAAATATTCCTTCTACATCACTGAGACTCTAACTCACTAGTGCAATATTTATTGAAAAATAATCCGATTGACAGACTGACTGTAATAAACGGGATTCTTTGCGGACATCTGCTTGATATTAAAGTCAAGGATCATTGACCGACCTGAGAGCTTTTGCAAGCACATTCATCCTGTTACTTGGTAGTCCTGCCTCCCTTCCCATCGCCAGGAAGCACTCGAAACTTAGGCATTGGAGGGTATTCTTCTTAGTCAAAGACTGCAGGAGGAAGGGTAAAATTTTGAGGGGGGTTGGAGAGAAGTAGATCTTCTTGCAGTGACAGTCATTCAGAGGAGGAGGAGAGGTTCGTAGGACAAAGGGGAAGGTGGTAGGGTAGGTTGTTGAGGTGTCGCCTGCTTGATTCCTGATTTCTTCTTGGAAGTTGGAGGGCGAGCTTCATCCGTGAAGTAGCCAGAAGGCGATGGTCGTTTCTTCCTATGACAAGTCATAGTTTATATTTCACTTTTCACAATGACAGACACTTCCAACCGTCGAGGATGAACCAAAAACAACTGCCAAAGAGCGAGTGATAAGGCCTTGGAACTGCCAAAAACAGTGCAGGGCAAAAACACTAACCACTGGGGGTCTGTGTTAGTTCACAGGCGGAAGCATACATATAATTTGATGCAAAAGATTCTGTTGAATATTACAAGTACATGATTGGATAGCTGGCACAGCAATCCATACAGTGGCGATAATAAATGGAATGTGACAATAATAATTATAGAGAAATATGTATAAAGTACATATAAGAGGAGTTATGCTTTCTCCAAGCACGTGTTCCTTTTGTCAGGTGAGTCGCGGAGAAGGTGCATCTTGGTTGTTGGTCTGCTGTCGGGCATACACGTGGCCGGTACAGGGACTCCCCACGCCCCCCCAATAAAGACCTCACAGCTGAAAATCATTTTGCTGGCAGCGTCAATGCTGTGTCATACAGACTTTCTCCCGCCTTGGTATTGGTGGTTAGTTAATGATGGATGCAATGGGACATCTTTGTTGCCTCAGTGATGGTACTTCTGCATGGCTGTGAGGAGATAATGTCCGCGCTTTTCGTAGAGTCGACGAGTAGGTTGTGTGCTGTTAGGACATCTGCCTCCAACAACGCTAGTTGTATTCTTTCTCATTGAAAGAAATCTCATCGAAAGAAATCTTTACCTCCTGCCTCTCATACATCTTAAACGTTTCTCTGCTGGCTTTGATGAGTGAAGGGTGGGAAGAGAGGTGTTGATTCGTTTGCACCGGCTATGCTGAAAGGATCTGCAAGCTTTGGAGTCTTTCTGGATTCCCTGGAAGAACTTTCGGTCACTGTCAGCAAGGTAGTGTGTGAGGAGTACCTTCCTCACAATTTCCAAGGATGACTCAGGTTGGCCACCCGAGGCAGATGGTGTGATGATTTGCCACTGATGCCTATAGGCGCGAAGGAGTTGCTCACCTCCTCTGGTTGCTCCCACGTTGTTTAGGAAATTCTTGGCTCTCAGGGCAGACGTTTTGCTGAAGGATGACATCGATTACTCCTTCAGTAGTCCACTCAAAGACATCATCCGGCTGGAACTCGAGGTAGGGCATCTGGAAAGGTCGTTTCAGCCCTGAAGAACCTTGCCACTGGGTCACGGGGCATGAACAGTGGTAGGCATATGGAGGAGGTGGCGTGGGAGAGGTCGGTCATCGCCAATGTAAGGAAGGCACTGAGTGAGGTGCTGAGTGCTTGCTGATTGGTTTAGTACTGATTTATGTACAGAGTATTCACAGAGATTGGCTGGTACAAGCCACAATATAGTTACTATTCTCTGACAAATCAAAACAGGCATTAAGTTTGTCCCTCTGTGTTTGTCCACAGACGAAAACATACATACAATTTGATACAGAAGATTCAGTTGATGATTACAAGTAGGCACATGATCAGAGAGCTGGTGGAGCAATCCATACAGTGGCAATAATAAATGAGATATGACAATAATAGTTACAGAGAAATAGTATGTATAAAATACATATAAGAGGAGTTATGCTTGGAGTGTTCTCTCGTTAGGTGAGTCACAGAGGAGAAAGTGCATCTTGGTCGTTGGTCCGCTGTTGGGCATGCACATGACCAGTACAGTATATCCCAAGCATGATGGAAAATGAAGAAAAAGGTGTTCTAACATCAGAGGAGTGATAGGCCTACCTCATTTTATGAGTAGCTTTTATGGAATATACCGATCCCATATCTGCTTCCTGGATAACCTATTAATCAGTGCTATAGCAACCGACTAGATTTTGATGTAACGAATTCTCTCCATCTCTTTTGCACATTCTACCTAATTTCCCATTTAGTCTAGGTCTACGTCTGTGCCCTTTTCCCAGGATTTTCTGGCCCTTCCTACTTGTCTCCGTTTTCCCATTCCTTATGCACTGGTTTTCTGACAGATTACTATAGTTAGCCCGGTCTTTTTCCTCCTGTCATCTTGAAGCTGGTAAAATATCTAGTACACTTATTTCTACTGCTGTATTGTTGTGAATGTATGCTAGGTTATCACTCTTTTTTTTTTTTTTCTTATCTTTACATCCGAAAGTTACTGCTAACTGTGTATTAACTTTTAATTGCTGAAAAGAGATGTTAAGAGAACTCGAGTCGTGCTGTTAAGAATTACAACAATTAAGTTTTGGTATTTATATCAGAATTCTAGTGGGTCTGGAAACTGATTCTCGTCCTTAGTTAAGTTTTTGTATATGAACTTTCGTCATATATATGTGAATTTAAGGATTAAACTAAAATTTGAAAGTAGAATGTATGTGTATATGTGCATATGTAAATGCTGAACATGTATTTATACGTATCATACTTATGCACGCAGGCACTTTGTTCGTTCAATGAAAGTTCTGTGTGTGTGTTTGTTGCCTGAGTGTTAAGTGTGTGCCATGACAATCATAAAAGCAGCCGAGTTGAAAAATTATAAAATGTGCTGCATACTTATTTGTTGCTTATTATAATTGTATTATCTTCTTTCAAATACCTGTTTAATCATTTTAGGTGAATATTTATGTTTGCATAAGCAGAACGCATGACTATTTTAGCAATCTGTTCCAGGTTTTTATATTATACATTCATAGCTGCACTTACTGTCTTACCTACAATTTTGTTATGAGCTTATGTTTTCCCCTTGTTCAACAGTCTTGAAAATGCCAAAGGCTTTTTTTTATTGCGTACTCTTATCTTGTGATATTAATTAGTGTAATCACAATTTGTTTTCATCTATCTGCTTTACAGTTTAGATTTATTTCCCAATGATAGCTTTCATCATGGAGTATTCCTGGGACAGATTGTAGAGCTTTCACGTGTGGAGGGAGGTATCCCTTCTCATATTTAGATATTGGATGTGTTTGAAGCAGATTCATTTTTCTTTGATCTGATATTTTTTCTAAATTCTTAAAAGTTGTCAATCAACTTTGGAAAGAATTTTATACATGGAAAAGTTTTAAGGCACTGAATGGGAGATTGGCTTCAGGATGTGTAAAGAATGAAATTGTCCCTTGTGGACAAGAGCTCTTCTGTTTAACGTTTCACCTTAATCAGGAAGGCAAAAATGAAAAGCCTTGCAGTTGTGAGTTAACTGAATATCGTACAGAAAACGTAGGAGTAGATTTTATTGTCCTGTATGTGCCTATTTTAAACCGCATTCAGTGTCTTTAAATAGTAGTCGGTAATGGAGCATAAATGAAATTGTCATACATAGCTCGGCAGCCATTTAAACAGCTTCTTGTCCAGATGCACTACTACACCTGGTGCTTTCTGATTAATGTTCTGATACATTTGTCAGGTGTGTATTTTATGTATAAATTGTAGTATAGAGTGTCTTCACGAAGAAAATGACATTGCTGAAATTGACAGTAGGATACATGTACCCTCAATCTCTGACTTGTTTATTTTATGGCCGTTTGTGTTTATTAAATACTTGTACTTGAACTGTTTATGAAGTATCACTAAGCACAAAGTAACTTCATTTACCAGTATGGTGATTTAAACATTTTTGCATGAATTTCAGCAGATTGAAATATTCGTCTTGTTCAAAGGATATTTTTTCGAGTAAGTTAAAAACAACGCAAACATCGGATAAACTCTAATTTCTCTGGTTAAGGTTAAATTTTTTTTGTCTGTGTATGTCCTGAAAACCGTGGAACATACTGCTATTTTGACATTGAATAAATGATATTTTTGTAATTCTTCTATTCAGATTAGTATTAATCAGAAAGTATGTAATGCATCTGTCATCAATATTCATTTATTTTGACTTTGAGATGTCCACAGCTTTATTGTGGAAGGGCTTTGTATGATAAGCAGCTGTATTGTAAATGAAGAATACGTTCGTGTTATGATTTGTTTTCAGTGTACTGCACATGTTCCCCATTTGTCACTGCTGTCCCTCACTGGAATTATTCTACTGTGTTATATGTTGCATATGCTGGAACATACTCTCGCTGCAAAATGCTGAATTGCTAGGGATTGACTATCCTCATCAATTCTAAACTAGGGGCGTTTTCTTGCTGTAGTTTAGCAGCACATCATTTTGTCAATTTATGGGACTATGAAACCTGCTTCAGGTTGGATCGCTGGTAAATTTGTGGTTCATTAATGAAGTGATCCTGAGTGAAATGTCTGGTTTCTATTGATGTTTCTGTGATTATGAACCCTTGTTCCTCATGAATAGGTTTCATCTTCCGAATAATAATAACAGCAATAATAATAATAATAATAATAATAATAATAATAATAATAATAATAATAATAATAATAATAATTATGGGCCTTGTAATATAATATTCAAATGCTGCATTTTTGTATATCCTTTATATAGTTTCTAATGCTGCAGTTTTCAAAATTATTTATATTTTCTGTTATTACGTTTCTTCGCTTATCTACAGTGATTCTCAAATTTAGGAGAAAAGATGGGCTACTTCTAATCCCAGGAGAAAATCTGATCAGTGACATTGGTTCTTTGATAACTTACCTGTGAAATTTGTCAAGTTAGTCAAATGTGTCCGATTTATTAATGTGATCTAAGGTTCATGGGGGTTGGTGGCCGGTGTAGGGGATTGATTATCAATAGTAGTTTTCGATTAATTTCTGAATCAGTTTTGACATACTGAGTACTGTGGAGTTTCGCTAATGTAGTTGAGTGGAACCAGTGATAGTGTCGCGGTATGCCAATCAGATGTCGCGGGTTTGCGTCTCCCCCAGGGCGATGAAAAATCACTGGCTCTGTATTATGATCAGTTACTGTGCAGTGTGGGTTCTGCAATGTGAGGTTGAAACCAACATGCTTTGGAAGCTTGAATTTCAAGTCAGTGGCCCCTGTGTGCTTGTTCCATGTGAATAGATTTCATCTACTGAAATCATAATGATAATAGACACTCAATTCAAGGTCGAATGAATATATACCTTTTATTGGATGCAGGTTTGTTTTTTACACTTTGAGTCAACATGGCTTTCTTATCTTTCCCGTATCATATCGTCAAAAATGTTAGGCAGAATTGCCCTCTCTCCATCATGGCTATTAATATGCCCAGATAGTGTTTAATCGGTTTTACTAGTCCTCTTTTGCTTAGGATTTCATGAACATCTCTCAGTTTTGTGCATTTTATCCAGGCTTCCTGCAATTCGATTGGTGCAAGAAAATCTTTTGTGATTGTTATGTTTGTACACCTAAGAATGCTTTGCACACTATGTTCCAGCATGATATAAAAGGAATCTTGAGCATTGCACATATAACATAATGATTTTTCCATGTTTTGGATCACTGTGGCAATGAGCCCTTTGTACGTTGCTAATATGCATTGCATTATTTTATAAAGTACTCACTTCATGAGCATTTCGTTCTTAGAATTTATTAAGAGAATCACCTTTGAGAGCTCCATTGTTCTTGGATAAGAATTTGTTTTGTATCGTCGAATATGCAGTGAACATTTTTTTCTTCTTGTATAATGTTAAAGCTCAGTGTCCAGTGTCACAGTTATGAAAAAAAATGAAATTGTATCGTATGAAATGCAACAAATCTTTCAGAGTTGATTTTCTTGAGAAATTCACGAGTAAATTACGTTGATAAATCTAAAAGTGATATCTATGTTATGAAGATTGAATTACAATTTCTTTGAAGTGAAGGACAGAAGAAAGATTTGAATTCATTAATATGGAAGAGTTCCCCATAAAATATTTGTGAAATATGCTTGCAACTACATTTCTTTCTCTTTCTCTCTCCTCTTCCTTTTTCCCTCCTCCTATTCCAATTCCATTCCAACCCGACCCTTTCCCTCTGTGTCGCGTCCCAACCTCTTCTCTAATGACATCAGCATCAAGATCGAGGAGAAGGAAAAGAACCCTAACACATCTTCAATGTAAGTACTTGTGTCCGCCCTCAACCTGTTGTATTGCTAGAGGATCGTGTAGTGTTACTATATCCTATTTGACTGACTAAGCTGTCAAGCATTTTCTCTTCCTACCAGAGTTTTCCGTGTAGTTCTCTTTTTGATGTGTGTTTTGTGCTGAATTCGTGTGCTTATATTTGAATATCGTGTTCCTTTTCTGATATATATACATATGTCTTTTTACTACATTTGCTCCTTACATGCAAGTTATATATTAACTTTGATCTATAGTAGAACTTGGTTATTTTGACTGTGATGATGCTTTTTACTATGTAGAATGAATATGGTTTAAGTTTACAGGTGAGAGAACAGATGCTGTGAACAGCACAGCATCGGTGCTCTTCATTAGCCGTCACTCAGAGTGGAGTAGTTTTATGCTTAGGACTTTTCCTCTTTTTATTTAGAGGAGAGTAAAGTTTGCTGAAGAATGATGTTTATTGGTCTCTTGACATTTATCACCTGAATTTAGATTGTTTGTACAATAATTTACCTTTTAAGTCTAGAGAGACATTTTTTTCATAGTTCATTTTGGCTGCTATTGTTGCACTCACATTTAATGTTAAATGTAATGATGCTCCAGCAAAGATTTTCTGCACATTTACGGTAAATTTCAAAGACTGAGGCAGCAAGTGCTCTGCTGCACTTGCCTAGTGTTTATCAAGGAAAGATGTAGTAACAGTTAGAAGCATAGATCCTAGTTTTACCTGTCGCTTTCTCTGCATCGTGTGTTGATGCTTAGATAGCTAATGAAGAATTTATATTAGGTATGCAGTTATGTTTATTCCATTTCATCTCTTTGCTGACAAGTTCTACACTATTGTCGGTTAAGTATAATATTTCTTTTGCATGAACATACATACATAAGGATGATTTTGGCTTTATTTATTTATTCTTTTTTTTTACCAGTGGAGAAATGTAATTTGTATGCCAAAGCTGTAATACTCGCTCCTTGATGTTAGACAATATCAGTTTTGTTTATTAGGATTAGGGTAACAGTTTTAGAAATGAAATTCTTTTACATGCATCTTGAAGGAAAGAGGTAACACTAAGGATTTGTGTGTTAAAATGGAGAATCTTTGAAACAATGTAAAGGGAAAAACTCATTGAAAGGCATTAAATGAAGATTTTATTCGTGGAAATTGTTTTAAGGTATTTCTGACGCAAGGTCAGCCTCCTTTTTGTTAATCATTCTTTTAGTCACTATAGTCTGCTCTGTTTTATTTCAAAAAAAGCACTTCCCATCTTGAATATTTAGGAGCGATTTCGTTTGTTTTTTGTTTCTCTGCAATTATCTTATTATTTTTTGTATTAATCTCTGTTGATGTGTCATAGTGGTGGTCTACTTTAATTTTGTTTTCAAATTTTCCTTTCTTAGGGTTTTGAGTGTCTGAAAACCTTTTTGGACTCCCCCTCCTTCCAAGTTTACTTATGTCTATGAGGGGAATCTAACTTTCCTGTCGGCCATTTTTGTCTCACCACTAGGTAACATTTATTATCATTATTTCAAAGATCCCCGAGTGCTCTGCTATCTTATCTGGTCTCTTACTTATTTTTCTTAGCAGTGTATTCATATTTTCTGTTGTCCAATTCATCTGTTTTTTGTTAAGTCATACTATTCTTCTTGTTTCCATTCAAATGCCTTTCTGTGAAACTTTATCACAGTCTTCCACAATCTTACTGATATGAACAGTTTATTACTTGTGACAATCATGGGCGTGTCATCTGCGGCGGCTATATATCACCCCTCCCTCCGCTTTTTTTCCTCCAAGTTTTATATAACAGATGCTGGAAATGAGGCTATTAATAATATTACAAAATATATACTCAACACATACAAGCATAAAATTTTGAAATAAAAAAGAAATAGATTATGTAATTTTTCATTAGCTTTGCGGTCAGATTGATCGTTCATTAAATTTTGACTGACACATCCCATTGTTTACATTCGAAGTCTGCAAATGCCAACGCTTGCGGCAGCTGCTTGTGTGTTTATTATTGTTTTTCCTGCTTCTAAGCCTTTGATTTTCCTATGAGACATTTTTTTTTAACAAATATGTTGTTTTAAAGTTAAAACTAGCAAAATGATGGACCTGACAATGGAATGGCTCAGAAGGCTTGTACCGTATTTCAGCCAATCTGTAATTTGTAGACTTGAAAACTTGTTGACTGACTAATATTGATAAATCAGTCATCCTTTTTCCCTTAATATCAACCATATATCTATCCCTATGGCATGTTAATTTCTGCATAGGCGAGAGAAATTAACTGTATAATTTTCAGTTTGGCGCCATGCCCCCCACCCCACCCAAACAACTTTTATTAGAGACCAGATGACACCCCTGATGACCATGACCCATATTCTTTCAGTTCAGGTTCTTGAACAGAGTTATCTCGCACACCTGCACTCAGCCATTTAATTCTAATATTCAGCTTGGATTCAGTGAAGGTTATTGCGATATTTCTGCCCAGTGGTGGTTACTGTAGACACAATTTTTCCAGCTACTTGACTAAGTACGCTGTCATTTCCTTTGGATGGTCGAGGTAAGTTTCCATTTTCATAGGAGCCAGTACTTTGAATATGCTGTTTCCAAAGTCAGTTCATTTAGAAAATGACGCATTCGCTTAATCTCAAACCACCGTCCTCTTGTTTTATGTAGACATCAATAGTCCCTGGATGGTTTTTTTGTCTTTCTTCCTCCCTCTTTTTTTCTATATATTGTGTAATTCTTTCCCCTACTTCAGTTTTCCCCAATGAATTACTTGCTGTTTGCTCGTAACGTGGGATTCTTTCACTTCTTTCAAGGTCCAATCTCTCTTTATTGCATATCATTCCTTGGTTTACACAGGATTACTGTAGGTGGTGGTTTTGTTCTTCGTAGTAATAATAATCACGATTTAGGGCATCAGTGGATGATATCTTGACCATTGCCACTGGCTTTATTTTATCAGGGAACTTAGAGTATTAATTGGTGCCTATACTCTGTTTTTTTCATCTGTCCATCCGTCTGTGGTGTTTTTGTATGGTAACACTGCGTCCCGGCCTTTAGATAGTTACATTTAGCTTACATTAAACGATTATAATAATATCCTATTTCGAATATTAACGGTGTAATTCGCATTCAGTAAATTATTAAAACACTTTTCAGTTGCAAATGTACACCCAGATATCCTTTTATTTACCTAAAACTTGCACATAGCGTAACTATCTAAAGCCCGGGTGTTACCATACAAAAACACCACAGGCGGATGGACAGATGAAAAAAAACAGAGTATAGTAACTAGTGTATGCTCCTCATGTTGCAGAGCACGTGCAAGAATATTTTGTTGAGGTGTCTGGTAAAAAAATACTGTTTATACTGAGACACTGGAATAGTCTTCCTGATTGTATTTTGTAGTTTTCATGACTTGTTTTGATTTTCTTGTATTACACATTTATTTGTATTATTCTCCCTTTTTAACACTGTCCTCTAGCCACACTGTTATATCTTCTTTTACATTACATTTTACATTTTAAGAAAACATATAGCACAGCAATAGGAATATCCAGGTTCGGCCCACTCGATTCATGTTAAGTGAATTACTTCATAGTTGCTATATGAGAACAGAAAATACTCATTTACCCATTTAAAACCCGAAGATGATTGCTTTCTGATTTTATTTCCTGATTTACCATGTTTCTGTTTCACATTTATATCATCAAGAACAGATGGAAATTTATGTTGAAAGCGTACATACTCAACAGATTTTAAGTGATATAGCCAGAAACTCTGAAATGACTAAATGTTGCTTTGCATTTTCATTCATTAAATTACCCCCGGTTCTCTGGAACTCCATCCCAGCTTTCTTTGAATTCTGATAAGAGCAAACAGCTCATCCCTGATCATCATCATGGTCATCATTCGAATATACGTTTAATTTTCCATGACTGAGGAGACATGAGATGATTCTCTCCACTGTCTTCTTTCATGCTTACTCTATGTCTGAACTTTCATCTGCAACACCGGGTCTCCGCCCTTAGCTTTTTTTCATGATTCACGAGTCTTCCTACTTGTCTTCATCCTGCTACGTACATAACTACGATCCTTCACACTGTTGTGTTAACGCAAGCCTTTTATATACATCCTAGACTTTTTTCTCGGGTTGCTAATTGAACTTTTTTTTTTCACTAGTAATCTAGCAGTAACATCCAATTCATCAAAGTTGTTGGTACTCTTGTCTTGCTGGCCATTGCAGTCGCTGCTTCACAGTTCAGTGAATGCAAATTGTAGCAGAAATGTCCGACCTCTTGAAAGGCCTGTCCTTCCTCCCAAAACATCTTGGCCCTCCCTCTCTCTCTCCCGTGCGCTGTTATTGTACAATTCCTGCAATTAGAATCCTTTACTCGATTTATGGTTTGCAATATCTTTTGTGACACATTCAGTGCAGACTTCTCTCACAGGATCCTCATTGCCACTTCCCTGGCTGCCCATTTACCTTTGCTGAGTAAGAAGCTCAAAATCATGAGGGCTGTGATAAAAGCCACGCGCTTGCTAATTATGAGGACACACTGGAAACACCTTTGTTATCTTAGGCCAGTATTGTAGGTTGAAATTGTAAAGTGACCTTACCTATTGACATTTGAGGCTTGATTGTAGTGGTATCCACTGAAATTTTTCCCGCGCTACTATCTATTTCAACTGGAACTAAACCATTGGTTTCCATTTCCATTTTTCTTTGTTATCATTCCTCTCCAGTTTATTAGTTATGTTATGAATTGTTCTCGTGAATTGCTAAAGTTGGTAGGGAAACCTCTGTTGACGGTCGTAAATGAATATGCATGGGAAAATGGTAACTAAGCATTTCAATTTCTTTGATGACTGAATTTTTCCTCTTAGTTCCCAAATGTTTCCAAGTGTCCTTTGTCGTACATTGTTAAGGGAATAGAAATAAGCCAGAATGGCTAATAATGAAATACTTATCCTTTATGGATCATTTTAGCAGATTCTATTTCTACTGAGTACGACACTTCTGGTCTTGATGAAAAGTAGAATTTGTTGTGGCAATCATTCAATGTAATAAATCAGTTAGGTTACAGTTGCACCGTCAAATTTTGTGGCTTCCTTAAGAAAGATGATGTTTATCATGATAACATCTGGAATTGGTGGTAGAGCCCCATGCAAATCCATGTTCCAGTTGTTCAGGTCTTATTTCTGCGATTAGGAGTTCAGAATTCTGCTACTTTATTAGTCCTCTTTCCTCGTTTTCTGGCAACTTTTTCTTCACCTTTGCATACGATTTGATAATGTAATAAAAAGATGAATTTATTTCCATTGCCTCTCCTCAAACAGGTTCATGTTGCGAATAGCATATTTTTTTATATGTCGAATATTGCAGTATCATTTGTATAGGAATATTATTAAACATTTTAGATTTTTGACATTATTTTTTGACAACATTTATATACCAAATTTGCATTGTGCATGCTTTATCAAACATTTTTGTTATATTCTCAGCATGATTAACCCTGAGAGTGTCATGATATTGTACACAGCTTCCAACTGAAGCTGTTATGATTGAGATAAGTCAAAGAGCAATAAGTAATGCGGACAGACTTAGCCACTTCCTGTCTGTTCACATTCATGCAGTTAGTATAGTTTTTGTCACTCATAGGGTTACATTCTATTTCATTGTTTTTATTACGAGGTTTGCTCTTTGAGAATTACAGGTGGAAGTGTTTTATATAGAAACTGCTCTTGTTAATTAATTTCTTATGTTATTTCACTCGTAATTCTGGAATTTGAACTACTTTTATTACATTGGAGTACTTTTGAATATTTTATATGCAATGAATTCTGAGCTTTTAATTGATACCAAAATATATTTTGGTTGACATGGATTATAGTTGTGTGTACATTTCTGCATATCAATTATTATTTAGTAATTACTGATTAAGATGAAGGCTTTATACTTAACCATTTTTCTCTCATAGCTGCTGTGCATGATGCTAATCGTTGTAGGCAGACCAATATTTGTACAATAATCATTAACGTTTACGGTGTATCAAGGTCATTTCATTGTTAGAAAAAAAAGCAAATTATCAGTTCTATGAGACGGATCCTTATGATAATTTGATCCTTCTTCTTTGGTGGCACAAAATATTATTATGGTTATGATTATTATTATTCGAGTTTAATGCTGACGTCTTCTGTTCGACGTTGATTTCCATCTCAGGAGCCTTCTTGATTGAACCTTGTTATTCTTCTATCAATTATATAGTTAATGTCTTTGTTCCTAAATCTTGTTTGTAATGGTCCTTTTATTTTCCTCTTAGTTAAGGACATGTATTTTTTCTTAATTTATATAATTGGGTATTACGATTTTACTTAACGTTTTCCTGTTACATTTCTTCCTGAGTTATTTGTACTGTGTCTTAGAATTGTAACGTTACTGTGAGTACTTTTACAAGGCCGGCAAGGAGTGCAGCATCCACATCAGCAAATTAAGGGTCATTTGAAAGTCATTTTACTGCTTATGAAAGAAAATGAAGTCTTAAAAGTTATAGGACGAGCTTTTAAAGTAAAATAGGTTAAGATATTTTTGTCTAAAAAGATGAATCCAAGGTATAAATATTGTGGCTAATTAAGCAAAGGTTTCGACGTGATATAGACAAGAATATGTCAAGAATTATAAGATAACGTTATGAAAAATATACACTAGCTTACACTTCCATTCAACTTCTTGGCCTCCTTTCACTTTTGGAAATACTAGTGGGGGATTACAATCGTAGAACATGAGTCATCTAAAGAAAATTCGGTCATTGCTTGTTAGTAAAACATTCTTATTAAGAGGATCAGATATATTTGATTGTTTTTTGTAATTTTTAAAGAGTATTTACTTTTGTAAACAGTGTTTTACAATATTCTGGAGATATGAATACTTTCGTAATATATAAATTCTGGGCTGAAAGTAAACATCTATAGATACCAGTACTTTGCATTTTTAGTTGTTCATCGCATAGTAGATACTGCGATATTAGTAAAAAAAATCTTCCACGCGTAGGATTACTTGTGTCTTGCCTC
The DNA here is from genome assembly GCF_015104395.2 of Macrobrachium nipponense. Taxonomy (NCBI): domain Eukaryota; kingdom Metazoa; phylum Arthropoda; class Malacostraca; order Decapoda; family Palaemonidae; genus Macrobrachium; species Macrobrachium nipponense. Next base: position 33,577,597 of record NC_061108.1, read on the forward strand.
CAAGCCATAAATAACTAGATATTTCAAATTAATGATGACAAGAGTCAAAACGGTTCAAGAAAAAAAGTGTTCATATAATGTGTAAAGAATATAATCTGAACATCGCCAGCTGTGATTTCACTTAAATAAAAATAACATTTCTGAACATCCCGAAGAATGATTAGGTTTTAAAAGTTTGGAGGATGTAACACAAATGCTTACCGGTATATCTTAATCCTGTATGACTCAGTAATTATATATAAATCACAGTTGCATGCCGTGCAGAATATGGAAAAAAAAATATGTGCATCATTCTCGTCATGCGGAACCATTGACTAAAATGGCCCCCCTCACTGTAGCGTGCTCTACCTTTAATGATTTACAGTTCTAGTGTCTACTTACTACTGTATTAAGGCTGTAAGAAAGATTTTACTACTTTATTTTGGTAGTCTTTGAGTCTTGAGTAGTTTTCCTCCAATTCATCTGTGATCAAATTGAGCTCCTTGGGTAATGTTGTCCGTGAACCAGACATGGCAGAATATGTTTTCAAAATATTTAGAATACTTTTCATACTATTGAATATTTTTTATATGGAAGTGAGTGGTTTATTGAAACAATTTTTTAATGTTGTTGCTTTTTAGACCTGAAATTGTCGATATTTAATGAGATGCTGTTGTTTTACAATGTGCAATTATTGTTAGCAGTTATACTGATATGCTCGTATCTACAGTATATATACTACAGCCAAATTCCATCTTCTGTGCCCTCTAACGTATTTGGGTACTCGAGAATGTTTTTGGATACTCATGGTTAACGTGGATCTTCATCAGGTCCCCGCGCTAGCCGGACTAAACAAAGATCATGTTAGTGTACAAACCAGAACTCAGTTTTATCTTAGTGCAATTTTAGATATTACAGATGGACTGCACTATCTTAGCGTTTCAATCCTTAACCATATTGCCTTACAGTGGTCTTTGGTCAGAATGACCACTGCAGGCAAAAACTGTACAGAACTGCAGTTAAAAAGACAGTATAGCGAGATGTTTCAAGTGTAGTCCACCTGAAAAAAGCATTGAGAAAATATGGAGTTTTGGTCTGTCTGATTCTATGCCCTTCGCGTTATCACAACAGAGTTTCACTGTTAGTTATATCTTAGGTGCTGAATAGTTTTTGTATTTTATTGCTTGCTAGATTTTAGATACTGAATTGTCTTTGTAACTATCAGCTGTTCATGTTATTTGATTACTGAGGTTAAGTCTCCTTAGAAGAAGGATCCCAGTTGCGGTTTATGAACATCACTGGGTTAATTTCTGTTATTTTTTTCCAAACTTCACAGGAGACAACTGAGTTCGATCAGGCTGTCTCCCGGAAGAATGTAAGGCAAATGGCATTTTTATGCCAAATATTGGATATTGATTGAGTTGCTTGCTTTGAAAGCTCATTACATTTGACCTGTTTTTCATCTTGTTTCCAACATATTTGGCCTTGGGGACAGGCAGAGGTATTGTCTGATGGTATAGACTCTATTTTAACATTTTTTTCTCTCTAAACAGTAATTATTATTAAATTCACTTTGCCATCATTGTCTCAGTTCATAGAGAACTGAACATAATTATATCACTGAGCATAAAATCAACACTTGGTGCTGATCGCTTAACATCTAGCGTATTCTGACCAGCAGATCATGTAAAGTTTTGTGGAAAATTTTTATGTGTGTCTTATAGTGCTGTCAGTCTTACTGTCTCTTGTGTTATGATTTGCAGCTTTCTTTTCTAGAGTTTATTCATCACATTTCCTTACTTTTTGCCTTGTAAGTCTGAACTGTATACATGAAAATTTACATTTTGTCAGATATATACAGTATGAAATTGGAAGTTGGTATAGTTCTATTTAGTTTCATGCAATATGGAAATGTTTACTTTTAACAGTTTTAAGAAATGAATACCTCTGTCTTTATCTTGTATCCCCATGTACATAATTTTGTGACGAGATTTGTGACCTGATTGAACGGTAGGCTTTTTATTGATAAGATTTACAAATGAAACATTTTCACCTTCAACTATTATCTGGCCTTTATTAAAATTTGTAACTGCTATTGTGGAAAAGGAAATTTGATTTTTAAAGAAAGAAAGTGATCATTTTGTATATTTTTCTGTTGAAAAATTTTTAATAGCTTTTCTGAGTCTTACAAAATTGGTTTTTACATATTCCTATGCCTTGATGTTCATCAGGTTCCTGTCTTATCCCAAAGCTTTCTTCCCATGCAATTGAAAGTGTTTTTGCTCAAGATGAACCCTTGTGATATGAGGGAGAGGGTCTGTAAAATATCCTCAAATCATTAGACGTTAATCATTCCTGAAGACGTCCCACAAGACTACTCTGTGAGTCTTGGGATTTTTTTGGCATTTTGCAAAGAAAATAAAATGTCATTGGCTTATCAATTTTTAGAAGGTTTGGTAATATTTTAAGTTTTTCTTATCTTTAGTAACAGTGTAACTATCAAAGCCGGAAACTTGTATACAGCGCACTTTGCAATAGCAGTAGCAGTCTGTGCCGTATATCAGTGCACATTCCATTAGCTTATAAAAGTACAGTTCTGTGATTTGAGGATATTCAGTCCTCTGACACGGGGCATCTTCATCTGAAATACGTTCAGTTGCAACCTTATTTTTTGTCAGCATTTTCCATCAGCAGCCCGTGCGACGACTTGATATAGTACTGTACTATATTTTCAATTTTTTCTGTTTATAGGAAGCTTTTAAGTGGATACAGCATACTGTACCCAATTCTCGAATTAACTGACCATATCGAACAAGAACTGGAGAGATTTCTCTGATGTGGAAATTACTAACCATTAACCAGTTTGTTATTACAGTTTTCAGGAGTTTTCATGTACCCTCCCTTCATCCAAGAAGTTCATGCTGTGTTTGCTCCAGAATGCGTTTAGCGACATGATTTTCCTAGAACTTTCTCTTATGAATTTGGCTGCTGTGTTAGAGAAGCATGTAAATTAGGGCCGCTTACTTGCACCACCTTTTGCCTTTCCATCACCAAAATCATCTTTGACTAATTTACAGGCATGCTTCACGTCCTAAACGTCAGTTTGTCAAAATATATCAACACCTCAGAGGTTTTCACAACAGAAATGAAACTCTGATTCTTTGAGATACTTTATTTATTCGTTAATTTTCTGAGACCTTCTTTGTGTGCTCAGTTTGATTTATATCACTGTCAGTTAATCGTTTTATCACATTACGAGTAACTAATCTTGTTTTTGTTAACTTGACTTTTGTTTTACAAGTGAACGGGTCTGTTTTAAGTCTGGACCTAATACTAAGTTATTTTACAGGTACATCAGTTATTTTCATGATAGATATGCTATTGGAAGAAAACTGTTTGTCCTAAATGCATGGGAGAAGAGTCTGATGTAGGAGAGAACTCATTTTTTCCTTATCTTTGTTTTTGGTCTTCATTAACCCTTTTGGACAACAGAGGCTGTTTTTAGTATACAACCTTGTATGACGTGGATGCAAAATTCTCCAGTTATGTCTGTTTTCTCTTTATTTGGAAATCATAATGAAGGCTGTAGAGTTGCTTTGCTTTATCAACCCCAATATCTCTTAACTATCCCTTACCTTGTAAGTCACTATTGCTTGCGCTGCAAGCTTTAGTTTAATTTTGTGGGATATATGTACTACATGAAAGTTTCTGTAAGGAAATACTACTTCATTATTTAAAGTCTTAGGGCCTCATTTCAATAGTCTTCATGTGTGTGTACATATGGTAAATGTATCTAGTTATACTGTACAGTATTTGGAACAGGAGATTGGGGCAAGTTACGGCTACCAAGAATATTTGTGACTTTGGATATTTCTTCACTTTTCATCCATAACTATGGAAACAAAGTACTGTTTGCCATCATTAACTAACAAAGTCCTATTATTATTATTTCATTAATAAAAAGTAACTATCGTGAAATTCTTTTTGCAGCTTCAAGCACAATGCTTCATTTGTTACGAGGTTGCCAACTATACGACGTCACAGAAATGCTCACTCCCCTTCCATCAAAAATAGGCATACAGATTCAAATCATGCCCTCGAAAATCTTGTTAATAGTAATAGGTAAGTGCTGCCTTCATTTGTAAGTCATTCTGTTTGGAGTTCATTCTTCGTAGGGATATCGCGTTGATTTGCAGTCATATAGCGTAGATAGTATTCACTTTCCTTCTGAAGTACAAGTGTGCGGCTGTGATGTGATGCTGTATAGGTTATTGGCCTGTGGAAGTTAATCAGTCTAGTTAGACAGTTAAAATACAAAATAAAAAAAACCTGTTAGAGGTTTGGGATGTTCCTGTCTGTCCTGACACATCTGAGTTATTGTTGCAATTCCCCACACACACAACACACACACACACACACACACACACACACACACACACACACACACTATGTGTATTCTTGGCATTAAATGATCTTGGCCATTTCAAAGTAAATCATCAAAGTATGTAAAATAATAAAGAAGTGATTTCTGGTTCAACGAAAATCACTGCTTAGGTTGCTTTAAATGTGAGGACCACGAGGAGTTGTAGTCCATTGAGTCTGGAGAATTTAGATTGTCAAGTAGTTCTCTAATAATAATAATAATAATAATAATAATAATAATAATAATAATAATAATAATAATAATAATAATAATAATAATAATAATAATAATAATAATAATAATAATAAATATATGTATTACGAGCATTCTTTATTGATAAGGGTAAAGGAAGAGTTATACCAGATTGATTATATACAACAATTTTTAAACGACGAACAGACTGTGCAATGTAGAATGCTCATATAGAACACTGAATCCTCAGATTACGCAAGTAGCGAATGTTGAACTGTGACAACAATACCTATAAAGTGGTTTGATTAATAACTAAAACATTCATACATACATGAATAATATATAAGATTGATTTCTGTTACCAAAATTTCCTTCTTTGTATAAGTCAGTCTGTATTTGGCTAGTCATATAAAAGACTAAGCATCAAATGACCATCATAGTTCATTGATATCCTTTCTATGTAGCCAATCAATCATCTGGTTTTGAAGAAATTAAGGTTAGGCTAATCTTTGAAGAGCACGGCATAAAGGACGCATCATGTTATAATTAACCCCCAGGGTTACGAGAGGTAACTTTCATGAATACTAAATGTTGGAAACCCATTATTTTGAATTTTTTCGTAACCTTTTTATTGAATTTTCTAAAGAACATATTTATCATCATCTTTTCCCATCGTTTATTCCAACAATATTAATGTTCATGATACATTTATAATAAGTCATTGTATTCTGGCATATTTGGCACTGCTGAAGTAGTTCAAATGTAAGAAGAGCAGGAAATTCTTGTTTTACTGCGTATTGTTGAATACTGAGGCTCCAGGTAAAGCCTATGAACTTGGTTTTTCTCGTTTATTCTCGACAATATTCTGAAGTACATGAAATGCCTTTCAGTTTAAGTGAATTTGTGCAGTTGCCCGGGAATTGTAGGTATATTATTCTCTGCCAGTGTTATCCACTTCCGCCATGTGTGATATTCAACCTCCAGAGGAATGTAGTAGCTAAATTCATGTAGCCTTCCTCCAAATTTTTTCTTCTCACATATACCATACACATATACCATTTTTATAAATCACTGTTAGCTGTGAAACCTGAGGCCCCATTGATGGGACCTATCCTATATTCCCACTGGTATTTGATATTTCAGTGCTTATTTGGTCTTTGAACCATGTAACGTGGTCTACACTCTATGTTTTCTTGTATGACAGATTATAGCTGTTTCGGCTTTATGTCCCTGTGAATATTTACATGTGCTGTAACTTGTTTTTCGAATTGGCTCAATATCTTCTACTATATTTTTCAAATTCATTTATAAAAACGTCAAGCTAGCAAGTGCCCTCGTCTTCAGTTCCAGAAGCTCTTGTTACACGCCATTTGTGCGGTGTTAATGACATGTGCTACCACTTCGCCCTCCTGTTGTTAGCACTTAATATTTGATCTGCATGTTTTGGATTTTGCGTCTTCTGCGTGTGAGATTGGTTGTTTTGGTCCCCTGTGTTTTTCACGTGTGGCTGTTTTATTTATACACACCAAGCTCATTATGTATGACTTCCGCTCAGGTTTGTCGCTCCAGTTTTTTCCTATCAAAAACGTTCATCCAATTAATGTGAAATATAATACTGTAAGGAGTACTCTACTTCATGTATTACTGCATATATTTGCCTTTTAAGATAGATAATGAACCATCGCCTCTGGTGTCTCCTACATACTTATCTGCCTTAAAGTTGTTTTCGGCTAAAAACGTTTTGTATGAGAGGGTCCATAATGGTGGCCTCGGCTTGTCACCTCCTTGAGCTACAGTTTATGAATTTGTTGTATCGTACTTTATTGCTGATGTACCTACCTCTTTCTTCCACGCTGCCGTTAGACCAGGATGATGCTTCATATGCCTTAATATAATTTTAAACATTTGCCAGATTGTCATCTTATGAAGTCCACCAATGGCATTAGATCTCTTTAAATGGCACCTGGCCGTTAGGAAGAATTGCAGGTTTAGGAAACCTTTGTCCAGTATTATATGCTATTCAGGAAAAAAATAGAGTCAAACCGCCCCTTGTATTTTCAAATTATTCTTGAGTGCCTGTGTACTCCTCACAATAAATCACGTCGACAATGCTTTTTTGATATGAAATGTTTCTGCAATGAAGGTGGCCATCTAGCAGGGAATGCGGTGCTGCTTTTGAATCCAGATTTCTGGTTCGTGCAGCAGAAGGTAGTTTTCCTTCCGTCACGTTTTCAGGAAGGAATTTGTAGAGCGGTTTACTCATTTTTCCAGCTGTGGCAAAGAAACGAAGGGCCAGTCACTTTTGCATCCTTTTTGTGGTAATATGAAGCATACCAAAACCAGTACATAGATGATGTTTGGCGTCGGATGGTTGTATAGAACTTTATCTTTTCAACTTTATATAAAACATTCTAATGTAGCTGTTAATGCGGATGTGCAATTCATTACAAGTTATAGATATGTGCCACATCAAAGAAAGATTGTCTTTTGCGCTAAATAGAGATATGGTCCATTAGAGATTCTGACAAAATGATTTGACATGTTGCTCTTCTGTGCAATCATTCCTATTTCATTTTTCAGGTTAAACGCTAGCCATAGTGAAGACTCTGTTACGAAAGAATCTTCAGACGCCATATTTACTAAGAAAAATTCAGACGGTAAGAAACTGTTCAATATTGTTATAGTACTTTGTGTATTTTTACAGCTATGGTAGATAAGACAAGTGTTGTCCATTTGGTAGGTGTTGATTTTACGTGAGATTTTACCCATAACATTTTTAAGAAATGTCACTGCGAGGAGATTAAAACATCACTTGCAAATATTAACATTTCGCGTGTTGGCATGAGATAAGCGATGATGAGTGTTAAAGCGAATTTTCCCCCTCTTAGTGTGGATTCAGTAGAATTTCTGACGAACTAAACATTGACTTGACGGAACTGAAATGATTAAAAGCACCAGCAGAAATTTTATCCTACATTTTAAGTAATCTTTTATATGTTGCAGCAAGCTTTCTATTGGAGGCTGTTAATGACATGTTTTATCAGTGTCAAAGAAATTTTATTTCTTCATTGATGTCCATGCTGTCAGAATAATATTGCAAAAAATTCCGTCGTGAATTATTATTATTATTTTTTGTAGTATTTTTTTTTAATTAGATACTTGTACTTTCAGGTTTTCTAAGAGACTGATGTCCTTTGTGTTGTACTATATGTAAATTTCTGTGTATGGATATTGCTTACGTTATCGGGTTTTTAGGTTTTTCTGTTGAATCTATTACTCACTGTGTTACTTAGATTTAAACATTTTTTTCTCATCATAATATAAAACACTTCAATTCAACATATTTTTCTAACCTCAGGGAAGTTGTATGGAATATAATGGGTAAATTTTCAGTTTAGTTTGAGTATCCTTTTAACTCCGTCAGCCTACTTTTGCTAACAAACGAAACTGTATAGTTTATTACCAGAGTGACTGCTTTTGCCGCATAGATTACCTTCTTTAATGATAGGAAAGTCGAGTGGATGCTCCGGGGATATAAAGTTGTGGGAGAAGCTCCGAAGGACTTGAAAGATAGGCCTTGGCTAACCTATGAAATGTTATGCAACTTAACAGCATTGGGTAACTAAGTTAATAACCTGTGGAGAAAACATAGCCCAGGACTTTAAGTGAGGAAGTAATGTTTGAAATAGCAAAAGTGTTTTTCTTTAATAGTTTTGATAACAGTAAATGAAATATTTAGCTACCATGTTTGTTTTAGTTAGTGATACGTACATGGTATTAGAGCTAGACATTTGGGTACAAGTATAACCCTTATTTAAGAATTATGTTGTGTGTTCGGACTTGTCTATAATTTTGGGGGAGTTTAGTATTAATGGAGATGCGACATAATCGTGACTTGAAGTTGCAAATTATGGATAACATTTTACTTGGAAAGTTAGATATCCGTTGAACATTCTCGGTGATCAATTATACTTCTTGTCCCTAGTTAACAGAAAGCCTGCTGAATGAGATGTACTTCTCGAATTATAGTAGTAATGTCATTTCTGAGTTAGGTTCGCATTGATATTGGATGGACTGGAAAAGTGATCGGTTTCTGTAAAAGTCCTCTTAGCTGCTCATGGTGAGGAGCTCGTGTTTTTTCAGTAGGATGCTTATTTTTAGTAAATGAAGACCCTAATTAAAAAGCAGTTATCTTTACATTGTTAGCAATTGTCTTTAGCCAAACAGTGCAGTATATAGTTAACAATAAGTATAATACATTAAAATAAAATAAAAAATCTTGTGCTCTTATAAAGAGAGCAAATTTTCTTTGAAGTCTGAGATCAAGATAATTGACTGACTTACACTTTACCATTAGACTGTGTCCATTCTGCAGGTTAACAAATCAGTGGGAAGAGTATGGTTTGTATCTCCCGGGGTTTGCCAGTTTTATTTAGCACTGTGTTAATTTAGATCCAATCGACTATGCTGCAGAAATATTTTAGAATCAGAGATATCCACATCCATAGAGAGTAACCAAGCTTGAGCTATTTTTTTTCCCATGTTCATCAGCAACATAGGAAGAGTCTTAAACTGTGTGCTTTTGGAGTTTGCCAAATCACTGTTCATTTTGCTATTTTTTATTTTGCCTGACACAAGCAGAGACAAAGTGTTGCACACTTGGTCCTGTATTATGCTTTAGCTGTAACAATAATTGATCCGACTGTTACCACCATAACACGACTCTTTTTCATTTATATCTTCTAATTACCATTGCGTCTATTCCATTTTTCCTTATCCTTTTCCCCTCTCTTTCTGAAAGCTGGTAGCTCGCCTGACATTCCCTGTTCCTCATATTCTCCTCATGAGGTCATCATATATTAGCAGTGTAATTATCAATATTACAAAAACAATCATCAACAAAGTAAAATCCAATTTGTGAACAATAAAGCAGGAATTAACAATTAAGGTAGATGAACGAATATATGCGCACAAAAACTCCCAGGTAAATAAGAAAACCTTAACCGATGGTGTATGATATGATGCTTTTAGAATAATTTTTCAGCAACTATAAGACTGCCATGCAAACCATTCTTAGTGTTACAGTAAATGGAAAAACTATTACTGAGCAGTTTGATCTCATGACACCTTTTTAAAATCTACGTTGATATAAAAGTTTCATTCATTTAATTAATAGCAACATCTGAGAGTATTTTCATGAAAGTCCAAGTACAGTAGCCATGTAAGTTTCACATAGAATTATAGGATTAAATCATATTAGGTATCTTAAAATGTTTATCTTTAAATGTAAAACAATTAAACTCTGCTAATATATGATGCTTTAAAATTTTTGATGTCATGAAACAGAATTTGATATTTTCTTCCAGGAGGATGCAAAATGCAAAACTAGTGTAGTAATTACGATTTTCCTCCCTAGGTAGAGCCGGATCATACAAAAGCTACTTTTATTGACTATATGTACAGTTGTAGTTCCCTTTACATCAGTAAAAAAAATCTTAGTTTTGTATTGTGTAAGTAAACCAATGGCTACATTTATAAATATTAGTAGAAAAAGAGAAAGTGACGGAAGTGTTGGAAGTTTATTAATGGAAATGCTTTCAGAAAACCGTGCTAGTACAAGATAGTGGAAAGTAGACACCGCATTGCTAAAAACTCCTATTTTGTGATGTGAAGTTCATGACCATGTTTTCTTCTTATTTTCACAAACTGCATTAATAATGGTTGATTATCATTTACATAAAAGTTAGCATACCAAGCATATTCTTGAGTTAATTGTAGTTATATATTTTTATAATCAACTGACAACATATGACTAGAAAGACGCTGTAAGCTGTAAGTCAGTAAAGAAGTGATTAAGCCCAACGAGACATTTTACCACCTTCAGTCCGCCTGAGGCTCGCAGCATCACTCCTCACTCCAACCGCAGTGTTCAGTGAAGCTGGCACACCTACGAGTACAGGTGTTTCTCCAGTAGACCAAGAAACAGTTCAGTTTCCAGTTGCGCTGGCAAATCTCCTCCAAAAGGAATTTGGAGGGCCACCTCCCTCACCCAGGGGATGCAGATCACTCTCAAGAGGTCAGCCAAGATATTTAAACAATAATCTTATTGGATTCACCTCCATTGCACTGCATATATTTTGATGTCTGCCAGTTTCTCATCTGCTACACAGCACCAGGTTGTCAGCACACTGCCTTTCCTCCTTAGCCAAGAAACACATTTTTATGCGTAAATGCACATCTCTCGCTCTGCTTCAGACTCTGCTCTTGTGGAATGCAGTATCAACTTCCGGAGAGTGACTGTATTCTCTATTTTTGTTTAGCAGTGACTTTGAATTTTGATGACACTTTTTCTATGAAACTTGGGTAAAGGAAAAGTGCATGACTCTCTTGATATGAAAGACGGAGAAGACCCTGAAATATTAAGATGAAGTGTAGAAGTAGAATATTACATTGGCAAAGTAGAAAACACAGAGCACATGACGATTAGTGAAACGTTAAAATACTGATTAACAGAGTAGAATGTATATCTTGTAGGAAAAACAACTTGTACAAAAAAAATTAATATTTAACATTTTGTAAAAGCCACTTGAAAAATAGGCATGCAGTTGTACATGAATGTAATCAGCCATTGCTATATTCGTAATGGCATAAGCAAAGTGCGTTGGTAAGTATCAAGAAGACTGTAGATATCTTTATTTTTTTGTAACCTAAGGAAGACCACTTAAAAGTTTTATTAAACCTACTAGTAACATGTATTACAAGTAATGTCACTGATAATTGTAGCGTTGGTAATATCAGAATAGCTGTAGATATCTTTATTTTTTTGTAACCTAAGGAAGACCACTTAAAAGTTTTATTAAACCTACTAGTAACATGTATTACAAGTAATGTCACTGATATTGTAGCTTGTATATAGAGAAGTATTTTGTCAAGCACAATGTACATTGCACATTTCTTACAAGTATATGCAGTAATATCTTTCATAATTCTTGTACAGTACAGTATGCTGATTTGCATGTTTCGACTACAGATCCCAACAGAACAGTTTGCCTAGTCGAAATCAGTGAATTGTAGTTGGTAAGCGAAGAGATTATTTTGTGAGGTTAGGATACTGCTCCTACTTTGAGGACGTTATTGCTGTATGCTGCAACTTTGAGAACCTAAAATTATGCTGTAAGCCTTTTCTTTCTACGCTGCGAACACAAGGATATTAGGGATCATTACATGTAACTTTTGAAAGGTAGGAACAGTGTATTTTTGGCATTTAAAGCCTTTCAACATTCATCGAGACGAAAGGTAAATCCTGATAACTGACTAGTGATACACTTTCTGCCAGGAGCTTCATAGTAATTAGATTTACCAGTCATCGTGTGTCCGGGTGAAGCATTTTTATTTTGGAATTTGGGAATTATTGTCTGGACCATGCCAACACATTTGTTGTCCATTTTTTCGTTGCTGTGCGTAATAGGAATAACATCATGAACCTTGGTTTATTGACTAATAGTAATCTGAAGGGGACATGTCTTGAATTTGTGAAATATTATTAGTATGTGAATAATAGTTTGTGTTACTGATTGAACATGATCAGTTTTGAAAACAATCAAAATCATATTTTACAAATGGTTGAAGAACAGCAAAATATAACTGGTATCTTTAGATCTCCTGATATGTCTCGTCCATATAGTCATTGAATGAGTGATGATTGCTGCTGATGCAGTTTTTGAAGCTATAAACAGGTGACCAGCTCTGGAAACAGAAAAAAATTGGCGTTGGGTCTAGAGATAGCAAAGACAAAAGAACTACTTAAGATATCATAGGTCTCTGAAGAGGCCAAGTGGACCTCCATGACAACCAGTAATTGAAACATTCCTCAGGTACATCATCTTGACCTAAAGGTTATGTCCCAGGGTCCCCTGCAGTTTAAAAGATTCACTGTTGGCAAAGGCAGTAATATGATGAGTGACCTATGTTCATCATGTCGAAGGTGGGTTCTCGAATAACGAGTGTCTTTAATCCAGTAAGAAAATTTTTGTTTAATTTTTCATTGGAATAATGTTGAAATATTTTAGATATGTGCTTATCAGCACATTATTTGCTCTATAACTGCTGAAAATCCGCCAGAGGGGTCAGAACGAAGCAGTAAATATTAGGGGGTTAATATTTTCTCGGACTGTAAACACTGGAATGATATCATCATCAATGATGCCTGTGCAAGTATTCTTAATGAGTAATGAAAAAATCCTCTTGGTCAGAAGATACATAATTCATGGACTTGGCTTCAGATAAGTTAAATAAGTTTGACTGAGGGATATGTTGCAAGTTACTTGGAAACAGAAAGAGACTTGCTTGTAATGAATTTATGGGACTAGTTCTTTTTAAATTGCGATGGAAAGAAGGCTTGTACTGGGCACAGTGAATCGTGAAGTGGTTGTTCCTTATAGCTATCCACATTGTAAAGAATTTTATTTGTAAATTACGTAAATCCAGTTAGAATAAGTAGTTAGGTTGGAATAGTTGAATACAAACAGAATGAAATGAGTGATGAAGACAAATGTCTTGGTGTAAGAACCAGGTTTGTGGAGGTTCTCAATGGAAGGATATCGATTGATGACGTTCTTTAAACAGATAATGTTCTTGTGAAACAGTGGGCACATCTGTGCTTGTTTCATTATGGAACTGCTACTGGCTCCTTTTAGTGGCCGCTACCTCTTGACGTAGCCCTTATTGTAAGTGCCTCTTTTGCCGTAATTTAATTATCACCTGTTATTATGTATATTTTTTTTCATTCCTATCCATTGGTTACTGCACTTTTTCTCCTTGGGCTCTTTTTTTAATGTTTCTCTGTGTTCTTTAGTTCTATAGCATAGCAATATGCATTATGTTAGGCAGTCTTCTTGGGGTGTTTAATAGGCAGCTGCAGGCTGATTGATCTTGACTTCCATACCGTTTTTTTTTTTTTTTTTTTTTAGCTTTTGGGCCGAGACATTTAAAAAGAAAGGGCCTTTAGGACGAATTGGCATCATTTTGATCTGACTTAGGGACTTGCAGAAACTAGTAACCCTCATGAGTAATAGTTTATCCCCTGGTCCATTGAATGTTGCAAATGTACATTCTCATTGTCTTTGTAATTAATTTTCATTTTAATTCAGAGCAAAAAAATTAGTATTTTTGCATGCAGTTAGACTATGCTAACTGTACTATGTAAACGAGGATTATTATTGATTAAGTTACTAGGATAAAGCTAGGACTTCCTACTGAGTATTTCAGTAGAAAACTTTGACCAAAGGGATCATCAGGGTACTGAATCTCCTGATAAAATCGAAAAACTGTTAGCAATGTGTGTGTTATAAATCAGATCATTTTTATTCAAAGTATTATTATTAGGTTATTTGACAGGAAGCTTTTCAATATTGTAAACGAATTTAATATGCTTAATACTGTCCAAAAGTTATATGTGCATTTAAGATACCCATTTGATTTTGTTCATAATACAGTATATTTCCTGTTCACAAAACTTTCTCAAGTTGATATAATGCGCTTTCTTCTGGGAAGTATCAGAGAATAATGGAAGTCTTACACATGTATTTCTGATAAAATGTTTCCTTAATAAGGCTTCTTTTTCTTACTGCTTATATTCACTCAGGCACCAATGCAATTTTTCTTTTTCAGCTTACACGCGCAGAACACACACTGTCTGATACCATGTTCTCAGCAATTTTTATAGATAATATTGTGTGGTTCGTTACGAAGCAAGAAATGCGAGCGGTTTTTTTTTCTTTCTTTTTTACACGTTCCTTGAGTTTCGTTTTCTTAGATTTCCTTTCTTTTTTAGATGAAGATGACGATCAACCGCGAGTGCTTCAGCTAACTAACCAACACAAAGGCGCAATCAGAGCGATACGAAAGGTAAGGTAACCTCGGGATGCCCCGTCTGATGTTGTTATATGAGCAAAATTTTGTCCAGTAAAAAATGTAGGATATTGATTTACGTGGGTGAAACCTTTGCCCAGTGTGTCTACAAGATTTAGGTAGCCAATGAATATCAAATGTTATCTGATACAGAAACATGTGTCAAAATTTATGAAAGTTTTGTTGAAGTTATCTGATTCTTTTAACAGGTACCTAAGGTGTTTTCTAAGGCTGTATTTACATACTTCACATATACTCAAGACAAAATTCATGACAGTAATACTTACACTGTTCTATGACTGAAGGATAAAAAGATTATTGGGTTATATTTCTGAGATAATGCATACATTTCTAATATTTCTATGTGCCTATGCACTGGTTGAAAGTTTTTAAACACGGTTTTACTGTATACCTGTATACCTGTAAATATTTTGTTTAACTTGTTAGACAGGGAAACTGTGATGGTGCTTTTACAGACAGTGTAACGAAATGTTGTAAAATTATATAATATATATGTAATATATATATATAACCCAATCCTTTACATTTCATGCTAACAACCTGTTACAAATTGTATTCATTTTGATGTATATTTTATTGCATAAATAAGTGTTCATTCATAGGTAATTGGTTTTGCATGACTCCTGAACTGATATCTGTTATATTGAAAGGAAGAAGTTTTTTCAGTAGCTCTTGTGTGTTTTTAGATTTATTCCCTTATTTCCATATCCCCTTAGATTTCATCGTCATTAATTCAACCAGATTGTTTTTTAGGAAAGTTCAGACCCTTTTCTGTGTTATCACTGGGTTTTTTCATGTTGCTCTTTATATTACTGTTGATTTTGCATGCGAGTATAGTGTTTATGATGAGAATGAATCTTGTCTGTTTGAAGTGTAAAATTGGAAGGGAGGATGCGCAATCAAAAATTATACTTTCAGTTACTTTTCAGTAACTCAGCTTGAAAACTCTGATTTAGACAGAAGTACTTTTTTCCTTTCAGGGCTACTTGAATTTGCATTCATTCATTTCAGGCAGCAGTATAGTTTATTAAGAATGAGTAATTTCTTTTAGTGACAGAATTTTAGGTTTGACAGTTACAGGATTAGAGCTAAAAGTGCTTACCATGAAAATTAGAGTCGCAGGTATATGTAGGTTGCTCTGTGCACTTTCTTTATGAGACCATAAGAGGAGTTGGTTGTTTTGACCGTAAGATGATATACACTTGAATAGTATAATGATCTTTCGAAAAAAGCGTTAAAATACCTTTAAGCTAGGCTTGTGTGAGTTTTGTAAACTGAGCTTTAAATACCGAGATCTTTTCTGGCATTTATTTCTCATTCTCTGAATTCCTGTAGTCTTATTGTTGAAACTCCCCCACACTGTTTTCTGGTAACATTGAGCTCTGTAAGTATACACTTCAAATGATGAATTGCCACTAGTATTTAGTCGGTAAAGTCTATATATTATTTAATATGCACTGGACGATTTACTACTGTATTATGTAGTCGGTAAGGCGTGTATATGACAATAGTTGTTTGACAACCCTTCCAATGTGTGTAGATCAGAACCATCAAAGTCATTCACATTTAGGAATCAAGTGAGGAAAAAATATTTTGAGAAAATATTCTGGGAGCAAAGTTTGGGACGAAGGCTGTCATTCTTCTCTGGATAATTAGATCCAGAAATTATGGAAACCAGTTACTGTAGCAGCATATGTATTTTAGAGCCTAAAAGGACAGAAGGTTTAAATTGGTAGGTTTTCCCAGAAGGAGTTGCCGATTAATGCTTTACACACTATCTGCTGGGATACATCTGAACCAGTGTGTGTGACTAAGTTTTATTCTTGTTTGTCAGCCCGTTTTAAAAGTCTGAAATCATTCGCCGTTATTCTGATTATATTTTAACCTACTGATATACACTTCTACACAAATTTGCACCACAATATATTGCTTACACTTTATGGTGCTGTTAGTTAGATTCAGAAATAGTTTTACGAAAGAAAATAGATTAGCTTTAAGGGAAAGGTTATGCTTAGTCTACCTTGTGTTAGGTTACTTATGGTGCATGTTGTTGTAGAGTTAAATAGAGTATGTCATCATTACTAGCCTCCTGAAATAGAACTTGTATTTTTACTATTATAAGGCTAGCTGAAATGTTTATAATTTCTATTTTTATATTTTTGGGGGTATTTTAATAACATAAAAGGACCAGTCTCCATTTCAGATGGTTCTTTGTTAGCATACACAGAGGTTCGGCAATTATTTTGCCCTTTTTGTCCTGATTGTTCATTATTGAATGAGATTTAACACGATAAATGGCATACAGACGTCATACAACACTTATTCAATTAAATACATTTGATTTTATATAGCCTCGAAACAATATATGATGTGCGTTGTAAATTACTTGTGCTTAAGTTTACGAGACCTGTTAGTGTGGGAGAAGGGTAGTAGTCATTATACGAGTGCAATTGAATTATATTTTCCTGTCATAAAAACAGTATTTGTTTCGTCTTAACCCTCAGTTGTCAAAGTCACTTTCTATTGTTGTTCAGTTTGTTATACCTCACTCAGTATTAACGTTTCTTTGTTATGATTATGTATATATATTAAATATATAATATATTATAATAATTATATATTATATATATATTATGATTATATATATATATATATTATATTATATATATATTATATTATATATATAATATAGTTATATCTATATAGTTATATATATATATCTTATATGATATTATATATATATATATATATATAAATTTTATTAATATATATATATATATATATATATATAATATATGTTTTTTTTTTTTTTTTTTTTTTTTTTTTTATATAAAAACCCCGTACCCCAATGCCCTTGTAAAGTGGGTGGTATTTTTCCGAGTGTAGAAGAGCTTCGTCTGCGTTAACAATGTTTACTTAGCAAACAGGTTGAATCTGATGATCATCAGTGTCATTGTTAATCAAGCAAACTCGGTAGTTATGTCATGTAAATTGGCACCCAGGGGTCTTATTTGTGTTTCCTCAACGCCAAGTAGTGCTGCTTTCTTTTACTTTTCGTCCGTCTCCTTCTCTCTTTCCTACTAAGCTCCTCAACCATTTCAGCTTTTTCTCTCGCCTGATGTCGCCCCTTATTTAAACATGGAGGCCCTTGGTCGTCTTTGAGTGCAATTATGATAACGAGACCAAAGCAGATTGACTCAGTTATATATGGAAGGGGAATCATTGCGTTTCTTTGCTACCGTTTGCTTAATGGAAGTTTACTTCATGATGTGTGTCATCACACCTTGAAGAATTGACTATAATGTCTTAATGACTCATAAATAATGTATTCCTCCGAAATGCTTATATTACAAAGACTGGAATACTATATAGAAAAATTTCCTGCATTGAATTGCAAGGCCTGCATATAAGTGCATTCTGGAATAAGTGCCACTAGCTATGATTATTGTTCCAGTGAATCCTGCGCTCTACTTTCACGGGCAAGTGTCAGACTAAAGACTGAGTGATGCACTGTGCTTTCAGACTTACAGTTCTGTAGGTTAGTTACAATGGTTGGTCTTTGCAACTTTGTTTATTTAAAGATTCATAAGTTATGAAAGGAAAGAAGGAATCCTTAGGAAGGAAGACACTGTGCTTTACATTTTGCCCCGTAACTTGAATAAAAATATTTTTCCCCCTCGGATAGTAAAAGAATGCATGAACCCATTAAATGTAAAAGCATTATGTTTTACAAGATAGGTTCATTCGTAATTTGTTTTCCATAACTGTAATAACAACTAATGTTACGTTAGATTTTTAGGACCGCCATGTTGGAGTGAGAGAGGAGAGAGAGAGAGAGAGAGAGAGAGAGAGAGAGAGAGAGAGAGAGAGAGAGAATTGCACATGTTCACCTTGTTTTTTAAAGTATTGAACAGAAAATAAAAGAGCATTTCTTGCATTCCAAAAAAATTATTAGTCCCTGGATTCGATGTATTTACTTAAGGAGGATTGAGTGAATATGAACATATTTTGAGGCTTCTTTATTATGTTGTCATAATAATTAGGGTGCCCTGTAATGTCATTAAGAACTGTTAAACAAATTAAACATGGTTTGTGAAGCAAGTTACGTCCTGGTATTTTTGTATGTCATTATTTAGGCATTTCAAAAGAAAGGAGGACAATGGTTTGTAATTTCAATATATCTGTTGGAGTTATGTTTATTTTTGTGTAATGTCTGTGTTTCTTTTCTCTGGAGTATTAAGTTAATCCCGCCTGTCTCTGAATCCAACTAACTGTCTCACTTCCTGGGAATAGATCAAATATTTTGTGGCCCGCCGAAAGTTTAAGGAAGCGCTGAAGCCGTATGACGTTAAGGACGTGATTGAGCAGTATTCAGCAGGGCACGTCGATCTCCTGTCCCGCGTCAAAACCCTGCAGGGGAGGTACTCGAAGTGGCCTGCAACCAACAAATATGTCACTGTTTTTTCCACTCTTAACTCTGTGTGTATACACCATTAGGCATACAAGATAAACTGCATTCTAATGTACTTAGCAAAGCAACCTCAGGTTTCTTTGCTGATGCCTAGAATTAATCCCACTTTACTATTGTTACAGTTGCAGAAATAGCCTGTGTGTCCGCTTTGCTTGATGATGATGATGATAATGAGTGATTTTAGCCTTCTAGATGTGTCAAATATCTTCTAGGACTGCTTATTTTTCTACCTTGTGTCAAACCAGTGACTTGCATCTCTAGTATTTAAGGATTCGTGGGAAATGATGTTCATATAGTATAGTGTTGTGCTTTGCGTTATTATTATAATAGTAAATGTGTTTCCTCTTATTTTGGGAGAAATATCTTACTCTACGCTTTATTAAAGTCTTCTTTTACTAGAAAGTCCTTAGCTTTTAGGAACTGTACTTTGTATTTTGTTGATTCTGCTTTATCGATGACCCCATGATCCTATTGTTTGCATGATATTCTATGACAGTGGTTCTTAACCTTTTTATTTCCACGCCCCCTCTAAGAGTTGGCCCTTCCCTCCACGCCCCCCTTGTATCTGTGAAGAACATTCCCTCCCATATTTAAAGGAAAATAGTAAAAAAAGAGAAAGAGGGGGATTTCAAGAGACAGGGAGGTAGGGAGAGAATAACCAATATAATTAGAGAATTTTTTATTTTTCCTAGGGGGTCGCACCCCCAGGTTGAGAACCACTGTTCTATGATATTAACTATACTGGCTATACTTACGATTTTATCCAATTTTCCACTTCAACCCCTGAAATTAGAACTAATTTCGTGCAGTGTAATTTGAATGTGATGAGGAGAAACAAGTTATTCAAAAGATTTTTAAGGAGGACTAGGAGAGCATTCAAATCATTTTTACAGCGATAGAATGAATTGGGTAAATGCATGTTTTTTCCCACTATTTTAGGTGTGCAATGTCAGCTGGTAGTTGTATTTGAAATACAGTATGTATATGTAAAGCAAAATCAGTCTCTTGAAATTGAGAATTAGTGGATATTTTTTGCTTGTTAGAGAGGGGTTTATAATATGCATTGAATAAGTAGGGGATATGTAAATGTAAGTACCACTTAGTCAAAATGCCTCTCATAGTACAATAGTTGGGATATAAACTAGAGTTTGTTTTGTGAAGAACAATTTAGGAAATACTAAAGGATACTTGCCACTTAATTTTTTTTCTAAAATGCATTGGTTTTACTTTATCATCATCCAGCTCATATGGTCTCTTTCAACCTAACTGACCGACTACTTTTCTTTTCGAGGTACGATTTGCACCCCTTTGTTGAAGAATGATATATTGTTTGGGTCTCCACTGTTGGAGTTTAGAAATGTGAAGTAGAGGTCTTTTTTTGTATAGTATAATAATAATAATGGGAAGAAGGACTGATCAAAGTAGACGACGGCCCAGAAATATACAGAGACAGGGAAATGACAAACAGAACAGAGAAATGGCACAACAAACCAATGCACGGAAGAGTACATGAGACAGACTAAAGAACTGGCCAGCGATGAAACGTGGCGATGGCTACAGAAGGGAGAACTTATGAAGGAAACTGAAGGAATGCTAACTGTGGCACTAGACCAGGCCCTAAGAGCCAGATATGTCCAAAGAACGATAGATGGGAATAACATGTCGCCCATATGCAGGAAGTGTAATATGAGAAACGAGACCATAAACAACATAGCAAGCGAATATCCGGCACTTGCGCAGAACCAGTACAAAAAGAGGCAAGATTCAGTGGCAAAAGCCCTCCACTGGAGCCTGTGCAAGAAACACCAGCTTGCAGTAATAAGTGGTACGAACACCAACCTGAAGGAGTGATGGAAAACAATCAAGCAAAGATCCTCTGGACTATGGTATCAGAACAAATGGGTGATACGTACCAGTAGACCAGACGTGACGTTGATTGACAAAATCAAGAAGAAAGTATCACTCATTGATGTCGCAATACCTTGGGACACCAAAGAGAGCGAAAAGACTGATAAGTATCAGGACCTGAAAACAGAAATAAGAAGGATATGTGATATGCCAGTGGGATGACTGTGATAGACCAAAAAAAAAAATAATAATAATAATTGATAAGTATTAAGACCAAAAAATAGATGCCTGAAAAGGAACCTGGAAAAACCAGATGGCGAAGTAGCTCCATGATTCATGCAGAAGAGTGTGCTACTAGAAACTGCGCACATAGTGAGAAAAGTAATGAACTCCTCATGAGGCATGATTTAACCCGGAACCCCACACCATAAAAACCACCCAGTCGAATTGGATGATTGTGATAGACCAAAAGAAAAAAAACAATGATTATAATAATAATAATAATAATAATAATAATAATAATAATAATAATAATAATAGGATATAGTTGACTATACAACACATTTCATACTTTTCATAACTGTGCTAATTTCCTCAAGAACTATTTCAAATCAATCTCTGCGAACATCTTTGAATGGTCCATACTGTCCCACTAATGGTTTAATCATTCCTCTAAGAATGTTAAGAGATCAGAATTTGTCTTAAGACTTTGAAGTGACGTGGTTGGAAATTGACAGGCAAACGAAGTATCTCAGAAATGGCCAGAATCTTGTATCATAGAACATAAAAACAACTAATGAAGAAGTTAACCCTCTCGGTGAGTAGGACTTTGTAAGTCCTTTCTATCCCAGAACCTGACCGGTCCTAAGTGATATTTCATGTTGTACGTTATCTGAAATGTTCCTTTTCAACCTATGAAACTCAATTTGGTGTTATTTTAAAGCAGAATATTTTTAATTTTTTGTAATATGTTAAAAAACCGAAAACAGTAATACAGAAGGTCAAAATATTATTACTCACCAAAATTGGTACATCAGTGACCTTGGGATTAGATTTGGATGACTAAATCTGTATGTCATCAGTGATCCAAAGAGTTAAGTTATCCTGATTCCTTTCGAGATGTGAAGGAGACCTGTGGTAGAGGTGTGAAGCCACTGTAACCAAGAAACTGACTACATAGACTGGAGACTCCCATTATCTGTAGCTGTCGTTTCCATTGCTTAAATGATTGCAACTTGAAACTGACTAACCGATGCAAAAAATTATTTTTGAAGATCAAATGCTAAACTTATTGCAAATTTGTACATCAGATGTTTTAGGTAGATACTGTGTATAATTTATAAATAAATATAAGCTGAGGAAAGTATCAGAATTATGGAAAATTAATGTACAAGCGAATGGCCTTATAACTAGAGCCCTGACTCTTTCCTTGTCATTAGATATTTTCTACGATTTCCATCTATCATGGACAAATAGTCTCTAATTCCATTCTACAAGTTACGACAATATGTACATCAGCTACATGTTGTTCTTATAGTCAGTTATTGATATAAATGAAAGTTTTCTCGACTACAACTGACCGTTGTTAGACTTGTCATAGTTTACTTTGACAAATTTAGTAATAGTTGACCTAAAGTTACAGGATCCTTCGGTAGCTTTTGTAGCCATCTGCAGTTGTGGGTTCGCTTTGGCTATATTGAGATGTATTATCGTAACATTGTGAGAATAGATGTTTTAGGAAGGAGGAATTCACACTGACTGCTGCCTGCAGTTAGAGTGAGCGCATACCATACTATTTTCACATCAAGTTGGAGATTGAAAAGTTTGAGGGATATTAAGATGACTTCACGGTTAGTTATGATTAATCGTTTTTGGGGACACCCAGAGCTGCAGTATGAATACAGTAGATGTTAAATTACTGACTCCAGCTGACTGGAAAAACTAATATTTTCTGATCACCCGACAAAGATGGTGGTTCTGGTACTCATTTACTTTGCTCCAGATGTTCAGTTTGGCAATGGGTCATATTGAGATTTAAATTTAGATGTTCAGGTCTTCCTCTAGATGTGACTGATCGAAACTGAGACCAGTTATCCATGCCTGTCATCATCTCAATCTGAAGTTGTCAGGTGTGAATGGGTATTGAGCACCATCATCAGACAGATGCCACAGTGAATAAAGACTGTGACACTTCTGGTCGAGTATACCCATAGCATGACATGCTACACTTACACAGAAATAACAAAACTCGTCTTTGACATCTTCCAATTAGATCTGGGTAGTTCCCAAAGGCATATCTATTTATTCATAGATTTGATGTTATACTGATAGACGATAATATAAGAACTGTGATGCTCTTATTTCGTTCCTTTGAAGTTTTGAGTTATAATTCTTGATTTTCAAAGCCTCCAGATCCAATTAATCATTTCAACTTTTATTGTTAAGGTTATCTTTTGACGTTGATCTCCTATTATGGCAGGTTGGTTTCTTTTCAGTCTGAATCTGTCATTGTTCAGCTCCCAGTGGAATTTTTTATTTCTTTTGACCTCTAATGACAACAGCCAAATTTGAGGACCCATCTTTACTGCTAATTCCTCATGTTGGAATTATGTCTAATTTTTCTGGAAGTCCTGTGAATGCTACAGTGTTCCCGCCTTGTGCGCACCTTTTCTGTAGAAGAGATATCATGCCTGGAGGAACTTTCTCTTGAAATACTTTGTTGCAAAGATCTTTTGCTACATGGTGGATGACTGATAAAGCAAACTAAATTGCAGTGGCTTTATTTATAAATGCATGCATTTCTTTTATTGTGGCATATAAATGTGTTTTATAGAACTTGATCAGTTCTCTCCAACTATTAGAATTGTCGTAACATTAATTACATAGGCTGGTACATACCCCTCCACAGTGATTCGCTTAACGCTAGTAAATTGATTATTTATATATACATAAATCCCATATTCCATGTACAGTATCTACTGTTGTGCTGTACAAAACGGAGATTAACTGTTATTTTTGCTTTCTATCCCAGTAGATTTGTACATCCTGTAAAAAAAAAAAAAAAAAATTCATGCTCGTATTGAAATTTTCACCCAAATGACTTTTTTTTTCTGTATGGACGTCTTTAAAGCGTTGTTTGAAAATAGGTTGGGGACTGGAGTGATCATTTTTATTAGAGAGATTTCAGGTGTAAGTCTGTAATTTGTACAGTTATGATTCCTGTCTCCAGTTTATTTTATTATTGTACTAAAATTCCTGTCCACAATATTTTGAGGTTATTACTATGGCTAATGACTTAATAAGAATATTTCTCAAATCTTTCTCTTGGAATTTTTTTGGGGGGAAGGGGAGATGAAAAAATTTGTGAGACCCATGACCAAATTATTAGATATAATTATTGAAGCCTGCAACTACTTTTGCCATTAAAGTAATAACGATATTACATGAGACTCTAACGATCTTTGAACTCCAATTTCTTGAGAGTATTGTTTAAATAAGCTGAGATTTGGGGGAATGGAAAACAAAAATGTATGTCTAGAGTTTTGCACAAAGAGATCGTATTATACGGAGATATTGTCTCTGAAGTTTGAGGAAATACTATCTATATTGGGTAGCATTTGCAAACGAAAGGGTTAGGGCAAAGTAACAATGAATTATATGAAAAATTAAATGGGATGGGAGGTGGGGGGCGACGCCTGAATTGGGAGGGAGGTCTCTGTCTTGGTTGTTCCCTAAATTATAGTATGATGTTCATGCTTGTGTTGCACTGTATTACTGTAGTAAATTTGTCGGTATATACATAACTGTAAAACAGATTAAGACACGATGTTAGAAGAGAGGCTATTTTCTTTAATGTAACAATGTAGTTATTTGGGATTACTTCAGATCATAGCGGCATATTTTGCTTACACCACTGGAATCATCTTCACCCATAGAAGCATACATATTATGAAACGGAAAGACTTTGATCAACAATAGATTAGAAACTTATCTGCACTTAACTCTATCAAGAACACAACCCAAGGATACTTGATAGCCGTGACCATTCCATATCTAATGTTGTATCTTGTTCCTTTTCTCAAGTAATTTTCTCATTTTTTTTATTTCCTTTACCAATATTCACACAGTGAGACAAAAATTAAGTCTTTCCCCGCTTGACATGGTTATTCACAATTTGATTCAGTTTTCAACAATTCTCTTGTGATCCAGAATTATATGCGAGTTAGCATTGCAAAAATCCAGGTGTCACGTTTTGATATACATACTACAAGTAGCTCTTGAGTCGTTACTTTGTATTGTGAAATTTATCAACCCTGATCCCTGTGTATTTTCCTATGCTAAACATATTGACTGTTATGTTTTTAAAGTCTAAAAGTGTCATGCTAACAGCTCATATCCTTCATCAATAGCAACTGGGATTTTCTGTGGCGTGTATAGGAAATCTATAACAATTACCCTTTGCATTATATGCTTTCACAAGCCCTTTTATGAGACATAACCAATTCCTACCTCAGCCACAAAACTCCCCGTTTCTACTGGACTGGAGTTAGTCTTTAGCATGTAGACAGCACTCTTATTTCAATGTCATTGTGACGTAGGGCATTACAAAATGGTGTCCTTTACTATTGTAAGACAGCGCATGTTGGCGTCTTAACATGCTTTAGAAGGAAGCCAGCTTATTAATCTCTTTGTCTTTTCAAGCATCTGAAAGGCCTGTCTCAAGAATCTCCCTCTTAAACTGACAAATGTTTTTCCCATCTCTGGTTACTCTGGTCATTTCCTCTATTTCTACCGAGAATCTGTATTCATACGCGATGTCGTTCTGGATACTTATAACACCGAGCAGTGCATCCTGTGCATTGTGAAACCATGATCTCAATCTATACTTTTGTGAAGTAGATGTAGATTCAAGCAAAAGTAGGTTTGCATTGGTAGCTTTTTTGTGACCACTATTAGAATATTAGTCATGATTTTAGATGAACCTGTTATATTAGACTACTGCTGGTGGTACCTTCAGCAGCGCCTCGTATGAGGAGTGTAGTTTTTGAGATGATATTTCATACTGATTATTAATTAGTGCCGAGTATTGAAAGACCACAAAACATTGCATACTCTGGTCAACAGTACTGTAGATATCTCACCGGTTTACTGACATTCATGATTTATGACACATTTTCAAAGGAGTTAATTGACTATTTTTACCAGTATAATTTGTTTGGCACTGATGTTAATGCACTAAGTATAATTTGGCCGTGTGATTCATCTCGGATTTACACAGCCTGAAACCAGGTTACTGAAACCTCAGTACGTACAGACATGGAAGGAGCAAAAGAAAACAGAAGGTTGTATTTTGATACCATTTATAAAGTGATCTGTATAATGAAAAGTGCAGTTTTTTTTTCATGAATGCACATACCCTACCCTGTAGGCAACCTCTTCCGTTCCCTTTGCTGTACCTCCGTTCATATCGTCTCTCCTCCCTCTTACTTTCCATCGTCTCCTAACAGTTGTATCATAGTGCAACTGCAATGTTTTCCTCTTGTTACACCTTTCAAACCTTTTTACTCTGGTTCTCTTTCAGCGCTGAATGACCTCCTAATGATGTTGTATAGTAGTGCCCTATTCATGTGTCTAAATATTTAACTTATTACTTTATGCCCAAAGCCCCAAAAATAACTTGATTTTTGGACTCTGTCCCATGTGGACATTGCCAATAGCGGTAACAAGTTATCTAACATCATGGCTCTCCTGGTATGTGACTGCCATGAAACACCAAACTTTCAGTATATGGCTCCAAGTGACAATCTTGGAGTTTGCAGGGCATTTATTTTTTTTTATTCATTGTATGAATTTCATGCTTAAAGCTTGAAGAGTAAACATCTTTAAACATCTTAAATTTGTGCACCAATAAAAAATGAAAGGAAATAGGTGAATATTGGAATGTATTTGCAAAAGAAAATAGACCTCATGCCGTATATATTCTCCTAGAATCAATGGCTTTCTATCTAATTAGTGGTCTAGATGTTCCATCAATCACAGGGCAGATGAGCTCTGCTTATTGTAAGGGTAATTTGTGTGCATTGCTCAATGGAGTTCCTTAACTAAGTTACCATGATTCTTGGCTTCTGATTTCCAAAAATGTTTTGTAGAATTGTATTCCAATAATAGTTGTACAAAGTACTTTGACCATTTGGTACTAATGCCATTATCTTTTGAGGTATGTGAAGCCTTACTAACAATATATAGCTTTCTGGGAGCGCTAGGTTTTGTTGACTAAGTTTTTTTTTTTAAATAAAAGAAAGCTTAACAGTTCAAGGTCAAAACTGAAGCTTCATTATTCAGTGATATCACTTTTGTCTCCTTTGGTGTGCTTCCATTGACCTGTCTTGAAATACGCTCTGTTTTTGGGGTTGGAGGATTGTCCTTGAACTGAATCGATCAAATCAGACAAGGAATGTCACATATTGACGGACAGTGTACGTGATCTTTTTTCTGTTCTATTCAGTTACCTTTTCATAAATTTTCAAGCCATTTTATAAGAATCTTCTCTCTTTGCCTTGTAATGGTGGCCTCATTTTACATATGTACTAGCTTGGTGGTTATCTCAGTGCCACTAAGATAGATTTGATATTTCACATTACTTTTTAGTTTTCCTTCCTAATGGCTAAAAGTTATCTGACGGCACAACCCTTCAGAGTAACCTGACTGGGGTAGAATAAATTCCTTAAATCAATCCCTTTTCTGATATGTGGCCGTCTGCGAGGTAGGCCGTCCTTCACTACATTGTATGCTTAAGTGTTTCTTCCACATCATGCTATGTTCAGTTATCTGCTAAATTACACGTTCTAATTTTTAAAAATATTTATTGTTTTCTTAAAAGCAGTTCATCCCTTTCAACTTTTCTTAGTTGACCATTTATTTTAATTGTTCCTCTTGGAGTCCTGGAAGTATTTTCTGAGATTTTCATTTGTTTTTTCTACATTTAATAACCTTTTTGCCTGCAGTCGGATTTTTACTGTCCATTGTCTTTTACCTTGTCTTAACTCCTGCACCATAGACTAATCCAAAAATCTCTTACTACTTTTAATTACTTCAGTGTATCTTTTTAGGGAAAAAAATGTCTCCTTAGTGTTCTGTAATTTAGTGCTGTTATTTGTTTGTAAATACTGTGAGAAAAGAAATCACTATATAATAAAGGAACTGCGTATTGATATCCTTGTTTTGTAATCTAGTTGTATTCTAGGCATAAGATTAAAGAAATATATTTTAAGATACGAGTCAATCTTAACTCCTTTGAAAAGGTATCATATAATATAGCAGATTGCTGCACTACGACAAGACTTTTTGACCTGTTTGCTGTGTAGTAGGGTGACTCACTTGTTCTGTTTACTAAATATTTCATAGAGGTGAAAAAAAACAGAATATCATCATAAAATAGTACCTTAATTACAAACCATGTCTAATTTTCGTATTAACATAAATAAATGTCTAAAATAATATCATCTTAATAAACTCCATATAAATATTCATAAAAACTAATCCCACTTTTACTTTTCAGACTTGATTGTTGAACAATAATGTTTTTTGCAGATTCATTGGCATTGCTAATTCATGATTTTCGTGAACTATATCCAGGACATAAAAGAATTTTCATACTCTGTTTTTCCCTCTGGAAAAGATTTTGAAGTTATGACCTGTGAGTAGTGGCGTAAATTCAGAACTCTTAAAACCCTATCATCTAAACTCCCATGTGACAGCCTTGGGAAAGAAGGCCTCTCTTCTGGTGACACAGACTTCATTTGTTTACTTGCATGTGCAAGTACATAGCATGTTATAAAGTGTAAATGCCAGTAACAAATGGATTCACTGTTGTGGCAGGCCAGACCAAGCCTTTAAATATAATTGATTAATAAGACGATGTAAACTGAACTGAAAAATTTACGTTTTGTCACTAAAGGAATGTGTTTAAAGGACAACAGACTTTCACAAGCACAAAGCTTGCGCAGGTCCATGCTACCACGTTACAACTTTCATCTGCTTCTACCTCCTTGCTGCCAGATAGGCAGTGGTATTTCTGATTGCTTTAGACAAGTGTGATGGATATAACAGTACTTGAGCGTGGATCTGTGCCTTTATATACTAATTTGAGTGGCGAAGGTATTAATAGCAATGACCATCCAAGTACTTATACCCTTAACCACTTCCTAAAGACAATTAGAAGTTAGCCTAGAAAGGTCCCAAACAAAGCTTGTCCTCCTTGCCTTACACTGTCACTCTCTCTCCCTTCTTCAGATTAGATACTTCCTAGCCAGACGTAAGTTCAAAGAGGCCCTAAAACCCTATGATGTTAAAGACGTTATAGAACAATATTCCTCGGGTCATGCAGATCTCCTAACAAGAGTTAAATACCTGCATGGGAGGTGAGTTAGAGGAATGGGCTTAGTGTAGACGCCTAGATTCGTAAAATGTGCACCAATAATGAGGAAATATCAGTTGGAACTCACGTCAACCTTTGATGACTGTATCCGAACATGTGCATTGATGTATTACAGATGTTCATCTGTGAGTAGCTTTTTTTTATATAGTACTTCATTATGAGTATGTCCTCCTACCTAGTAAAGAGTCTGTTATTCAGTCTCATGTCTATGTTACATCATCATAACCATACAACAAAGATCACTTTATTCCCTTCTTGAAAAGCTTTAATTTTTTAACTTTGGTTTCTCTCAAGAGATGTTTGTAGAAGATATCTAAAATTATTGCAAAAAATTACCTTTTGTTTTAGTATAGGATAGAGTAGGATAGACTTGAGTTTTGTGTAGTTCATTTTCTGATGCATATGGACCTTGGTTTAAAATTTTTAGCCAAGTTTTTTTTTCGAGGATGGTTGTGAGTAAACTTCTTTGGCAATCTCTAGGATTCATCCCAATACCAAGTAGTAAACCCGTTGAATGTACCTTGTATTCAACGCGCCTCCACTATTTTGCGATAGCGTTATTCGTGCAACATGCAAAAAAAGGTTACGTGGTGGCCTACCATTTTAATAACTTAAATCAGAGGGCAGAGAACCGCATGTTAAAGTACGAGTGATGTTTGAATTTGCAGTATCAAAAATACGCTTAGCTAAACCATAAATATGAGTCAAATGCTGTTTGAAATGCCCACTTGATAAAACTTATACTAAGCCTATTGTGGCTTAGCTGTACAGTATGAAGAATAATAAGTCATTCTTTATAATATAATGATGATGATAATCATGAAAATACATTTAATGACGATACAACGTGTATGTAATAACAATATACCCGACTCTGACTAAAGTGTTTGCATATTTGTTTTCAAGTAATCTCTTAAAGTGTGTGCAAATATCACTAAATATATTTTTTATAGAACTATAAATTATCTCATAATCGTTCGGTGAATGCTTTACCTTATTTTAGAGAATAATATAATACTTCACTTTAATATTTCAATGAAAACAGAACGATAAAATGAAGAGGTTGAATTTATAATTAGATAAAAAAGTCAACTGATTAAATGTTTATTTGTATATAGTCCTTGGTTTAATAAAACTGTACTAAGCAGTGATGTTCCGAATGTGTGGAAAGTTCAAGCTTTTTTTTTTTTTTTTTTTGCTGAAACCCAGTACTTTTACATAAGCCTATTTGTGTCCAAGCGAATCTCAGAGACTCCATGCAAGAAGAAGAAAAAAGAAACTATCCCCGATAGATGGCGCTTGATACCAGCCGCTGTTTAATGTTCCTTGATATCAAATGTTCTTGGTTTGTTCTCGATGTTCTTCTTTCAGTTGATAGGCTACCTCTTTTGCTATTAAAAGTAAGTGTTGGATTTTGGAGAATGCGAGTGAAATACCTAACTCGAGGCTACTGGCAGTTTTTCTCCCCATAGCTTTAATTAGTCTAATTATTGGTTCCATATTGGTTAAGGCCCGTCCACACGGCCGAGCTTTGCTCGACGAACTTTGTTCAATGTGACGTCAGAAGCAGAGAAAATGCGGCAAAGTTCTGACTCTTCCTGCTGTTTCTCCGCTTCTGACGTCACATCGGACAAAGTTCGTCGACCAAAGCTCAACCGTGTGGACGGGGCCTTAGGTATTGAAATTTAGAGTAGATTTTGGATGAAAGTCATGGTAAATGTTGTTTTCCCATTCTGCCTTAGGCCTATTTCTCTAGATTTGGGTATAACCTAGGCTAATTTTATCAGTTATGCCTAGTGTACTTCGTGCATTCTGTGGAGCGGAGCAGGCACCTTTGTTCTGTTTTGGGGTCATTTACTTATGCTATTTGTGGTGTCCGTACTTACAGCACACAGGGATACCTTGGTAGTAGTGTTAGTGAGCGGTGCTTCTTGTGTTGTGTCAATCCGGTTGTGATTTAGGTACCTACTACCATACTTTTGTGTTCACTTGCTTTTGTTTTTGTAATTTTGTCACATGCAGGTGTCTTGGACTACCAGATATATAGCTATGCTTTGTGGTCAGTTTTATAATGACCCTTTTCATCTCAACCCGCCTTGCTTCATCTTTGTAATGTGTGTCTTACCTATAGTAGGTTCACATCAACCATGCATTTGATATCTAGGCCACTCCCTTATGACGCTCCTGATTGGCTGTTGATAAGCCAATCACAGGGTTGGGAACTCTCAGTCTCTCTCGAGAGTTCATATAGGCAGGACATATGTTCCACATCATCTGAGGGATACTTTTGAAAGACGTATCCGTCAGGAGAGATGGAACATAAATCCTACCCATGTGAATTCTCTCGAGAGACTGAGAGTTTCCAGCCCTGTGACTGGCTTACCAACAGCCAATCAGGAGCATCGTAAGGGACTAGCCTACACATCACATACACGTTTGATGTGAATCTCCTATCGAACGTTAATATTTCATTGAGATGTTAAATGATTCATGACCTTAATTGCAGTCTTGTAGGTAAAATGGTACTTTAAACCAATACGTATTGCATTTCAGACTTCGAACAGTTGATGAATTCGTTTCATTACATTTCATTAGTAATTAGTTTTAAGTAGTGATTGAGATAATGAACCCTGGACTGTTATACCTACCCTACAATTTCAGGGGGACCACAATGGAAAAGTGAGGTTTTAGAGTAATGAAAACTCAAAATTAGTAAAATACAGGGACTGATTTACCTTGGGATGGCCAAGTCTTTACCTAGCTTTGATGGTGAGTTTGTTAACACTGGTTACTCCCCTCCCCTTTCACCTGACCTAGGATGCTGGGTCCTTATCCAGAACCCCTGCCCAACCGAACCTATGGAGCTGTGTCCTTAACTAGTTAGAAAGGAGGGAGGGACTTGATACCCTCTGGACCCTTCCACCTAGCCTTAACAAGGATTCCAGGTCCTCGCTTAGCATTAGATCCACTATTGAACCTAACCTAGGACACTGCAAATGAATAATAAAGGTTGCAACCTAACCAACAACACCTAATTTAATCAAACTAGGTTGCCAGGTCCTTGTCATAGTGCTTGACATTACTTTGGAAACATTTTATAAAATGGATCATAATTGCACAGAGGTTGTAACTTAAAGAAGTCAAAGACTCGTAGGCTGACCACCTATCACTGATAACAATGCCGTCAGTCTTGATATACTACTTCAGTTAAAGACACTAAGGCAGCAGCATCACGTTTATGAACCAACGGCTCTACTAAAGGTGCAGTTAAAAATTTTTTAAGTTGCTCTCAGTCCCCCTAAATACCCAAATATCCCTCAGTGGCCTCCTCCTATGAAACCTACGTCACAAAATGAGATTCCTCAGTCTTGACGATTAAACCACGCCCACTAATATAATTTTTTTTTAAGAAAGCGTAGTCGGTCACATCTGAACTATAAGCTCCTCCAGCCTACGCTAGTATGAAGTGAAATGTCCAGGCAATTTGTTGGGCTCAGTACTTAATTAATCAGTGGTTCATGAACAAAATAAGTTTCCATGGTGGATGGTCAGAACCTTCCAAGAAGATGCTTTTGACATTACTGAGGAATTACATCACCGTACGAGTATTTTCTTAGTCTTCCCAACAATTGCTGTAGCACAACAATACCAAAAATGGCGTTCTTCCCCATAATTTTAGGAAGAATTACACATGAGATACTGCAAAGAAGTAGGCAAAACACTGTT
Organism: Macrobrachium nipponense; assembly: GCF_015104395.2. Taxonomy (NCBI): domain Eukaryota; kingdom Metazoa; phylum Arthropoda; class Malacostraca; order Decapoda; family Palaemonidae; genus Macrobrachium; species Macrobrachium nipponense. Next base: position 33,610,603 of record NC_061108.1, read on the forward strand.
CCTGAAGGAAAACGAGATGGCATGAGGTTAAAATTTGGCATGAGATTTAGCAACGTGGTAAAAATAATCCACAAACAAGAACTCAGCTCAACCAGAGGTGCATGACTGCAAACTGAGGTCAGCTTTTTCAAGGAATGTCCGATTTCCAAAATCCCACTATTTGTGAAACAACAAAACTAACTATCATATTTTGGTATTTTATCACGTACGTACACAGCGCCAAGAGAAACCATTCCAGATATGTGATCATGGTTACCCACAATACACTCACACAAGTAATATCTGACTGGGATCGCCACACTTGGAACAGTGTTAATGTAAAGAAGCAACTCTGAAAAAATCAGAGTAGGTAACAACAATCGTTGGAGCAAATTTAGTAACTAAGTTTGTGAAAGGTTAGAGCATGAGTTTCATACTAAGTTCAGGAAACTTGAGATAACTGCATAAAAACTCCAACCTCAAGTAATGGTTTAAGGTGAAATAATGGATTCTTTTTATCTCAGCAGGAAAGGTACTTGAAGCTCTCGGTTTGAACTTCTGGAGATGTCTGTATCTCCTTACCTTCTGACTTGTAAGATACAGTGATCCCCCATATACGTAGGGGATAGATACCAGACACACACACACACACACACACACACACACACACACACTCCGCAAATAGCTAGAACCCGCAAATAGGTGAAACCCTCTATAAAAATGCTTGAAACAACCCATTTTTGTTAGGAGGTAAAACTCAGGAGAAATCCACAAAAAATATTTATTCCTAAGAAAACTCCACAAAAAAATTTTTATTCCTGGTTTTTTAATAGTTTTATCACAAAAAGTGCATATTATGATGAAAATGATTAAAAAAAACAGGAATTTGTGGATATTTCTCATAGAAAAATACAGCGAATTGGTGAATTTTCTGCAAATAATGGGGGTATATGTTCCAAAGAGAAATCTGCAGGCAAGAGTGGCATCCACAGAGTTGCTGTACTCCTTAACAACAGCTAGGTCGTACAGCAGCTCTGTGGATGCCAGTGTTGCCTGCCTTCCTGTTGTTTTATTGTTTATGTCTGTCACTGGATTCAACTTCTTGGCCCTTGTTCATGCTTCTCCCACCTCAGCTGAAGAACATTTTTCCATTGCTCCAACAGCTGTTGATTGTAAGACTTGTGTGTTTGAGGATGTATCTTCTCAGACTTTTGGTCCACTTAAGATATACACCATGTATTGTCCAGTTAAGGAAGCATACCATTAATTTCATCAGTTATTCATTGTCATTTAGTGATGTGTGTCATTGTTACTAAGGCAGAAGTCAACTTTGTTACCACTTATTTTTGTCATGACTTGCTTATGACATCATTTCTCTTTTTGCCTACCTGAGTTTCTAAAGACTCTTACGACCACTATCTTTTGGTCATACATCTCTTGATGAATTGGTCATGCTTCTGCCTCTAGACAGTTTACTGCTTTCAGCCACACTTCAACCCCAGTGGACCTCCCTCTGATATAGCTCTTTCAGTCACATCCCTTTTTTAAGTCATGCTTCTGCTTTCTGTCTTTCTCCAACCTTTTTACATGCCCCCACATCCAGCCTCACTCATGTCTCATGGCTCTGCACTCCTGCTTCCAGTTTTACACCTGGTTTCATTCACACTTCTGCCACTGGATTTATTTTAGGGGTCTTGCCTCTGATGATATTCCTGTACCAGTAAACATGCTCTCTTCTCTCTCTCTCTCTCTCTCTCTCTCTCTCTCTCTCAACACCTTAATCACTGAGTGTTCTGCTGCTTCCTGTCATGCATCTAGTGACATCCTGTTTTCCGAATGTTTTCTTGATTATACTTCTTGATTCCACCCTTGATCATTCTCATTCCATTGTAAGCTTTGATTATGCAAAGGATGATGTTTCTGGTACTATTCATCACCCTGCAGCCCAAATGTTACTCCATTTTTTTACCCTTCTTGCAGTTTCTCTGCTGTTTCTTTTTCTGGCCTTGCCTCTTCCTGCAACCATTGTTCTACTGCCTTCAATAATTGTACTATTGTCTTATCCAAGAAGTTTGTGGGTTTAGTTGGGGTATACATCTGTTTGACCGTAAGGCCTAGAGTACTTTCTCTTCAAAAAAGAAAGCGGTCCTCACATCAATATCTTGAAAAGCAAGGCTGAGTCTGTGACGTGCAAGCCTCCACTTCTCAAACACTGCCAGTACTGTTAAAAATTCAACACTTATAATGAGATGTCTTTTATGGACAGAAGACCACAATTTATCCCCAGACAGTAGAGTAAGATATAAGATTCTTTTACTGCTCAGAATAGGCAGACCCGGTGACATGGTAGATTGATGCATTGTTACTCAGGTTGATGTAAAAGTAATGAGTTTGTGAAACAGGTTTTTTTAAACAAAATTATTTTTTATACTTCTGTTCAAACCCATTAATTTACCCAAAGTACTTGCTTCCAGGTCTCTCTCCTCTCTTCTTTTCACAGTTGATTTAGACCTCAGTGTGAGTGTGGCAGTTTATTAAAGTTAATTGGTTTGACCTGGATACACTGACCGTGTCTGCCATGGGGATTCTTATATTTTTTCTTCTTCGTTTATTGTCTTGTATTTGCAAAGATACAGGACTAGGCTATGCAGATGTAATAGTTTTGGTTAAAAAAAATAATTTTATAAAAAAATTACACAATTACTGTGAATCTGTGGACTAGGGTGACACACATTTGTTGTAAATCCATTATATTCAGTTACCACATTATATAACCTAATTGTTGTTTGTTTGGCTTGAATGGTGAAATAAATGCACTAAAAAATACCAGGATAAATTGACTTTTGAAAAATTATTTTTCCTGAAAGATGTGTTAAAACTCCAGAAAACTTCCTGAAAGATTTACCGGTATGTTAAAACGTCAGAAAACTAGGTTGGTGTATTAGTAATGAGAATAGCACATGGAACCATTTTAATCAATTGCTCTTCATTACAATTCGTATTTCTCAAGCATAGTGATGAATTCTTCATACTAGTCCATATTGATAACAAACCAAATTTCCAAATTCTTGCCTAGTTTATAATATTTATTCAACAAAAATTTCTCTTGTAAGAGATCACAATCATAAATCACCACGATTTGAAATTATTCTAGTTCCATAATGGTACTACAGACCCTAGTTTTAAAATTTTCAATAATATTTTATGGTTAGGTACAAAAACTAATTTTTTTCAAACTTTTAATTCTGTGAATTGGTATGGATTTATATTTAGTCATATAATTCTTGAACAAGTTTGATTTAGTAGTTTTAAGCCAAAGAAGTTTACAGCAGTGTTTATAGTATTGAATTTTTTTAAATATTAGTATAGAATTGTTATGGATTATTTTAAGATGTTTCACATGATTGGAGTATTTTATTAGTGGTTACTGTAGTAGTCTACTTGTTGATTATATGCTATACATCAGAGTTTTTTATATTTACAGAAATTAGGTTTTTTTGATTTCTTATGAAAAAACTGTTACAGGTTATGCACTCTGTTGTAGAAAATTATTACTGGTAAAGTTTGGTAACTTTACACTTTGCTAAAATATCGATTTATTAGATAATGTGTGTATGAAATACACCCTCCAAGTCTGTATTCATAACTTGAAAAATTAAACAAAAATAGGCTTGACTAATTAGCCTCTAGAAATGAAGTTACAAACCAATGATTTTGCGACAACCTTATTTAGTGGTTGGCCTCAAAGGTTAAAGCAAGTCCTCAATCCCAAATTAATTGTACATAATTGCATCACTGAGGTAGGATCCTCTCGGGAACACTCCCTCACTCACTCCCAAAGCTTTTCACCACTGCATCATCTGCAAATGGTTGGATATATTTTGGGATTTTCATCAGCATTAAACTTTTTGGCTGATGTCATTTTCTGCGTACAGTATCCGAATTATTTAGTTTGATTGGCCTTAGGTCTTCCATAACCTGAATATTATTAAATTTTTGTCCATTCTGTTGGTATTAATTTATGGAAATGTGCAGACAGTTTTTTTCTATTTAGTTTTTTCTTGTTACTTATTAGTTCTTTATCCATCATGCAGGACCTTATAAAAGCAGTCAAGTATTAATTTGTTCCTTAATAAATACGAACCTTCATTCTTTAAATAGGATTTAGTTTGTGAACACGAGCTGGAATGACCATTTAACTTTCAGACAAGGTTGTTAAATGCTGACAGTTAGGGGGAAATCGCACCCACTTGTCAATCTGCACTCCACTTTCCTTTTGGCCACCATCGTTTGAAGATGTCTCTGTGTTTCTCTGCCTGGCTGCTGTTTGCTTTCTGATTTTTAAGGTTTTTGTTTGAAATATTTATGCGCGATTGTAGTTATATATATATATATATATATATATATATATATATATATATATATATATATATATATATAGATATAGATATAGATATAGATATAGATATAGATATAGATATAGATATAGATATAGATATAGATATATATATATATATATATATATATATATATATATATCCATATCTATATCTATATCTATATCTATATCTATATATATATATATATATATATATATATATATATATATATACACACACATACACACACACACAGTTACTCTTCATTTAACGACATACTCGTTTTACGACAACTCGGAGTTACGACAACAACATGAAGAGTGAGAAAAAAACCATAAAATGAAAATAAAAACGTTGCCAATGGTGGCTAAGAGAAAGGCTATTCAGTGCTAATAATCTAGCCTAGCCTAGGTTTTGAAATCCTTGAAATCTATGGCTAAAACAATAAAAAAGGTTTTAATATATGTACTTTGTAAAGAAAAGCTATACAGTTGAACCTATTAAAAGTTGGCATGCTATGGTCAGGGAACTCCCCTGGTTGGCTTGATTCAGCTGCCATTAGTTTGTTGCGCGGCCGAACGGGTGGTGCCATGTTTGTTTACAACTTCAAGACAGCAAAAATTGTGCCATATCTCCTTTGTTTTAGTGAGAATAATTCTTGGTAATGAAAAGAAAATGTGTGAATTCTTAGTAATGAGAAGGAAATGTGTGATGTCAAATATGTTTTTTATATTAACTTGAAAATACCTAAAGATATATTTTTTAAATATTCCACTTGAGAAGTCTCTACCAAGTCATACCTTTTGATCAAAACAATGAGACATTTGGCACATGAATCCCTTACTTTAAGTATGCTTGAAAGACTTACATGTAATACAGTTTGATAATTTTTTACACAACTGTGTATTTGCATACGTATTCGTTATGTCACCAAATGAGATCAGATGATACTAGAGCTAAGAAGTGCAAGCATAAATCTGTATCAATGCTAGAAAATGCTTATCTCCATAGCGAATAGTTTAGTGTTCACTGTGCTTTGTGTACATTTTGATCACCGAAATTCATTCATTTTTTTTTCATCTCACTACCCTCTACAATAAAAATAAATGACGAAGAAACTAATAGTGATAATTATGAAATACTAAGTTTAGAATATGAAAGTCACTGCTGAATAATGTGCAGATTCTGGGAAGAGTTTAGCACTGTATTGGCTAAGTATTGTATTGACTTATTACTAGTAGGGCAACCCGGGAATGTAGGCTAAATGTGTTAAATAAAGTACACTATTTAAAAAAAAATTATACATTATGAAGTTATAAAATGATGAAGTTAAAATATTTGAGTAATAAAATTATGAAAATAATTGTCAGAACTTTGCCAAGTAATAGGCTATGTCGGAAAATAGTTCTGTGCATAATACGTGACTGGAAATAATGCTTTTAAAGCCGAATTCGTTTAACGATGTGGTCTCTGGAATGGAACCCTGTCGTTAAATGAGTACCTGTATATACAAACCTCTCAGTCCTTTTTTTTTTTTTGAGAGGAAACCACAAGGTTTAGGTGTTGTCCAGGGGGGACAGGCCACGTATGTACGTATTCAGTTTCTCTCCTTTATTGAGGTTGACCCTCACTCATGATGTGCCATACTGTGACAAGAGTGTAATCAAAACAACCTACGTAACCTCTGGTGCTTTGGAGGACAAGGAACTTGAGGAGTTATGACTTTTAGAACTTATTGATCACTAGCAGGCTATGAGGGGCCTTCTTGTATCGGCTTCAAGCATGATCTGACATCTTTATTGGTCGTTGTATGCATTAGCTGTAGGACTGCTCCTACTTCTTTGATATTAACCTCTCATGCCGTATTGGTGATGTGTTCCCTGATGCTGTGGTATAAATCATCTCTGGGTGCTGTCCTCCTCTATACTCTGTTGTCGAAGGCCGCACTCGGGAAGCAGCAGCCCAATGAGAGGAGAAGGAAGTATAATTTTCTTCATCTTCATTTTTCATTGTCGAGTGCTGTCGCCTCCTACCCTTCTTCTTCCCAAGGTAGCAAGCATAAGAAGAGGAAGGTTGTCTTGTCCTCCTGAGGGAGGTCTTGTAGAGCTTCCAGCAGCCAGCCCTCTATGCAGAGGACCAATGGGTCCCTTACTAGTGTGAGCACCTTTGTGCCTGTTGCCTGGTGCAGGAGTGCAACTGCTAACCAGGGTTCTCCAGAACCGTGGTGTAACGATACTGGCCCTGGTTGCTTGGCTACCTGGGCCACCAGCACCGGCCCTGGTAACCTACCTACCTGGGCCACCAGTACCAGCCCTGGTAACCTACCTACCTGGGCCACCAGTACTAGCCCTGGTAACCTACCTGGACTACTAGTACCAGGCCTGGTCTCTCGCTACCATTATTGGGGTACTGTTGCTCCTGTTGCAGAGCACATAAGTGACACCGCTGACCAGGGTTTTTTGGGTGCCCATTCTACTGGTGCTAGTACCTGCTCTAGTAGGCAGCCTACCTGGGCTATCTATACCATCCTCAGTCTCTCGTTAGAGATATTGTCAACTAGCTGCTCCCATTGCCAAATGCATAAGTGCAACTGCTATCTGGGGTTCTCCAGACCCCTCGTGTACTAGTACCAGCCCCGGTGGCCTTCCTGGCCTGGCCACCGGTACAGGCCCCAGTGGCCATTTACTGGGGTCAGTGAGGGTCCCTGGTCTATGAACCCGGTCCCAGCTACTGGCACAGCCTAGCAAGAGAAGGTGAGCAGAGAGCTCCCTCACCCCCTCCCGCTCTTTTGAAGAGCAGCCCAGGGTTCCCGGGACAGTGGCCCAGCCCAACCAGCCCAGTCATTCAGGCAAGGCAAGAGGAGGTCCCCTGCCAGTCTTCTCTCGTGTAGAAACCTCCACTTCTAAGAAGACTGGAGCACGCTCATGGGACAGCCCACTGCCAGCATTCACATGAGTAGGACCACTCTCCCTGACCAGTGTGGACATAGACAACGTGGGTTGATGACCCCCACAGCCTTGCTCACTTGCTGGGGCTTTGGTCTTCGACAGGCTGGGTAAGGGTGCTTGCAATCCCTCACTAGTCCATTCCTCCTCCTCAGGATTTTTTCTGGGAGCCAGGAGCCAAACAGACCCTGGACTTGGGACCAGGACCATGCTCACTCCCATCCCAGCCAGTACGCAGAGGCCCAAGTTCCTGGTTCGGTTCTCGAACCGGATAGGATGTACGCCCAAATGACTGAGAGATTGTCAGGGGGCTCTGGTGAGCATCCTTATCCTTTAGAGGGAGTTACACAGGAGAACCTGGTCCTGGAGGGACCTGAGGGTCCTTTGTCCAAGGACATGGACAACCCCGAGGTGCAGTGGCATTTTGTGGAGATCATTAGAATGATGCATCATTTTAATGATATGAGGAAAAGACCTTGGCTTTTCCTGCACTGCACTTCTGCTATCGAGTCTTTCTTGGGACCACAAGAGTTTTGACTGACCTTTTATGGTTTAGACTGGCTGATGAGGTTTTTTGGTCCAAGTGAATTCTCTGTTCTGGGCAAGAGAATTCTCCCTGGTCTAGCTATTCATGCAAGGCACTTCCTCCACCTGTGGCTCAGCAGAGGAAATATCATGCTCTCTCTGAGAGCCCATTACCAACTAAGCAGGTTGACCTGTACTTGCCATGTCTGTGTCCCGGTCTGTCACTAAAGCATCGCTGTGCGGATGGAGTCTCCCTCTTACAGGTGGAGGCAACAGTGCTGGAATTGACTGCCATGGTAGCATTCCAGTCAGTCTTATAGATCAATCTTAGCTCCTGTCACTGACCAAGATCACTTCTTTGGGCTCCTGCACAGCCAAGGAGAATGCAGCCTTCAACTGACTAGTACTGTTTGGAGGTAAGGCTATTATCTACCTCCTGAACCTGACAACAAACCTGGGGGGCATGGGATGTTGTGCCATCTCAAACTTGGTTTGTTTGTCCTGAGTTGGCTTCAACACTCTGGAATGAACTGGTTTTGGTATCCTCCTCCCCTGTGGTATAGGGAGGGGAATGCCGCTGTGGACATGCTTCGGAAAAGCCAATTTGTTCACGAGGCAGTGGCTAAGACTGCCAGTTCTTTGCATGGCACTGCCACCCAACCCTTCTTCAGTAAGAGAAAGTCTCAGGCTTCCTAAGCCTCTCATAGTGGTACCCAGGCTTCTCTTATCCCTCAAGTGAGAGGTACGCAGCTGTGCCCCTTTCAAACCACCACTTGTTTCAGGTAGGGGACAGGATAAGAAGGAGGATGAAGGATGTTGGAAGGTGGCGTTTCTCCCTGCTTGTTGGCAGTGGGGGTGGGTGCCTGCTGAGCTATTGGGAAACTTGCAGCAACATGGCAGAGGCCTGGGTAGTGGATGCCTGTCAGATAAGGTATCAACTAACCTTTCAAGTCTTTGCCACCCCTCACCCTTGATCTGGTCTGATTCCAAATTTTTGTTCATGGCTCACAGAAGAGCCACTCCCTTGTGGAAAGAGGTGAATGCAATGTTCCAGAAAGGCACTGTGAAGTCTTCTACCTCTCTCCCCACTAGACTGATTCGTTCTCCAGACCTGGTCTGAGATGGAAATTTGTTGAAGAAACCTGTCACCTCTACAGAAGGTTGGGAGCCTGACTTTGGCTTTTAAGGGAGCAAGACAAATGTTTGTTTGGGTTTTTGAGGGCACAAGACAAATGGTTGTTGTCCATGACTCCCTCTGATGCTAAGATAGAATTATGTAGTCCTCTGGTTGAAGTTCTTGTCAAGATTTTGGAGTAGAGATAATTTTTGCTTAACATCAGGAGCAGGGGCTAAGAAGGAAACCTCAGCCGTTTACCAAGAGAATCACAGCTACTTGCGGAAGGCATACAGTATATGCTCGGTCCTTTTGCCCTTTAGAATGACAATCTTCCCTACTGATCATTCTTTTATGGTTAGTCTTTTTTGGGCTCCTGGCTGAAGGGAGCGCCATGAACCCTTTCACTAGAGGCACCCGTTTCCGAGCGCCCAACCATCTTCAGAGCTCCTGACACCAGCTTTCAGGTACCTGGTGCAGAGTACCGAGTGCCTGACTCCTGCTCCAGAGTGCTCAGCTCTTTCTAGCTGTACTGGGCTACCACCACAGAATGCCCAGTTCTTTTTCATATGATTTTTTAGAGCATTGTGTTTAACTGCCGCAGAATTTGTTACTCCTGGTTGGGGTCAAGACCCTTTATTATCCAATGGCCAGGCTTCTGTATCTTATGGACTTTCCAAGTTCCTTTAAGCATATCAGATATTAGTTTTAGCCAAGTCCTACAGTGCCGCATATGCTTTCAGACTGTATGAGGTATTTTCAAGTCAATGCTGGGCATTATTGCATAGGAAGTTGGCATTATCGCACAGGAAGTTGATCCCTCCTGGATGGTAATGTGTCCATGGCTGTCAAGTATCAACAGGGTCAGCAACTATAGTCCACTTAATTATCTGTAGGTCTGCATAATGTTCTACAAGTTTGTTCAGTTCTCAGAGATGAACTGTACAGTGCTGTCGTCCATTCCCTGGGACACTTGAATAGAGTTCTTGTTTATATAGACTTCATTTTCAAGTCCACATACAGACTGAAAAATATCTTGGACTTGTCTCACGAGACAAAGTCGGCCAGTTCTGGAGTTTAGGCTTCAACAACTATGGCTCAAGCCTTCTCTCAAGTCTATGCTTCACTTTCTTATGTTATCTTTTCTGCCCTTGAACTTCTGACTGTCCCACAAGACCAGGAGGGACAGGGTATCATGGCTGGGGTCCACTGCCTCAAGACCTAAATTTTCATTTGGACCTACAGTGATAGTTGTCCGAATTTTAGTTTTTTAGCATAGGTCCCTCATCATGAGACTAATCTTATATGTACTACTCACACATTCTAGGCGAGGGAGCCTGCTCAGGGGACCGGGAGTTTTTACGGATGTATCTTCGGGAGAATGGAACCTTCTCTTTTACACCAGAAGAGCCTAGACTGAGGTATTCCTTTAGACATCACCAAGGTTCTTAGGTTTTTACTCTAACACCCGCCCCCAAGCGAAGAGAGCTTTTTACTATGAATGATTGATCGAGTTTTCTTTAGCTCTAGAGTAATTGGAATTTCTTGCAGAGAAACTGAACCATCAGAAACCCACTCTTACTCCTGAGTGGACCTCGATTCCCTTGATATGTCGAGTTTCGTGCTTTCTATGGGGGCAGGCTGACCTTGACTTGGGAGTAAAGGATACTTGCCTGCTCCTTTTCCTTTTTTGTGTTTTTATCTTTTTTTATGGATTTACATACTGTATTTAATCTACAGAACTATTGTAACCTTAAGAATTCTCCCTTGAGAAACCAGTTCTGAAAGTGTTCATGTTGTGATGAATAAGTGCAAGGCTACAATTGATTTATGTACTAGTTCACAGATGCAACTTGAGTTGTCTTGAAATGGTACTAATTAATATGGGATTTTTGACTTAGTCAAACCACTTAGGCTGGCAAAAATAAGGTTTTTGGAAAAGAAAAACTTGAAAATAAAAAATAACATGCTGGTATTTTATACTGTAGGATTACTGTTAAAAACTGATAGAATAAAAGACTCTTTAGGTGAAAACTCTTGTGAAGAAGTTTTTTGCTTATATTCCAAATATATACTTAGCCCGTTTTACGAATATTTTTGGCATTGGCAGTAGTAGATTATTATTTTGCTTAGATATCTCAACTCATACTCTAAGTTTCCTGTTATTTTCTTTCTGATTAGCCCTTTCTTGTCATCTTGCTTGCCTTTTCTATTTAATATTCTTTCATCTACTTTTGTGCCATTTTCTAGACTTTATACCCACACACCATTTTATTAATCAACACTTGGATGCTATCTGAAGATGATGGGAGAAATGTTTATTACATTTTTTGTAATAAACAACTTTTAGCAAACCTGTTCTTTACAGTAAAGTATATTTTAAGGAAAATCCTCATTAATTTTGTCAACTGTCTGTTGAGAAAGTTATGAGAGTTCAACTTAACTGATTGTTTTATATAAGTAACTTACCATGTAATTAGTACATAGCTATTAGTTTCTAACTATTGCGACTGCTTAAATTTTTAAATATGATGTATCGCTTCGGTCGTTTTATTGTGGGTAACTAGCCCTGCCCACCTTTGGGGATGAATGGGTACAACACAGCTGAAGAGCTCAATGACTGATCATCAGTTGTTTGAGCAGCTATTGTTTTAATCTTGTCACTTGATGGTTTTGTCTATCGTGGTTTTGGTGTAGTATTCATTCTTTTTGGTAGCCTTCATGCTAATTACAATTAGCTTAGAGATTTTGACTGGACTCTTCCTGATTGCAACAATTTTCTAATCATGTCTGACTGGTTTTTCTAGTATATCCAGTTTATAGCAAAGGCCAACACCGGACTTGACGTCAGCCAAGTGCGACTCGCATACTATTTACATATCATTAGGGGACGAATTTGTTCTTCTGAGCTGATTTGTGAAGAGTGTAGGAACTGGAATCGGGAATTGGAGAGCTTTGAATTTATACCTTGACAGACTTCAAAGAGACAGACAAGTAGGAAGGCAGCCTCTAGAGCCAAAGCTAAGGGCTCTGCTAGCCAGGTTTCTTCTCCTAAATCAGTTATTGCGGAAGTAGTACCTGTTCTGTCTATGCCTGTGACTGCTTTTTCCTCCTTTACCAGCCCTCCAACTTTTCCATCTGCTCTCTTACCTGGCTCCCGTTCTTCCGACCGCAATGCCATCGCCAGCCACGAAGCCAGGATAGACCAGAAATCCTGTCTACTAGTTAACACTGTAGCCCAAACAGGGACTTCAGTTAAGGGCTTTATGGACAAGATGAGTTTCAGTTATGTAGGTGCAAGTGCGGTGTTGGTGGAGGAGGTGACTACTCGTCAAACTGAAGCTCCTAGACAAAGGTCCCTGTCAAACTCCACTGAACCTAGGAGGAGGCATATCGGTGGGGTTTGCCTGCTGTAGTTTCCTCCTTCAGTGGAGTCTGTTGTCCATAAATCCCAGGACTCGGTGGACTGCCGTTAGAAAGCCATCCATGTGGAAGTGCATGCGTTGTCTTCTAGCGACTTGGACTCAAGTGCGGACAAGGGAGGTAGTTTATGCTTTTCCAGTGTGTCTAGGTCATTGAAAAGGCATGCATCTACTGCTGAGTGCACTTCTCAGTTTCCCTGTTAACAGCCCATGGGACAGGAGTGCAGTCTGCAACCTACCTGTAGCTTCTGGGACAGTCCCAGTCATTTGTCTTCTGAGCCTTTGCTCGTAGAGCACGAGTCTTTGTCACCGAAATGCTCTGCCACCTCTTGGAAGCGGTCCGAGTGTCCAGTGTTGTCCAAGTACTGAGTAGAATCTGATCACCCAGTAGTGTCCGAATGCCCATTGTCCGAACGTCCACTTGTGTCCAAGTGTTTGCCTGTGTCTGAGTGTCCACCTGTGTCCACTTGCCACCACCTGTCAAGCATTCAGAGCACATTCCGGGTGCCAGATGCTGCTTCTTCAGTCAGCCTCGACGGGTTAATATACCCCTGTAATTGCTGATACTTTGTTGGAACCTGTTCAGCTCTGTCTGGACTGTATTTTGGGACTTACAGAATCCTGCTGCAGTGGCACAGGGTCCACTGGACTTAGCTCCCTCTTCAATCTTATCTGATGAGGAAGCTATTGAGCAGGAGCACCCTACCTCACCATACACAGCTCTCCTGAAATACTTCCTGTTTTGTTGTCCGACCTTCTTCACTCCAGTGGCCCTAATGTCTCCTGCATCAGCTTTTATGATGAGACAGCCTGCAGGGTCCTCCAGGTTTCCCAAGATGGTCCTTTCTTCATCATCAAGGAAAAGCTTATCCGAAATTGATGATTGACTAGTGAAGAAGAAGGATCTCAGCAAGGCTGTTTTTTGCTCCCCTCCTCCTCGCCTGTTGCGGGGAAGCTATCTTACGTATGCCACTGAGGAAGCTCCCTCCTTTGGAGTTTCTCCCTCCTCACAGGGGCTTCCTCCAGTGTGATTGATTTCCCCTCGTAGGTCAGGGTTTGACTCTGCCAAGATTATATTTACTTCAACAGAACTTAACCATTTAGTTTGGGATATCTTCAAGGTCTTTGAAGTGTCCAGTTTCATAGACTGGACTGTAGGGGCCTTAGCTAAGAAGATAGAGAACTGCAACTCTCTTCAAGAGAAGTTTTCTTTGGACTTGCTGGGAGTCTTCTCATGTGCAGATAAAGCTACTACAGATGGCTCTCAGGAACTGGCTGCCTTATTTTCTTTGGGAGTTCTTAAGGAGAGGGAGCTGTGGTGCTTGTTTACCACAAAAGGGGTCACTCCCTCTGAAAGGTTGGCTCTCCTGTTTTCACCCTTGGACTGTTTTCATATGTTTCCTTGGGCTACAGTGGTGCATGCAGCTGCAGACTTATTGAAAAAGTTGACACAAGGTCTACTGGCATAGTTGGCCAAGTGTTCCAAGGAGTTGGAATGTGGTCCCACGGTCTCGTTTGGTGCAAGAACCGTCTCCCTTCTTCAACAGCAGCCTTATTGAGGTGGCAGAGAAAGTTTCAGCCCTGTCCACTCACGAACTTTCTTTCAGTCCGACCTGTCAAGAAGTCCTTCACTAAACCATCCTCTTGCAAGTAAGGATACTATCCTCCATATTCCTGTGGGAGCCGTGCCTCTCCAGTTTTAGGACAAGTAGAAAGCTAGGAACATAGAACCTTTGGGTATTGAAAGTCCTCAGAGAGGGTTACTCCATCCCATTCAGGGAGAAACCTCCTTTAGTGTCGTTGCCCATCAGCTAGACAGCCAACTCCACATGAACACAGTAGTTTTGTACAACAGTCTGTTCATCATCCCCAAGTCATAGGGAGGTTGGAGACCTGTCCTGAACATCAGCACTCTGAATATCTTGTTCAGAAAAGTAAATTCATAATGGAAATGAACGAGTCAGTCCCGTCGTCCATTCACCGGGGTGACTGGATGGTGACCATTGATATGTAGGACACGTACTTCCATGTCCCAGTACATCCAGACTCAAAGAAGCACTGTACTTGAGATTTGTGTTCCAGGGCAGGGTCTTTCAGTTTCAGGCTCTGTGCTTCAGCATCTCCACAGCTCCTCAAGTATTGACCCGTATTCTTGCCTCACTGGCGAAGTAGCTCCATCTCATGGGCATCAACGTCTGTCTATACATATGTGGACGATTGGCTTTTGCACTCCCTCTCAAGAACAAAATGCACACGGAGGACCCTCGGAAGACTTATCTTCTTGCCCAGGAATTAGGCCTTTTAATTGATCTAAGGAAGCCACAGTTAGTCCCCACCCAATCAATTCTTTATTTAGGGATGATGGTCGACTCATGAGTTTTTGAGTTTTTCCATCCCACCAAAAGAGTTGAGTCCTGCATTCGGACAGTTCAAAAATTCCTCTCTCTCCTCTCCTGCTCGGCCAGCGAATGGATGAGTCTGCTGGGCACATTCGTCCATCAAGAAGTTCGTGCCTTTAGAAGACTCCTCACAAGGGTGGTACATACTGCAGTTCTTCCTAAATGCCAGTTGGTACAAGAAAACTCTCTCAGACTCGTTTGTTTATCCTATCACACCCAAAATCATGGAGGACATTCATTGGTGGCTTTTAGAAGGAAGGTTTTTAGTAGGGAAGTCACTTCTTCCTCTGAGCCCCAGCCTAACATTATACTCAGACATGTTGGATCTGGGATGGAGAGCTCTTCTAGAAAATATGGAAGTTTCAGGGACATCGTTCAAGGAGGATAGAAAACTCCATATCAATTTGAATGGACTAAAGATGATACATTTGGGCCTCTAGTTATTTGCAGCAGCAACCTTCAATAAGACAGTAGCAGTGCAGTCCATTTGGACATGACTGCTTTGCCCCTACATCAGAAACCAGGGGGGTACTCACTCCTCCCTTTACTAAGTAGCCAGGGATCTCCTCCTCTAGGCCCAGGGGAATCTCACCAGGATTATTATAAGATTCAGCTAGGGTTAGATGAATGTCTTAGCAGATGAGCTAAGTCGCTGCAGACAGGTTCTACTTACAGAGTGGACGCTGAATCCTAAGGTGTGCACCGACCTGTGGAAATGGTGGGGAAAACCGTCTGTAGACCTATTTGCAACATCGAGGAACCATTGCCTCCCCTTGTACTGTTCTCCAGCCCTGGGCCCTTGTATTGTTCTCCAGGCCCAGGCAACAAATGCCATCCTCTAGGACTGGTAGAACCTGAATGTATATGCCTTCCCACCAATCACCATGATAAGGATAATTTTAAACAAATTTCTGTCATAACAGCAACACTTCAGTGACTCTTGTAGCTCTGTTCTGGACACAAAAGGATGGTTCTCGAACCTTCTCAGGCTGCTGATAGACTTCCCAAGCCTTCTGCCACAGAGAACAAGTCTTCCCAGATAGCCACACTTCCACTGACCCCACCATGGCTTATCTGCTCTTCCTCTGACAGGCTTCAGACTTTCAAGAAACTTGTCAGAGCTAAGGACTTTTCAAGACCAGCTGCAAAGGCGATTGCAAAGTGTAGACGTCAGTCTCTCTTAAAGTTCTACCAGGCCAAGTGGGCAGTCATCCTCAACTGCTGTAGAAGACATAAAAGTTCTACTGAAACACCTTTTAACATAGATCACAGCTTTTCTGCCCTTCCTGAGGTTGTCCCAAGGCTTAGCTACGTACACCATCAGAGGCTACAGATCCAGTTCTGTGTTTAGGCATAGAGGCTTGGATTTGTTAGTAAGTTAAAGGCCTGTCCACACTAGGTAACATTGTGTGCAAACTGTTTGCAAACACTTTTTACTGCATATATGTTTCCCATCCAGAATGAAAAACATTTAGTGTTCCTGTGTGTATATGTATATACACATGTATGTATTAATATAGTATATATATCGATATATATATATATATATATATATATATATATATATATATATATATAGAATATATAGATATATATATATATATATATATATATATATATATATATATATATATATATATATATATATAGATATATATAATATATATATATATATCTATATATATATATATATATATATATATATATATATATATATTATATATATATATCTATATATATAGATATATATAGTATATATATATATATATATATATATAGATATATATATATATATATATATATATATATATATATATCTATATATATATATTATATATATATATTTCTATATATATATATATATATATATATATATGATGTGTTTATTTATGTATGTTTGTATATATATGTATATATGTGTCTATATTCATTTCCACCAGAAGCAAGTCAGCATGAAAGGCTCCTTTTTCTAAAGACTTCCTCATGATCTCTATTTCTTTTTTTTATTCCTCCTTGAGTGCATTAAAATAGCTAGGTAAATACAGAGGCTACTGCACTTACAAGCATCCTGCTGAAAACTGAGGTCTGGACAGGAAACATTGTTTGCAAACAGTTTGGAAACTGTTTGCAAACATTGTTCGCAAACTTTGTTTGTAAACAATGTTTCCTAGTGTGGACAGGCCTTAAGACATTAGTGAACTATTTAAGTCCTTTGACATGTCAAGACAAGAGAAGACAGTTTGGTCTCCTGAAACTTGGACGTTGTCCTTAAATGGCTCTCTCAGTTTCTGTGTTTAAGCACCTTGACTTTATCTCTCAGGGATTTAACCAGAAAAGCACTTTTTCTTTTAGCTTTGGCTACAGCCAAGAGACTTGGTGAAATACCGGCTTTAGGTAAGAAAGGAGATGTCTGCTCTTTCACACTTGGATTTTTGGGTAAGAACAAGACTCCTTCCAAGCCGTCCCCATATGTCCACCATCGAACTTGACGGATGTCCTTTGGCCAAAAAACCAAGAGAGAGCTCTTTGCCCTGTAAGGGCATTAAGACATTATCTTAAGAGGACTGAAAGGATCAGAGGATCATTTATTAACCTCTGGTTCTTGGTTAAGAATCCCTCCTGACTGCTGTCTAAGAATGCATTGGCATTCTTTTTGAGAAATGTAAACTCCGAGTCACACTCAGGAATTTGAGAGGCTTCTTTGCCCATTTTTAAAGTCACTCACAAAATAAGAGCTGTCACCACTGTGTTGGTTTTCCAGTGGAACTATTGCCATCCTTGATCCTTCAGTCCACCTATTGGAGGTGTAGATTGGTATTTGCAACCTATTATTTGCATGATGCGGAGGCAGTGTATGAAAATTGCAGTACATTAGGTCTGTTATCCGTGGCTGGCATGGTGTTGGGCAATGAAGAATAGGAGATATTCCTACTATTTCTCTTATCTCTTGCCTTGATACAGGTTGTCAAGTTTTGGGGAGCCTTAGGGTACTGTGTACCTGGAGTACCCACCAGTCTGTTTTTTAATGGATGGGTAGTGGTTATTTTATGTTATGTGCATGTAACAGAGTAGTTTTTTTTTTATGATTCTTTGACAACCTTAGTAGTACTCCATCTCTGCAAAGCCTCCACACCTTTACCGCCACAACACTACAGGTTGAGAGGAGCTCAACCATAGGCAGTATCTTCCTGCTGTAGCTCTCTCAACAGTGAAGGTTTACAACAAGACTTCACCAATGCTAGCGACCTTTTGTATTTCAAATTCATCTCCATTACTGAGCGCTTTTAAGTAGTAATTGTCCATGTATCCCAACTCCTGTCAGTGTGGGATTCAGCTATGTAATTACTTGGTAAGTTACTTATATAAAAATGACATTTTTTACAATAAAGTTTTATACCTGTATATGTACTTAATTACATGATCAGAGCCCTACCTCCTCTCCTCTCATGGACATAGGACACAAACAAATTGAGCTCTTCAGCTGTGTTTTACCTGTTCCCCAAAAGTGGGTGGGGCTAGTTACCTACACTAAAACAATAGAAGCACTACCACAAATGTCAAAATTTAAGCTGCCGTGATGGTTAGAAACTAATAGCTTTGTAATTACTTGATAAGTATATATAAAATTCTATTTTATTATAAAAATAACATTTTTGCACACACCTTAACAATTACATTACTAAAGCTCATCAGTCTCAGATGTTATGGTAGTGTGAGCTGTCATACCCAAAACATCATCATCTATAGAATCATCCTTATTGCTGTGCATGATGGAATTGTGCTTTATGACAGTAATTCATCATCTTATTGTTGCTAGTCTGTGAGGGTGACAATACCATTTACATTTTTAGATCATCTGATTTTGTTCTTAAGATGAGTAAATGACACCATATACTTGATAACGCATTCATACACTGATTGTGTTGTTTTTTATCTAACATAACTTTGTATTCAGATGGCTCAGAAAAAAATGACACGTCTTCTTTTTGGGAGTTAGCCTCATAGATTTTTTAGTAAGCAACAGTTTTTTCTCTCATTATTACTTTGATTTTACACACAAACTCCAAAACCTCCATTATGTTTTTGAGTCAGTACAGTAGCCTTCAGTATAAATTTATAGTAATTTAATAATATTATATATATAGTATATATATTTCTTCTATATAGATATATATATATATATATATATATATATATAAATATATGTATATATATGTACACACACACACACACACACATATATATATATATATATATATATATATATATATATATATATATATATATTATATATACACACTTGTTTGTGTATTGAACCTTTTTACCAATATACTATTACTTATAGTTCTTCATTTTCTCATTTATTTCACTTTATTATGTCATATCCCTTGCATTTAATAGTTAGTATTGCAAATTAGTTTAAGATGTCAGGACTAACTACAGAGATGCTTCTGTAGCCAATTCATCAATGAAATACAATTCATGTTTGATTCATGTTTCATTACATATTTTAGAATCCATAATTAATATGTATCTTTCACTTTGGAAACTGATAGTTCTTTCTATCCTTTCAAAATTAATTGCATAATGGTTTTATGACTTAAAGAGAAGTGCTAGACTTTGTACACGTATTAATTTTTTGCTTCAGCTGCATGTATACAAAGGGTTCATTTCTAACCATGTTTCATTCTCAGTTAATTTGCTTCAGCAAAAAAAATTTAACTTTTGCCATAATATATGCAGTAACTTGTAATTGTAACTATATTTTGTGTAGACATTTGATTTGTTTAATTTCAGTAGATCAGATACTGGATTTTTTTTGCCAGATTATTCCTTGCTGTTCGTGTAACCACAAAGAATCAGCATGATCACTTTAGTGGAAATGGCACATAATAATTTTTTCAGACTAACTTGCCATCTTGTAAAGTTTATTGTTATATATATATATACACTTATATATATATATATATAATTACTCATTATATAATATATATATATATTATATATTATTATTATATAATATATATATATATTATATATATATATATATATATATATTTATATTTTTATTTTTTATATATATATTATATATATACATATATATTATATTATTATATATATATATATATAATATATATATATATATATATAATTATATATATCTATATAATATATATATATAGATATATATTATATCCAGATATATATATACATGTATATTATTATTTATTTATATTATAATAATATATATATATAGATATATATATAATATATATATATATATATATACAATAAATATATATATATACAATACATATAATTATATATATATCATATATTATACATACACACACATCTATATATATATATATATATATATATATATATATATATATATATATATATATATATATATATATATATATACGCATATAGTTTTGCTTGGGTTTGATTATATTTTACCTCTGTAATATAAAAGGGATGAAACAACTTTCATAGAAGTTTTTAATGTAGCTGAGCATGATAATATCAAATAATGTAAAGATCAATCTCAATAGGAAAGATCAAAGAACATGATTGGTAGATAAAGGTATCTACTATATATTTTGCTGAATGTTTTGTTTGCGAACATGACATCTAAAATGAATCAACACCTTGTTTTGACAGATGGAGATATTTTATTTTGCATGTGCTTATGCATCTCCTTTGTTTTGACCTGACCACTTAAACCAACTTGTACCTAACAAAGAGCAGTCACTTAATAAAGTGTGTGCCCATATACACATACTTTGTTCCCGTATAGTATTTGTATTACTGTTGAAAACGCTTGAGTAAGGCCTTCAAAGTTTAATATCCTATATGAAAGACTTTATTGTAAAAGACTGTATGACATCTTTTATGACCAGAATGTGACATGTATCAAGAAGACTTTGTCTTTCAGGCACTAAACAAACTATCAAGTCACAGTTTGTTGTATTAACTGGAATCGTGTTTTGTTATATATTCGTGCTTTTGTTGAAGTTTCTTGTGCTTCTGCACTATTAGAAAGATTTGATGCAATTTTGCATGTTGTAGATTTTGTGGTACCATAATTACTTTCAGTGCATCTTGTTTACATTTATTGTGTTTGACTGAACTGAGAGTGCATACATGGAAGGTTGTGTACTTTCAGAATTGGATACTGTTTCAGGTGCTTAGCCAAGATGTTAAAGTTAAGCTGAGTGTGATACCTAGTATTTATCCACCTCAAAAGCAGTAAGTTTCCGCACATAACTGCAATTGCTGTGGGATGTCCTTGGCACTTTTTTGTGACTAATAATTATGTGTTATTAGGATTTCAGCCCAAATTCAAAAGGTTTTTACGATTATTACTACACAAGATTTAATAAAAAAAAATATATGGCCCTTAACAGTAATCCATAAATGTTTGGAGGCTTTTGTAATTACATTTTCTCCCCATGTGTTTATGGTTCCTTAAAAGAGTACTCAGTTTTAATAATACTTTTTTACTGTGGTATAGGAGCTTCATTTATAATAATGGCTAGTCTGTTTTAGAATATTTATCCCAGTCAGCTCCATGTGTGAATGTGTGGAAGAAATGGTTCTAATTCCTGCTCTGGCACGATATCAATATACACAGGATATATGATAGGTGAATCCAAGAAGGATTCAGAAGATATTAGTTAAAAGTTATTATCTTGTATATGTATTCTTTAGAGAAGTTGAAGAAATACTCGGTTGCTTTTGGGATTTCATATCTTTGCTATGTTCGCGAGGTTGCACTGCTATTGGTTTAAACCAGCTGGACTGAAATGAAGTTATACTGGGAATTCTCATTACCAAATGTAATGATAGTATGCTGACAGCTCATAAAAGTAATCCTCTATATAGAGGTTGAAAGTACGATTTATATAATTAAATTCCGCAAGTAATACTAAATGGAAGAATCATATTGCGGTCCAAATCATCATCAAAGTTACTTTTACTGTATTACTCTTTCTCTTCTTTGAGTTACTTTTCTGAATTATTTTTAATATGTAAGTTTAGTCAGGGTCTTGGGTTTAATCTGGTAGTGTTATCATCAGTTTTTTCCTTTATCGTGAAATTCCATAAAATTCGGATGGGGCTCACTATCGGTAAGAAAAGACTTCCTTAAAATTGTAACACATAGTCTAATGAGGTTCAGTTGCCACTCTGGAAAGCAGTGTCCTTTGAAATTGGAAATACCAGTAGTGCTTTGCCAGAGGATATGCTGATGAGGCACCAGCAGTATACGTACTGTGCTTTACTCCCCAGCCTTCTCTGATTATTATCCATATGAATTTGATTAGTCAGAAATTTGATTTAATTAATATCTAGTCAGAAGTTCAATCTGTATCAATTAATATCAGAGTTTTATATCAGTATCTACTATATTGTATTCTTAACAAGCATAATTTATTTAATTGCATTCTACCCTTGTTTAGCAAGATAATTGCTGAATAGAGGTAGTGTTAAATCATTTGTATAATTCAAAGGTATGTTTTGTATGAGATACTTCTTAATGATTTTTCGGTAATGCAACTGACTAGTTTCTTGAATTTGGCATGTTCCCTCAATTGGTGATGGTCCCCAACGCAATCGAAATAATGTTTATCTTCTGAAGAACCTTATTTCCCCTGTTCACATTGGTTAAAACAGTCAGGTGTTAAAACAGTCTGGTATTTGTTTTTTCCATGCAGTCAACATAAAATGAAATATTATTTATCTTTGTGAAAGTTTCAGTTAGTGAATAGGCTTTTTTGTGCCTCTGATTCCTACACTCTTTTTCTATAATTTTTCACAAAGGTTCGGGGAAGAAAATTACTCAAGAGGAGGGTTAAACAAGACAAATGAAAATTCAATTTTAATTATACAACTTCCCCAGCATAATTATATATCTAAGAGTTTCACTCGCCGACAGTTAAAATCCTGAAATTCACTGGTCGCGCTAATTTTCTCTTTTGTTTTGACTAGGTAACAGTATCCCGCCCACTTTCAGGGCAAGAGAGAGGAACAACTTGGCAAAGAGCTCAGTTTGTTTCTGCCAGCCGATGACTATGGTTGTCAGTTGCAGTTGTATTCCTGAAATTTGGTGGACTTTTTGTATCACTATTGGTGAAGTAATCTGTAAATGTATTACCCATCTTGGCAAATCATTTAGATAGTGTTAGGTCTTATGGTGAAGTTTGCTTAAAGAATTAATTTTGCTTGTTTGTTTTCTCCTTGGTGACCGACAGGTCTAAGTGTTCTCGACAATGTCGGACACAGATTCTAGCTTTAGGTAAGTATTGTGCTAAAGATTGCAAGACTAGGTTAACCAAGGAATCTTATGATGCTCATACTAAAGATTGCAAGACTAGGCTAACCAAGGAATCTTATGATGCTCATACTTTATATACTGATTGTAGAGGACAGATATGATCATTTGATACTAGATGTAATGGATGCTTTGATTGGGGCAAATGGATTTAAAGAAATTAGAGACAGGAAGCAAAGAGCTTTGTTTAGGGCTAATTCAAAACCAGGTAGCCAAGGTTCCTCTGAATTGAATTCAGATCTGAGTATTCCTGTTATATCTTTAGCTCCCACTTCTCTAGCTATGCCATCTTCTCCAGTTACAGGCTTCCGCACTTCCGATCCCAACCCCATCATCAGTCTAGAAGAAAAGATTGATAAGCGTTTTGCTCTGTTAGTTCAGACTGCGGAGCAACTTGATGCGTCTGTGAAGGTCCTATATATCTCTTCCCTCCATGGATTTATTTAACTGGCTTTATCTTGCAAAAGTGTTGCAACTTGCAATTTTGCAACTAGCAAAGCGCTGTTGATGGTAAAATACAATTCACAGAAAATATAAAGTTTTATATAAATATCAAAACATGACATAATCCAGACTCATTATTATCATACAGATAATGACAGAAATTGTCTATATGTATTGTATACGTATATAGTATGATAATAACAAATTGTCTATATGTACTGTATACGTATATAAATATAATCAGAACAAGTCACAACCATTCTGCATTCAAATTTGTCCCTATTTTTGTACCTTTGAATTCCCGGGATGTGCAAAAATATCCCTTGATTATTGAACCTTGGAAATTGTCCAGGATCCTGGGATCCCAGGACACAAACCCTATTCGGTAGAGTCTGCCCACAAGAAGTCACCCCCTCGTTCAACCTGTTGTTGCTTCCCAGGTTGCAATGGAGAACCGTTGGAAAGGTCTCTCATGGGATGTGCACTGACTGTCGAGTTCGGATAACTCCTCTCCACGACACCAGTGGCGTTCAGGGAGCAAGTCTCGACCGTTGAAGATAGGCGTTTCTGATACTGCTCCAGTGGTTCCTACTAAGAAGCCTAGAGAACCATGCCCTTCTTGCAGACATTGGGACAGCCCAGAGCATTTTTCTCCCAACTGCCTCTCAAAAATTGACACTCCTCCTGGGCCCAAGGTTTGTCATATCTTCGCAGCTCCTCTTCAAGCCCCATATCTGTTGTGTGTAATGCTCCACCTGCAGTTATGGAGCGGTCAGTGTTTTCGTTGTCAGACAAGGTCAAGAGCCCATTGGCGCTTGAGCTTCCTTCAGTCAAGCACCAGTTAGCACCTGCTTACGTTGTGCACAAGCACCCATCGGCTTCCTTGGCTCCTGCTGCTGCTGCTTCTACTGTGGCAGTGGATCCTATTCAGTCGAAGCTCAACAGTATTTTGTTTTTACTGAATAAGCCTCCTCCCTCAGTTCAAGCTCCCATGGCTCCGCTAGCCCACAATGGTTCAGCAAGCACCCACAACAGTTCACCGAGTGCCAATAGTGGTCGAAACTCCCTCAGCATCGTCTCCTTGGGCGTCTCAAGATGCTTCAGTGCCACAAGCTCCTGTAGAGGCTGTTTTGATGCAGACTCAGGTCGATGTTGCTATGTCTCAGGATCTTGCAAATGCGGATCTTTCCTGTTTCATCTGAGGGTGAAGCGATGAAGGAGCAAGAGGCTCCCTCTTCAACGTATGTTGCTTTAATGAAGTTCCTACTCACCACATATCCGTCTTTCTTCACACCAATTACTCCTTTGTCTCCTGAATCGACTTTTGTTATGGATATGCCTGCCTCTAACCCCTTGAATGTGCCGAAGATGGTTTTGTCTACCTCAGCTAAGAAGGCTTTTAAAGAGATAGAAGCTTGGCTTCCAGAAAAGAGGGAACAAGGTAAAACCTCTTTTATTTTTCTGCCTTCTCAAATCTCCGGGTGGAGATACTTCTCTTATGTTACGAATCTCCTTCCTTGAGTATTTACACCTTTTTGCAAGGAGATTTTTTTGGTCTTATAGAGACAGCCAGATGCTTGGCCTTTTCATCAGCAAAGATTTGTTTTCTGCCTCAGAGTTGGCACATCTTTTGAAGAGCATTTTCAAAGTGAGGTTTTCAACTTTCTCGACTGATCCGTTGGTGCTCTGGCCCGCAAGATTAGGTCTTTCCCTTTGCTTTTTGAGAACCTCGTGGCAGACTGGATGGGAGTTCTCTTGTGTATTGGTAAGGGGCTTATAGATGGTTCCCACGACTTGGCCCATCTCTACATGATTGGAATGCTCAAGAAGAGGGAGTTCTGGTGTTCCTACACATCTAAAGGGGTTACTTCCTCGCAGAGGAAGTAGCCCCTTTAGATAAGAGGCATTTGTTTCCTCAAGTCACAGTTTTAGGCATTGCTGCAGATCTGGAGAAGAAATGTACACAGGATCTCTTCACCGAGTCTTCCAAAAGATGTAGACATCCTCCAGTGGTGGTTTCAAGACAACCTCTTCCTTCGAGAGCCCAGCCCTTTCTGGCCAGACAAAGATCCTTCTTCAGATCTAGAGGAAGTACAAGGTTCATTTCTAAGTTCATCAAGAAAACATCTTTGAAGGGCTCCTCGTGTAAGTGAGGACACCATCCTCCACACACGTGTAGGGGCCAGATTTATCATAGTTTGGGAAATTTGGCAAAAGAAAGGGGCAGAACCTTGGATTGTCAAGGTTCTGAAAGAGGGCTGCGTTTTCCCCTTCTTCAGGAAGCCCCCCTTAGTCAGCATGACATTTGTCTTAACAGCTTATTTAAAGAGGATCAGAGAGGTTTTTGGCTCTGAAGGACAAAATAACCTCTCTTGCAGAAAAGGGAGCAATAGAACTCGTTCACGACCTTCACTTTCCGGGGTTCTACAGTCATCTCTCCGTAGTCCCTAAGTCATCAGGGGGCTGGATGTCCATTCTGGATGTCAGAGCCCTGAATACTGTCGTCATAAAGACGAAGTTCAAGATGAAAACAAACCAAACAGTCCTGTCGTCCATTCGCCTGGGAGATTGGATGACGTCTGTAGATCTTAAGGACGCATACTTCCATGTTCCCATAGTACACCCCAAGTCAAGGAAGTATCTCAGGTTTGTGTTCAAAGGGAAGGATTTTTTATTTCATGCCCTTTTGCTTCAGACTGACAATGGCACCTTGAATGTTTACCAGGGTAATAGCTCCCATAGCGAAGTGGCTCCACCTTCAGGGGATATGAATATCCTTGTATCAAGACGACTGGCTCCTAAGGGCCCAGTGAGAGAGTTGAGTGTGGAGGCCCTTGAGAAGACTTTTTAGCCCAGGAGTTAGGAGTCCTCGTAAACTCCCAAAAATTGCAATTGTTTCCCACTCAGAAGATTCAGTATTTGGGAATGATTATAGTTACTCAGAGGTTTCGGGTTTTTCTGACCCAGAAAAGGGTGTAGATTCATGCTTTAAAAAATTCAAGCAGTTCTGGCCTGAAACGAATGCTCGGCCAACAATTGGATGAGTCTGCTGGGGTTTCTTTCATTGATGGAGCAGTTTGTGTTGCTCAGCAAACTACATCTCAGACCCCTGCAGTTCATTCTGAAAGCAAGCTGGAACAGGAAGGAGCTTCTAGACTGGCATGTTTTTCCTATAATGCAGGAAATAAAAGAGGACCTTCTTTGGTGGAATTCACAGAAGAGACTGCCGGAAGGCAAGTCTATCTTTCAGCTGAACCCCGACCTGAACTTCTTTTCTGACACATCAGACCTGGGATGCGGAACACTTTTAGAAAAGAGCGAAGTCTCAGGAGTTTGGTCCCTAAAACAAAGATATCTGCATATAAATGTGAAGGAGCTAAAGGCAATACACCTGGGCCTTCAGTCCTTCACATCAGAAGTAAAAAACAAAATGATAACAGTCTACTCAGAAAAACATGACTGCTCTCTCGTAGTACTACATCAAGAAGCCAGGAGGGACTGTCTTTCTGTATTTATGAAGTGGCAAGAGATCTCTTTCTTTGGGCAGAATGAAACAATACACCTTTAGTCACCAGGCGTCCAGGGGAAGCTAAACAATTTGGTGGACAAACTAAGTTGTCGGAAACAGTTCCTGCCGACAGAATGGACATTGGATTCTCTGGTCTGCCTAGACCTTTGGAAACTGTTGGGAAACCCGACAATAGACTTGTTTGGGAAAACCGACGATAGACTTGTTCGCTATGTTTCAGAGCCATTGTCTCCCTCTGTTTTGTTCACCAGTTCCAGACCCACAGGCGTGGGCAGTGGATGCTTTTCTTCTGGACTGGTCGGACAAGGAGCTGTATGCTATCCCTCAGGTCAGCCTGATAAGGCAAGCTGAACATGTTCCTTGTACACAGCAATGTCTCTGATCGTGATGGCTCCCTTCTGGCCATCGAACGAGTGGTTCCCCAATCTCATAGATCTTTTGGTGGACTTCCCAAGGCTTCTTCCTCAAAAGAGGTAGCTACTCAGACAACCACACTTCCACAGATTCCACAAAAACCTGTTTTCTCTGGCCCTGACAGGATTCAAACTGTCCAGAAACTCCTTAGAAAGAAAGAAAGTTTTCTAAGAGAGCTTCAGAAGCTATCGCCATGTGTAGGAGAAAATCTTCAAGCAACATTCATCAGAATAAGCAGAGAATCTTAGGGAGTGGTGTAAGAATTCCAACATCTCTTCCTCTAAAGCCACTGTGAGGCAAATAGCCAATTTCTTGCTTCATTTGGGGTTAGTAAGAAACCTGTCATCCTCTACCATGTTGGCATTGGTTTTCTGTCACAGAAGCTTGGACTTATTTTCCAACCCAAATATCTCTCATCTCATTAGATCGTTTGATACTTCTTAACATGAAGATTCTCCTGTGGTGCCTTGGAATCTGGATATTGTGTTAAAGTGGTTGTCTGGGCCTCGTTTTGAGCCTATGCATGAACTTAGTCTGAGGGACTTAACTAGGAAAACTCTTCCTAGTGTCCTTAGTGACTGCTAAAAGGATTAGTGAGATTCAGGCACTTGAAAAGAAAATAGGCTTTTTGAAAAGTGAATGATATTTGTTCGTAATCCCTTTTTTTTTTTTTTTATCCAAGAATGAGTCTCCCTCTAATCCTTGGCCTCGTTCTTTTTCGTTATCTAGTCTTTAAAGTATTATCTCCACAGAACTAAAGACATTCATGGAGGTCCCGGCAGTCTTTGGTGTTCTGTTAAAAACCCCTCCCTTCTGTTATCTAAGAAGCTCTAGCATTCTTCTTAAAAGATGTCATCCAAGAAGCGCACTCGTCACTTAAGGAAGACGTTCTCCCAGTCTGCAGGGCTAAAGCTCATGGTATTAGGGCAGTAGCCACTTCTCTGGCATTTAAGCGAAATTTATCTCTTAATACTATTATTAATTCTAAATTTTGGAAATGCAAATCTGTTTGCATTGCATTATCTCCATGGTGATGAGACAGTGTATGAAGACTGCGGTACCCTTGCTCTTTACTTGCAGCTGGTGTGGTGGTCTTTACTTGCAGCTGGTGTGATGGTATTTATGTAAAGCCTGGAGGAACAAAGTACCTTGAGTACCCTTCAGTCCTTTGGTAGGGTGGTGGTGGATATTTATTGTTTTGGTTATAGATAACAATATTTTCTGGTGATCTGTTGGTACTGAGCCCTGGGCAGGGGCAATTATTTTGATCCTTTGTTAGCCATCAGAATTGTCCTTCGCTACAAAGGTCCCACTAAAGTAGTAGGCGCCACATGACTTTACCACCATGCCGTTACATGATGAGTGGCAATCAGAGGCAGTATTTTCCTGCTACAGTTCTCTTATCGGATAAGGAATCAACAAACATTTTGATTAATGTTGGCAAGTTTTTTCTATTCTTGATCTATGTTCTTTTTAAAGAAGCTGAAATAGAATTATCCATGCTCTCTCACCTCCCACAATGTGGAAATCAGCTATATAATTACTGGGGAAGATGTATAATTGAAAATGACATTTTTATGATAAAATAAGGTTTTAATTATACATACCCCGTAATTATATAATCGGAGCCCACCTTCCATCCCCTAGCATAAATTTATTTTGTAAGGCGTAAACAAACTGAGCTCTTTGCCAAGTTGTTCCTTTCTTTTGCCCCTAAAGTGGACGGGACGCTGTTACATACCTAGCCAAACCTAGAGAGAAAATTAGTGCAACCTGCAAATTTCTTTATTTTAACTGCCGGCGAGTGACACTCTTAGCTATGTAATTACTGGGTAAGTATAATTAAAACCTTATTTTATCATAAAAACTTCATTTTTGTTTATTTTGGATGCTCATGAACAAGCAGTTTGTCATTATTCTTAACATATTTCAAGTTTATCTTATACAAAGTGTGTAGATGTATTCAATGATTAGTCACTAAAAAGTGCCAAAATATAGACTTCCAAAGATTAAGTTTACAGACTGATATCGTCTGAGTTTTAGCAGCTCGACCACACACAAGCGTGCAAGTGCATCGGTGTATGTGGTTTTGTCTCAGAGAAATTAGCCGTTATTTTGTAACTGTTGAGAGTATAGCATATCATAAGAACTTTACTTAGTATCAACGATATTGTGTTGAAACATTATACCTTTTATAAAGAATATGTTGTAAATTTTTGTGCTATGTTGTAATAAAGATTAAATTTACTGTCACATTTACTTCATAAATTTGTTTATGCTGTGGATTTTCAGTTTGAAAGCTTAATGTGTCATAGCTTGCAAAATTTCTTATGGCAGATAAAACCTTGCTTTGGTGGGAAATATTTAGGTTTTTGTAAGTTGCTTTCTATTGAATTGTAAATTTTTTTCAGCAATTTTTTTAAAAGTGCACCTAATGATGTAATGAAAGTGCACAAAATTAATTTTATCTTTCAATGCCTTAGTTATGTGTCATGATTTTTATTATTATTAGAATCTTTCAACTGCTGATTATGAAAATAAGTACTATTTATTTATAGTTAATGATATGACTGAGAATTTTTATGTGAAAGAACACAAAGCAATAGGGAATAAAAGTGGAAGCAATTAGCAACAAGGCTGAAGTTTTTAAATAGTAATATGGATTTTTTTCTTTTTTGCATAGAGTCCTAGAACAAATATAAACTTCTATTTCTCTAAGTGTAACATGCGTATTGAACTTGCACTTTATGAAGAAGGTTTTGTATTTTTAAGTCTCACATGTTTTTATTCCTTCCATTTCATTGGTGTTTTTCCTTGAAAACATAAAATACCTGTATTCTTTTTTTCCAAATTTAAGAATAGAAGAGCTGTTAAGTACGGCTATGTAGTATTCTGCATATACTAGTACTATGTATTGCCAATTGCAATTATATTATGACTGATTTTGGAACTTATACATTATAAAAGAGATTTTAAAATAATTCAGCACTTTTGCAGAAAGTCAAAATCCTGGTGATAGGATTTTT